>NW_026596152.1:3426516-3454914 GCF_907164565.1 Psammomys obesus
GATGTGTGATCCACTGGATGGATGTGTGATCCACTGGATGTGTGATCACTGGATGGAGTGTGATCCACTGGATGTGCCTATAAAACACCATCAGCCACTTCTTTCAAGAGAAACCACATTCTCAGTTTTTGTTTTGTTTTGTTTTTCACTGTAAACTGTCTTGTTTGCTCACCATTTTATGCAGAGGGGGTCATTCTGTTTGGTCTTCCTTAAGTCATACTGTTTTCAGATTTGCCCGTTTTATGGTATCCCCGTGCTTGAACCCATCCATTTGCCTGCTGATGGGCATTTGAGTCATTTTTAGTGTTTTTAATGTTGTAGTAAAGTTCCAGAAACATGTATGTGTGGATTTCTTCACAGACTTACATGTAATTTCTCTGAGGTAAGTATTTAGACTAGAATTGCCGGATTGTAAAGCAAGCTTATGGTTAACATTATAATAAACTGCCAGGGAGCTTTTCAAAATGACTTTACCATTTTATACTCCCACCTGCAAGGTATGAGACTGCAGTTTCTCCATGTACTGATTTCATAACACTGAGCTCCATCCATCTGTTAATTTTAGCTTCGGCTTTGCCTGCTAGGCTTACAGAAACATCTTGCTATGATTTGAGTTTGCTTTTACTTGATGACATGATGTTGAATGTCTTTTAGTGTGTTGTTGGCCATTCGTATAGCTTCTCTTGAGAAGTTCTCGTTTTAAGATTTTATCTGCCTTTAAAAGTTAGGCTACAGATTTTAGTAGGTTTATCCTATATTATATGTCTATATGAGTGAGTATATACTCTGTGTGTCTTTCTGCTTCTGGGATAGCTCACCCAGGATGATCTTTTCCAGATCCCACTATTTACCTGCAAATTTCATGATTTCCTTGTTTTTTTATTGTTGAGTAATATTCCATTGTGTAGATGTACCACAATTTCTGTATCCATTCCTCCCCTAGGGGGCATCTGGGCTGTTTCCAGCTTCTGGCTGTTACAAATAAGGCTGCTACAAACATGGTTGTCCTTTTTGTGTACTTGAGCCTCTTTTGGGTATATGCCTAGGAGTGGTATAGCTGGATCTTGAGGAAGCGCTATTCCTAGTTGTCTGAATGTTCAATCCCTATCCAGAAAGGCAAAGAGAATGGACATCAGAAGGCGAAAAGAGGGACCAAGTCAGGAGCCTGACACAGAGGACCTCTGAAAGGCTCTGTCCTGCAGACTGTCAATGCAGATGCTGAGACTTATGGGCAACCTTTGGGCAGAGTGCAGGGAATCTTATGAAATAAGTGGGAAACAGTAAAATCTGGAGAGGACAGAAACTCCACAAGGAGAGCAACAGAACCAAAAAATCTGAGCACAGGGATCTTTCCTGAGACTGATACTCCAACCACGGACTATGCATGGAGATAACCTAAGACCCCTGCACAGATGTAGCCCATGGCAGTTCAGTATCCAAGTATTCCATTGTAATAGGAACAGGGACTGTCTCTGAAATGAACTGATTGGCCTGCTCTTTAATTACCTCCCCCTAAGGGGGGAGCAGCATTACCAGGCCACAGAAGATGACAATGCAGCCACTCTTGATGAGACCTAATTGACTAGGATTAGAAGGAAGGAAAAGAAGTCCTCCCCTATCAGTGGACTTGGGGAGGGGCATGCATGCAGAGGGTGGAGGAAGGGAGGGATTGGGACAGGAGTAGTGAGGGAAGCACAGGGGGAATACAAAGTGAATAAAGAATTAAAATAATTAATAAAGAATTAAAAAAATCAGGCTACTCAGGGATGGGAGTGTGGCTTAGTGACAGGGTTTATAGTACTGAGAAAAAAAAGCTGGTTGCCAGTCAGTGGTGGTGCAGGCCTTTAATTCCAGAATGGTAGGAACAGGGGGCCAAGGCCAGCCTCGTCTACAGAGCAAGTTCCAGGACAGCCAGGGCTTCACAGAGAAACTCTGTCTCAAAAAAAAAAAACAAAACAAGAACAAACAAACAAAAAGCTGTGTTCTTTTCATCTTTTTTTTCTTTTTTATAGTCTATATATATTTGTGCATAGATATAGACTATATATAGTCTCTCTATATATACATATATATTCTATATAAACAGTCTCTCTATATATACATATATAGAGAGAAACTACATATAGACTATATGGAGACAGACCATATTTATATAAGATATATATAGAGAGATAGAGAATATATGTATATATGGAGAGACTGTATAGTCTGTGCATAGACTATATAGAGAAACTATATTTATAGTTATTTATATAGAATATATATAGAGAGAAACTATATTTATATAGAATATATATATAGAGAGAGAGAATGATAGTCAACACTCTTTGCAGATTCTCAGTGCTGATCTTTTTGTCAGCCTTGTGTTTTTCAGGAAACAAACAGCTATATGAAGAAATACTATGAGAGCCAAAGTAAGCTGAACCCAAAGCCGAAGCTGAAGCTGAAGCCAAACCACCAGACACCAGGTTCAGCGGGCTCTGTGTTCCCCCTCGGTCTCCCTCTGCAGAACTTTGTTCTCTGAGTACTTTTCTCTAGGATTCTGGGACCCAGAAAGGAGTCAGTGAGTTGCTTAGGGTCGCTCAGCTTGTGACGGGCAAGACAAGGACTCTAAAGCAAGTGTTAAAGTTGAGTCTGGGTACAGAGTGCTGAGACAGGCTGAGGTAGAACAAGCCAGAGCAGCAGTGGGAAGCCAGCGGGTCTCTAAACTCTGGCAGTCAAGGCAGACCAGGGCTGTCAGTCAGGATGGAGAGCATGTGCTTAATAAATTGGTTTTCCTTTAAAAGAAATTCCCAGTAATCTTCTGGCTTGCTTTTAGAGGTTGAAATAAATAAGATCCAGGAAGAGAAAGGCCCTAGTCCACCTTCCCTTCCCTTTTAGGGCTGCGATTTACGTTTATATTAGGTAAAGGAATTTGAAACTTTATATTAGTTTATAAGTATATGATTTGACAGAAAGAAAAATCAAACCAAACACACTAGTGACAAAAATGGAAGGTAAAATACGCCAAGCTCAAGTTCTGAGCCCAGGGAACAAGTCCTTTTCTGTGTCCCAGGAATGAGAGAAAAATGACATCTTTCAAATCCAAGCTAATTCTTTCCTTTTAGCTAAATTGCTCATGATTGAACAGTCCTTTCATGTGTCAAGAAAATGATCCTTTCTCTCCCTGATCTTCCATTAAAAGGAGTGGGACAATTAATTCTTTCTACTGATTAGTCTGATAATACAAACTCTTAAATGTGTGGAACCCAAATTTAGAGTTTCCTCTAAAGATCACATATTCAAAAGGAACACGACTCATCAAGGACCCGCTTTAGAAAGCCGCGTGTGAAACCTCAGACAGCTCTAATGAGAACAGAGGAATGATGCTGCAAGTGTTTGATTAGGACAGAAAAAGTTTTAAAAGGGGCAGAACTTCTGAGAGGAGCTAAAGAAAGATTAATGCACATGCTAATGGCAAAAATAACCCAAGGGACAGATTTCGAATCAGTCAACCTTAAATGACAGGTCCCTTTTGCAAGTATTTTCTGAGGTATTTGCTCTATAGAGGAAGCTATAGAGGAGATTGATAGGAGCTTGCATAGGTAAAATGGACCGTCTCAGAAAGACCACAGGTTCCCACAAAGCAAGGAAAGAGAATAGTCCAGAAGGGAAGATAGCAGACAGGAATGCAGTGTGATAGGGAAGTACAGACCAGTGTGGGAGAGCAAAAAGGTCAGAGGCAAGGGGGGTTCCTGACTCTGTGGGATGCAGGCTGAGGTGAGGTGAGCCGACACTGAAGGCTGAATGCTGTCTTTTGAGTTTATCTTCTCCCACATGCTATCAAATACAGCGCACCTAAATTTAACAAGCATGTCCTGGAACGGTTCTTAATCTACTCAGGGGATCACTGGTTCCTCTAGCTCCCATTGCAGAAGAGCATCTCTCTCTCTCTCTCTCTCTCTCTCTCTCTCTCTCTCTCTCAAGCATAGCATTTATGTCATTGCTTCTCTTTGCATCTGTTTCCTCCAAACAGTTCCTTGGCAGCATCATGAATCTTTCTGCCAGCCTCATCCGGCAACCACTTCTACTTAAAACTTGGAGCTATGAATGCCTCACTGGTCTCTGGTCTCTTTATTGCTTGCTACAGGATAAAGGGGTAAACAGTACTTTTTTACTCTTACCTTCGACCACCATATTTTTCCCAGTCTCCTCAAAACTAACGCACTGATCTTGAGCTACGAAAACATCTTTATTAGAGATTTTCAAGAGATTTATACAATGTCTATACAATGCTAATAGTAACTACCTTTATCTGGGCATTTGTTATACTCTTAACTATGGTATCAAGAACTTGAGTTGGACAGTTTCGTTTAATTGTTTGTGGGGCAAGTGTGATCATGACCTCCTGCTTATAACAGAGAAGTGCAAGAATGGAGAGGTCGTATGACTTCCCCAGCCTCACACATCCTCCAACTACTAAGTAAGTTCAATACCTGCATCTCCAGCCACCATGCTCTCTTCGACTCTCAAGGGAGATTCCACTTTCCCCATGCCCTAAGGTATGTGTCTTATCTTCCCATGCTCCTGTATGCACAATGTCCACCCATTTCCTTTGGAAGACTATACCCTCTTTTTACAAGAGCCACCTCTCCACACTTCTGTATCTGTTTCTTTACACTGCCCTTAGAGTGAGTCTTGGGAGCTTGGGTATCATCCAGACCTCCGGGAGAAGAAGTGATTCTCACTAACAAGCACCCACTGTCAGGGCGGACTTTAGCTCCATGATAAAAGCGTTTCCACTCCATTCCTGCTATAGCAAGCCTGCCAGCATATTTACTGAATCGTTCATCAAAAGCAGGCCAATCTCCCCCAAATGCATTCATTTCTTTTTCAAATTAAAAATGTACACAGATTTATTTTTTAAAAAACCTAATGTAAAAGTTATTAGTTAACTGTATAAAGTGATGGGATTTATTATAGGTTTTTCATGCGTGTACACATGTAACATTAGTCTGGTCATATTCATCTCCCCGTTGCTCTATTTGAACGTGTTCCTTTTCAGATTAGGTCTTTCTCTGTAGCCTAGGCTGGCCTCAAGCTTGGCTTCTCACGTCTCAGGCTCCTGAGCACTGAGATCACATGTGTACACCCTCATGTCCAGCTTCTATTGGTAGACTTTCAAAGGAAGCTTTGTTTGTAAAAAGTTTGGGCAGAAAATCTTGAATCCCTTTAAGTTCCCTCAGTACTTATCCCGGTTTCCCTCCTGCTAACATCTTCCTTTAGTGGGGTACACAGAGCAAAAGTGGTGCGCCAGAATCGCTGTGTCCTCACTTGCTGAGAGCCACGCTTTACAGCAGGCGCCGCTCATTGTGGTGCATCGTTTTGACCAAAAAGAGAGGAGGAGGAGGTGGAGGAGGAGGAGGAGGAGGAGGAGGAGGAGGAGGAGGAGGAGGAGGAAGAAGAAGAAGAAGAAGAAGAAGAAGAAGAAGAAGAAGAAGAAGAAAAGCCATACGGCCATCTTTACAGTACCACAGAGGTGCCGATTGCTTTTCCAGTGTAGATTAAGACCATGATGAGGCCACTGACCTTGAATCTCAAGGCAGCAGCTCCTGTGTTGACTGAAGAGCTAGACTGTCCTCCTTTGGGAGATGGTTTCTTTCTAAAGAATACTGTATAATATTCGTAGCAAAGTAATGCATATTGTATGTGGTATGAATATTCTCACCAAACCACAAAAATATTGATTTCCTGCCATCCTTGGCAGAGAGGTTATGAGCCCGCGGTTATTGGTGTATACCACCTAACACCCCTTTAGGGTTTGTGACATCTCAAAGTCTGAAACTTTCAAACCCCTGCAGTGAAATAATCACATAAATACTAGAGAGAAATCCCTCTACCCCATTTTTTTAAATAAAAATTGTTGCCTAAATGCAAAGTTTCTAAAAAAGAAAAAGAGTTTTTTTCTTTATGATGCATCTTGAACTTTAGAATTGCTGATAAGGGATGGTGGACCCAGACAATATGATGACAAAACAAAATAGATGCTTTTCTCGAAGGGACAGCGGGCACACAGAGGGGCAATTGGTTTGTGCCTGGCATGTCAAAAGGAACGGATAATGGAGCAGAGCTAGTGAGCTCTGACAGCTGATCTAAGTTCTTTCAAGGGCTGCAATGTATGGCAGAGCACTTGCTTAGCAGGAGCTTGCCTTTAGGTCCAGCACCACCAGGGGAGAAAAAAAAATCAGGTGTATCAGTTTGTTAATAACAATTCCAACCAGAAGGTGAAACAATAAACTGGTCCATTATTTTACTGAAAAGGCTACAGCATGGGGCCCCATCTGGAGACAAAGTCACAACTCTCAAAGACCCCCATCTGTCCATGTTTCTGCCACGCCTTGTATGCTTTATATTCAATATTGTAGATGTGTGGGAGAGAAAGAAAGAAGAGAGACTGTGTCCCTGAAACCATGAAGAGGAAAGTCACCTTAGACTGTGTGGATGCCCACACAGAAATCAGAAACTCCTGAAAAAAGGAAGAGTGGATGGCTGGTGCGGAGGCAAAGAACCCACAAACTCAAGGGAAACCATCACTGAAAGCAAAGTTTTGTTTTGTTGGGGGGGGGGGTTGTTGTTTGTTTTGTTTTAAATAGTATGTCTACTTGGGGACAGTAAGGAAAGAACCAGGGTGGACTAGGATCTAGAGGCCCAGTTGAGATGTCCCGGGTGGGATGGGGAGAAGAGAAAAAGATGGAAGGTGGAGATCTGGCTTTGTTAGGAGGTTGTGGCGAGTGACTCTAACATCTCAAACTGAAGTGCCTGAGAGATGGACAGGCACAGCTGGTGACCTCAGCAGAGTCTCCTGGGGACTGCTGTGGTTACAGAGCAGGTTTCTTTTCCTTTTCTATCAGGCCTAGCCACAGCCCAACCCCCATTACCACCTGAATCTAAACCTGTCCGAAATCATTTCTACAAAGATTCTGTTGCTGACTGTGCTCAGACCTGCTGCATTCACAAATCAGATGTACTTCCAGCCACAGACTGAGTTCCTGAACTGCTTTTTTGGGGGGTTAAAGCAGCAAGCATCCCAAGGTTTTAACCACTTGATAAAGCATATTCACAGACATTTCCAGGTCTTCTATATCTATATATGAAGATATCACATTCCTTTTTAAACTCTTTATTGAGACATGCGTGAACACCCAGAAGTAAACACATCATAAAATAATAAGGATGATTCTTTTTAATCAACTGAAAATATCCAGGTCCTCAGCAGCCATATCAAAACATGAACACCATCCATTCCCCAGCAGTGCCCTAAGCATGTTTAAGCTTAACACAGTTTAGGAATGAGGCTACCAAGAAAAGAAGAAAAAAAAAATGCAGTCTTTCTATCGCATAGCATGATGGTAATTACAGAGTTTGCTGCGAAGTTGGGTCTTGGCAGGCCTCCTTTCATCCCTTTGCTCCTAAAAGCCAAATCTTTAAGCAAGAATCTGTACCACCCCGTCTCGGTTTTTTGTGTCTTTGGGTCCATCAGCAGATTCTGTTAAATGATCCGGCAAATTGGTGAGAAGCAGAGGATATGAATCTTTATTAAGCATCAGGGAGTGGGCAGAGAAGCCGAATATCATGTAGCAAATAAGCAGAGCTCAGTAATTTGATTCAGGATCCTAAGCACATACCCTGGGCAGTGCTCGCCTCTTAACAGCTTCCTAGAGGGGTTTGCTTTGTAAAGGTGATTATCATACATGAAATTGTGGTTTTTCTTCTTTACTAATAGTGTCAGATCCTCTATATTTTATAGCACAGTGATATATTTGTTTCATTATTCTAATTATATTTACATAGCAATGCAGATCTAATCTCTAGATACATATACATACACAGACTCAAACAATATAAGCATGTTTATACAAATGGGCTTTGAACTGAGAGGGAGGCAATTGACCATGGATGTAGCACATGTGTTTTTAAACATGAAGGGAGAATTATGGTTTTTCAGTTTTGTTTTGCTTTGCTTTGCTTTGCTTTGCTTCTGGAACAGGGAAGAAGCAGCTGGAGATGGGAGTAGGTGAGCACGGGGCTGGGAATGGGGTGCCAGGGCAAAGGGATGGAGGGTTGAAAGATGGTGGGAGCTGCTCATGCTGCTGTTGCTTATTAAACAGGAGGCAGGAGGCCCAGCCTGAAGGGTCGGGCTGGGTAATCCTCCAGCAACCCCTGGTTCCTTGCTTGCTCCCGGCTTCTTCTGGGAGAAACGGCCAGACGTGCAAGTGATGCAGCATTTCCTGTTCCGTTTCCTGCTACCCGTGACCACGCACTGTTTCCTGGGTCAGATGCGTATGTCTACGAGTGTCCATGCTCACGCCACCACGTGTCTTTCAGAAACAGCAAACACTGGCCTTTCTTTCCTTGGCAACAGCCAAGGGAGCTCGCTGCAAGTGAACCTTTGTGGCTTTGAATTGCGGTGAGAGCATGTAAAATCTAGGTGTGCCTGCTCAGCGCGCCATCATTAACTGCGGATACAATGTGGTACAGCCCACTTCTAGAACCTCCAGCCGTAATCACTGCGTCACTACAGCTCAGCCGCATAAGTAAGGCTGCCCAGCGTGCGTCCTCTTGCAACTGGCTCACTTCACCCTTCACGAACCGCAAGCTGCCGTCTTGCGAGTGCTGAAGAGTATTCGTGCGTGTGTACATACGTGTGTAAGGGTACACACCTGTATATCACATTTTCTTTTTTTATTTGTTTATTTAGCGGGTTATCGTGAACTGTGTGAATGCAAACATCTCCTCAAGGTCCTGGTTTCAGTTTTCTTGGATAAACCACTCAGAAACGGGGCTGCTGCCTCGGAAAGTAGTTCTGCGGGGGTTGTCGCTTGTTTTGTTGCTGAGAACAGGTCTCATGTCGTCCAGGCTAGCCCTCCATTCTCTGGGTGGCTGAGGGTGATTCGAACTTCTGATCACCCTCCTGCCTCCACCACCCAAGTGCTGGGATTGCAAGTGTGCACCAACACACCAGTTTCTGGGGTGTTGGGGATGGAAAGCCAGGGCTTCCTGCGTCCTCGCTGAACAGTCTACCGACTAAGCTGTGCCTCCAGCCACGGCAGTTCTGTTTTGAACTGCAGTGCAAAGCCTCCCCTCTTTTTCTGAACTGAGTTGTGCGGTTTGTAAATAAGCATCTTTCTCATTACAGCCTGATCATCACGAATCGCTTCTACGTCTCCCCAAGAAATGCCTGGGCCTGCAGCGATGACAGCTTAAGCTTTTAAATTTTCATAGAAAAAAATTCACCCAATGAAACAATTTGAATATAGAAATGGTCTTGCTTTTGACTCTGGAAAAAAAAAAAAAAAAAAGAATGTTTCTCTTTTTTCTTATTGTAGTAAGAATCAGTCAAACCCAGGGCCTTGTGCCTGGCAGGGGAGCACTGTCCCACTAAGAACTTTTTCTGTTCAGGCTGTTTGAATACAGCCCCGTTCCCTTTCCACGTGTGACATAAACCCAGTGCTTTGAGTGTGTTGCTTTTTCTCCCTGCAGTACTGAAGTCTGAATCCAGTCAACGCACGTGCTAGGCCAGTGCCTCCACCCCACTTCAGACCCGTTTCTTTTGTCCTCATTTAAATTTGTATTCCGGATAGCTGAAACGCTACAGGTGGCCTTTGACCCTTTGTTACTCTCTGCTGAAAAGGATTGCTGGAAACGAAGCCTTTCAGTGGGGAAAGCCTGTGGCCACAGCAATGGTCAAATTACCTCAGCCGTCTGTGCTTGAGAAACAACAGAGATTTGGAAGCTCTGCTTGGAGGTTGCTGACGGGTGGAGGCCAAGGAAAGTTTCAAATGTGCTTCTCTTAGTGGAAAAGGGTGAGGGTGGCTGGTGATTGGAGCCCAAGCAAACGATGGAGGAGGAGTTAAGGCTGAAGAAGTTAGATGAGGAGGCCAGTGAGCAGGGAGAACAGTGCAGGCTTTAGTGGGGGAGATGCCGGTGGTGGGCCTTGTAAGGCTTGGAGAGTGGAAAGGGAGCAGGCAGCAAGAGCAAGGCAGCAGAGAGGGCGAGTCTGATGAGAAGTGGTCTTTGGGGTGTGACAGGAAACGAACCTGGGGTACTGTAGACGGGTGAAAAGAGTGCTAGGCCAAGGGAGGCAAGATGGACAAGAAGGGAGCGGAGAGACTGGCTTCCATTGGGCCCACCGGCCCTCTTCTTGCCTGTAGAATTTTGACCATCAAATAGCTACCATGGAAACTGGAAGCCCAAGATGGGCAGCTGGATACTGGGCATCTTCTATGTTTACTGAGCCACAGAGCAGACAAAAGTTTGATTTCCTGACTTGTGACTAGGTCACTCTACTAAGAAAAACTAAAGCAGTTGGCTCGTCCACGTAAGTCTGAGCACTGAAGGGAGACCCCTGCCTCACACCAAAGTGAGTTCATGTGTTTGATCAATTAAAAAAAAAAAAAATCTCTGGTGTCAAGTGTCCCAGAAAAATACTTAATAATGTTGGTTTGCATATTTTGTTATTAACTAATGATGGTTCTATTACATGATTGTTCTGATATGATGAAAGGTATTTCTTCTTGATCAAAAAAAATTCATGAAAACATAAATGTCTTCACCAAGGACTTGAAATAGTTCAGCTAAAATGACACTGTCCCAGTGTTACTCGGGTTCATATGTAAGAGAAGCAGGTCAGCCTAAGAAATGAAAGTTATCTGCTAATACCAAGAGAAAAACGTCCTTACTGTCTTTCCTCCTGAGCCTTCCTGTGCCCCGACCCTGACTCAGGCACATCCTAAGTGCAGAGTGCTAAGCAGAGTGTCGCCCTTGGAGGCTGGAGATCAGCCTGGTGAAAGATGGCTGGTGTTGAAAGACAACCCACCTTCATCTGGAACGTGTAAATTTGAGCTGGGGACACATTTGTCACATAGCAACCTTGAAGTAAACAGAACGGCTGCTCCCCCAGAAATAGGATTTTCATTGCTGAGGGGGTTGGGGTAGATCTTCCGGGTGTCGGTTAGATCTGTACTCCGTGGCCAGTGCTTCTGCCTTTTAAAAGCACCTGCAGGAGGAGGGTCTCACGTGGTGGTGGTGGAGATATAAACAGAGGACACATCTGTAAGAGGGCAATTTCAGAGTGTCTACTAACATTGAAAGTGCACTAATCAATTGGGCAAGTCGATCTCCTTCTAGATATTTAATTTAATGATTTTGCACAGGTATGCCAAATATTTGTCTAGTTGCACAGGTGTACAATATACATAGTACACACACACACACACACACACACACACACACACACATACAGGATTCGTTGTAGCAGTATTTGCAAGGGAAAAAGCAATGTTATATTTTCATCACTGGGAGACTCAGATGCATTGTGAATGCACCAACATTTTTAAAGGAACAAAGGAACAATGAATGGGTTTTAAAAATGAGTTTAAAGACACATGTCCAAAATGCCCCCAAGGATACTTTGTATTTCTCAAGACATTCATAATTGCATCTTTGGACTTTCCCAGTTGCAACTGCAAGAAATGTAAATATCTCATGCCTCTGTGTCCCTGAGGAGTGGTTGCTTGAAAGCATCACCCCTGGAGTGGTGGTGAATGCAGAGAAAGAATAGCCCCCCCAGCCTCCTGTAAGTATAGTCACTGTCAAGCTTTCTGCAAACAGCACTCAGCTATGCCGGCCTCTGTGGCTGCACTTAAAAAGGGAAGATGGGAGAATTGCCAGCTGCCTCATTTGAAAACTCTTTGCTTTGATTCTTTGCTAGTCTGAGCATAAACTCTTTAGCTCAGCAAAGTTTGCTTCCTATAGGAGATGAAACCATTCTAAAGAATATAATTGAAGATAGGATTATACTTGTCATTTTGAGAGTGTGAGTAGCTACTTTGAAAAGAATAATTTAGAGGTAGTTTTCTCCAGAGTTAATGTAAGAAACCGAAAGGGCTGACCACTAGCCTGCCTGTTTCAGTATGTTGGGAGGCACCCTGCATTCCCGCAGGCTACTTTATCTCCTTCATCTCATGTTTATTTTATTTTCCACTCTGTGCATTTGTATGAAACACCTGGGAAAGGTTACACTCTTAAGGTGTTTTGCAATTGATAGATAGCCTTACATTCCCATATCCTTTATGGGGGGAATTATAAAGCCTAATAAATACAATCTCACCTGTCCGTTAAAGAGAGAGAACAACCCTGCTGCTTGCTTTCCTTTGCCTGCGCCTGGGAGCATTTAAGGATTTGTTTCAAAGAAGCTGCTGAAAATATAGAAACTTGACATGGTCAGCAAACATGCTGAGGTGGAGGAGCTGGGCTTCCCAGAACACTCCCTCAGCACCTCTGTCGCTGTCCACGTGCCAAGCCTGGCAGGTCCCTCACAGCTGCCAAACGACTCTGACATAGTCTGACTTAAAACCTGCAGCTTCTGAGTGGCAGAGAAAGGGCTGAGGGGACCGCGGCACTGATGCTGTCTACTGACTTCTGGATGGGAAGGGATCGAAGGTGATCAGTTTGTCACGGCCTAATGTTAGCTACATCCTGCTGTCACCATTAGGTTTTCTTGACAGACCAAATGAAGGAAGTCACTGCTTGTAAATCTGGGCTCCTTCCTACAGGTGAAGCTCAAAGCACCATGGGTCGGTCAGTTTCCTATGTAGCAGTGTTCCATTTGGCTTCTTAAGGCTTTCAGTTTTAGATTCACATAAAGGCTGAGAAGCCAACAGTCATTTTTCGATTATTAACACTATTTTACTCTGGTACATTTCTACACTTGATCTTAGCCAAAAGGCTGAGAAGCGATTAGGATTATGCATTTCTTATTATTAGCAATGGCACTGGTGCATATGTATTAATAAAGTTCATGGCATGTGCCTGCTAGTCCTTTAGTTTACTCTTACACTACACTAACTTCTGCTTAATTCTCATTTTCTGTTCCTGATGCCACGCTGTAGTCAGTGATTAGGTGTCTTTGGGATCTTCTTGGCTGTGGCAATCTCAGGCTTCTCTTGCTTTCATGGCCCTCCCTGTTTTTTGGGAGTTACTGCTTTTTGTATCTCACAGGGTGTACCCCTGGCACCGAGGCTCCTCAAGTCTAACATTGTGGTTTTGGGGGGATAAAGATTTCCAAGGTAGTGCCCTTCCATCATATCACCTAGCATCCTGAGGACGTGTGACTGAATCACCTAGTCACCGAATGTTTGCTCCTCCACTCTGAGGAGGCTCTTCTCCTGTCCTTCCATGCTGTACTTTCAGCAGCCCACAGCTGAAGGAGTGGAAGTTTCACTCCCCATCCTTGAGGGCAGGACATCTGCATAGATTATATAGAATCCTTCTGCATGGAAATTTGCCCCTTTACCACTTAGTTATGTGTTCATAACAGAGTAGATTTGTGAGCATCTGTTTTTATACTTTAGTTGTGTTTTTGTTACTCTGTTTGTCCCAACCTCGGCCTTTGAGAGTTCTTTCCCTTGGCTTCTGTGCCACCCCCTAATTATTTTGGTCGATGGCCATTTTTCCTTTGTTAGTCCCTTTTGGCTTTGTGACATTATGAGATGTTCCAGGCTCATCTTGCCTATTGCCCTTCTTGGCTGGAGCCAAGCATTGTTTCAAGGATCTCTGCTTATCTTTATTAGATGTGGTTTTGGAAACTACTATCTGGATAGTGGATGTGTTCATTGCTAATAGGCAATGACTTGGGGGAACTTCTCAATGTATGTGTGCATACTAACCTGTATGCCTCGTTCTGGGCACACTAACCTGTGGTTCTTCTAAGCTGCGTGCGTACATGAAAGTTTACTATTTGTGTTGTAAGCACTAGGGGTTTTGATAAATGCAAAGTGTCATTTATTTACCATTAGAGTATCATACAAAATAGTTTTCCTGATCTGAACTCCACCACACACACAAACACACACACACTTCTTCTTCCTCTACAGCCCACCGTATCTTCTTGAGCCCTTGGCAACCACTGATTTTTTTTTTTTACTATCTTTATAGTTTTGTTTCTTATAGGAAGTCGCATAATAGAAACAGTGTGCAACATTTTCAAAATGATTTTGCTCACATGCAATATATATTTAATATTTCATGTTTTGGTAGCTTATTTATATCTTAGTAAGGCTCTGTTTTATGGGCACATCACAGTTTGTTTCTTCACTCAGTGATTAAGAGACATCCTGGTAGCCTCCAGATTTGGGATGGTTGAATGGGGACAGAGAGTTGAAACTCTTGCATTGGTTGGCCTGTAGTTGATGCATTCTAGAAAGGTGAGGCCTATGGTCATCAGGTTCACTGAGATATCCCTGTACCAATAGGCAGTAGCTGCAAGCAATGAGCTGCCAAGAATTCAAGATCAGAATCTGGATGTAAGACTCTAAGGAAAAGTGCTTCCAAGTGAAAATGGCGACCCTGTCGACAAACTCACTGACACTTACCTTTCTAAACTCCTGTTGCTTGTTAGAGCTAATGATTTCTTACAGTGATAGGAAAGGATGGAATCGGGATTGGTTTATGTGATAACGAACGAGATCTTAACCTACCTGAGCCTCTGTCAATATGTACTTCCTCACCATAAGATTCTGGTATCATCCGTTTCTGTTCCCATCATGCCAGCAGATGTCGTAGTGTTTAAAATAAAATAAAATAAAATAAAATAAAATAAAATAAAATAAAATAAAAAGGACCACAAAAATTCTGTGTCAGACTCTAAGACATTTCTGGATTCCTTGGGAGTCCATAGAGGTCACAGCTGCTAAGAAAGGGCTAGTGTTCTTGTAGTTCTACTGTGAACCCCCACCGCCATTCTGCATTAGTATCAGATTGCGATTTACTATCCTATATCTACAGGCACATCATTTCACAAAATATTTTTAACATTTACTTGCTTGCGTGCTTGCTTACTTACTTATTGAGGAAATGGTATTTGGAAATAAGGTCTCTCTATGTAATCTGACTGTCCTGGAACGTGCTATGTAGACCAGGTTATCCTCAAACTCACAGAGTTCCGCCTGCCTCTTCCTCCCAGGTGCTGGTATTAAGGGCGTGCACCACCATGCCCAGCTAAGTGAAAGTCAAATACTTTCTGGTGTGATGAGATACCTGCATGTATAGGAGATGCATGTGTTGTTTGAAGAATGGGATGAATACCTCTAGCTAGCCTAAGATCTTTTCCCTCAAAGCCCCAGTGAGCCCTCCCTGACAGCCCTCCCCAGTTTTCCAGACTTTAGCCTATGGTCTTTCAGAATACAAAGGGTCCTGTGCACTTCATGCTGGGCCTTACAGACGCTACCTGGCTCTCCAAGATGATTGCCCACAGGCTGGGATGGTGTTCAGTTCTGCCAATTCCTGATTGAGGGAACTTTTCACTAATTGACAATAAAATGTTATTACGTTTTTTTTTTTTTTCAAAGCAAAAAAAAATTGACATTTAGAGGAAGGGCGATCTTTCCAATCAAAATAAATACCTATCAACATTATGTTTATGCTAGATAGTTTTATGTCCACTTGATACAAGTTAGAATCATTTTAGGTGAGACTGGCCTATGGGGAAGCTTTTGGTGCATTTTCTTTATTGAGGTGGGAGGGCCCTTGTCATTGTGGATGATGTCATCCCTGGGCTGGTGGTGCTAGGTGCTATAAAAAAGCAAGCTGAGAACTCTGTGAGAAGCAAGCCAGGAAGCAACGCTCCTCCATGGGCTCTGCATCAGCTCCTGCCCTCCAGGTTCCTGCCTTGAACTCCTGTCCTGTCTTCCCTGGATGAGGAAGTACAAGCTATAAAATGAAATAAGCTCTTTCCTCCCTGAGTTGCTTTTGATCATGGTGCTTTATGACAGCAACAGAAATCCTAACTAAGACAATCTACAACCATTCTTTATTCCTTTTCCATTCATTCTTCTTCTTTTTTTTTTTTTTTTGTATCCTGAAAACAAAACAAAGAAACCTCAGACAAACAAAAACACCTATAATTTTTGTTCCATCTCATTCAAGGGACAGGAGGGATTCCTAATTGTGATCCTATTGTTTTTAAGTATCAACAGGTTCTCCCAAGAGGCTACTTAGAGCCCCATCCACCCCACCAGTGGGCAGCATCAGCTTCATAGGGACCATGGTCCTTCCTCAGCCACGGTGTCAGAATCTGTACTTCTCGGGAACCCCGGGTGACCTGCACGTACAGTAAAACCTGCTCCCTATCCTGGTGCTCTTAACTCACAGTTAGTGTGGAAAAGGTCACTTGCAAAATTCTTTCGAAGGTAATAGGAATAGACTTTTCCGGAGTCATTTTATCTCAATATATAATTATTTGTTTGTTTGTTTTTTTCTTCTTTGCCTTGTCTTCCCTTTCTTTTCTCTTCCTTTCTTTCCTCTTTTCTTTTTTAGACTACTCAAGGCTGGCCTTCCGCTCATGAGGCTCCTCCTGTCTCAGCCTCTCAAGCTCTGGGATGACAGGCATTCGACACCATCACACCCAGCCCATTTTTTACAGACAATAAATAACCAATGCATCTGCTGCTGCGAGTGGTCAGGCTGGGGACTTTATCCCTCCGCTCATGCTTGCAGCTAGTTAAGTAAATGCCTGCGTATGCAGGCCAGTCTTATCTCACTTGCTGCAGGGATGGAGCAGAGATCAACAGCCTGTGAACTGATAGATTACATTAAGGGAGCTTATGTCAGCTCCATTCACTGTCAATGTCAATGACAGCTTTGAAGACACAGTTATAAAACAAGAAAATATATTGAGTCAGCAGCATAAGCCTGAAAAATGAAATGCTATGCAGTGGAATAGAAAGCATGAATCTCTAAAATTAACTCCCGTATATGGATATTTGATTACTGTCCGTGTCAGGTCCTGAACCGTAAACCATGAGTCCCCAAGGATAATGAGCTGTCAGCAGACTGACAGGGGGTACAATTGAGATACATTTCAATATCTTTATAACTGCGTTTTAAGTAAGATGCTACAGCAGAGAGTCCAAGTCTCCCTGCTCTGCCTCCTCTGGGTCTTCTTGTGCTCTGAACCACTGATGTGAGACCTTTGTTGTGGGGTAAACGTGCCTTGTGGAAGATTTAGTGACGGCTCCTGCCTTTCTTCTCAGTAGTGGCCTGCTTCCCTGAGATGTGACAACAACAGACTTCCCCAGACTCTGGGGAAGGAAAGTGTCACCTGATAAAGATAATCTCAGAAGGTTAACCTCTGTCCCTCGACAGCTCTGCCAAGGTCATGGCCTTGCGATATTCCAGAATGTTGGATTTGAGGGAATAGGTCACTTAGCACACAGGCTTAGACCTTGATACATCATGGATGTTGGTGGGTATTCGGTTCTCTCTCTGACATGTATGCACACTTCATATGGAAGTTTCTTACAGAGAATGGTAGGGGCCATGACTGCCTCCACCTGAGACGGCCAAGAAGGCATTGTCATAAGCCTGTCACTTCTCAGAAAGAAAATGATGAGCTCAGAGCTTCACAAGTCCTGTGACACTTGGTATGATCCTTGACTTTTAGTGGCCCTTATTGGGAGCTAGAGTCAGAAAGCTAATTCCCGGCTTTGTGTCAGCAAAGGATCACCCAGCCCAAGCTGCAGATGCTGCAGAGAGAGCCCATGAGGGGATAGAAAGGAACTCAGTCACTGCTCTGAAATCCAAACCAAGTACCCTCTGTTCCACAGAACTGATGGGTCAGGAGGCGCCTGAATGGAGATGTCGTTATGAAACGCCACATAATAAGTAGACAGGAGACTGAAAATCAGCACCTAAATTGGCACCTGAGAATGTCGCCCTTTTTAAAACAGGGGCCATGACCCTGGAAATCATGAAAACTCCAGTTCTGCCACTTCTGATACTGTCTGGGCATCACCCTGTTTTGAGAGATTGAGAGTATCTAAGTTTTAAAGCTTCTCTTAGATGTTCTTTGATTGCTCATTGTTGCCTTTCTCATTCCTTCAGTCTACCATAGACCCCAGTTTGTTTCATTGATGCTGTCCTTCTACCTAATACTGCTGTGCTCTCTCTCTCTCTCTCTCTCTCTCTCTCTCTCTCTCTTTCTCTCTCTCTGTCCCTTTCTGTCTGGCTCTGTCTCTCTCTGTCTCTGTCTTTCTCTGTCTGAGTCTCTGTCTCTCTATCTCTGTATCTGTCTCTCCATGTGTCTCTGTCTCTCTGTCTCTCTCTCTCTCATTCTCTTTCTCCCTCTGCCATCAGCCCAAGACCCACCTGGATTTAACAAGTCCCCTGCTTGCCACATGACACCAACAATCCTCCTTCCTCCCCAAGTTACCTGAGAGGAAAGATATACCATCCTCGTCCATATGCCTGTCCTCCCTTGGTCAGCTGAAGCTGACTAGGAGCTTGTGGGAACTAAACCCTGCATTTCCCTTAGAGCAGCGATTCGGTGTTTGCTGATTCAGAGTCATAGTGATTTTACAGAACGTGACTATGGCAAGCAACACGAACTGACTGTTCTTATGTGTAAGAGGACCCCTAAAAGATTTGCAAAAGGTTGATAGTACGAAGAGCAAGACTGGGGTGGGATGAGAGGAAACATTTTACTATAATTCCTTTGTGTTTTGTACCATACAATCTTTCCCATTAGAACACTAAATTAGTACTCCAAAATGCTAACAAAATAGAAAATGTAAATTATGTTTGTGTTTAATCCTGAGGTCAAGAAGCAACTGCTGCCAAAACCCAGTGTATCAAGTGGCACCGTGCGCCCCCACCCCGGCTGTCTCTGCTCACAGTTGTCACATATTCACCAAACAGCTCCATAGAGCACTCGGCCCTTCTGTCACCTGGCTTCTACTGACCACAGGTTTCTCTCCAAACCCGTTTGTCTCCCCTTTACCTCGCAGCATTTGGCTTTTCCTTTAAATTCTTAAGACCTCCCAGACTTTCCATCCCAGAGACCTCTCTATTATCAGACACTGTGGTGTCTCCTATCACTCACCTGCTTTTGTTTGTTGTATTTAAATTCTCTGACTCTTCTCAGTCATTCTTGAGAAAGTTATTGGGAATCTCTTTTTGAACTCTAGCACTCCCATGAGGTAGACCCAAATCAGAAATGAAAAGGGAGACATAACTACAGACACTGAGGAAATCCAAACAATGATTAGGACTTACTTCAAAAGTCTATATGCCACAAAATTTGAAAATCTAAATGAAATGGACAATTTTCTTGATCAATTCGACTTACCAAAGCTGAATCAGGACCAGGTAAATCAATTAAATAGTCCTATATCCCCCAAGGAAATAGAAGAGGTCATCGAAAGTCTCCCATCCAAAAAAAGCCCAGGACCAGATGGTTTCAGCGCACAATTCTATCAGACCTTCAAAGAAGAGCTAACTCCAGTTCTCTTCAAACTATTCCACAAAATAGAAACAGAAGGAACATTACCAAACTCATTCTATGAAGCCACAGTCACCTTGGTACCTAAACCTCACAAAGACCCAACAAAGAAAGAGAATTTCAAGCCAATCTCCCTTATGAACATTAATGTAAAAATACTCAACAAAATACTTGCAAACCGAATACAAGAACACATCAAAGATATCATCCATTATGACCAAGTAGGCTTCATCCCAGGTATGCAGGGGTGGTTCAATATGCGGAAATCCATCAATGTGATCCACCATATTAACAAACTGAAAGAAAAAAAACACATGATCATCTCCTTAGATGCTGAAAAGGCATTTGACAAAATCCAACATCCATTCATGTTCAAAGTCTTGGAGAGATCAGGGATACAAGGCACATATCTAAACAGCAAACCTATAGCCAACATCAAACTGAACAGAGAGAAACTTAAAGCAATCCCACTGAAATCAGGGACAAGACAGGCTGCCCACTCTCTCCATATCTCTTCAACATAGTTCTGGAAGTCCTTGCTAGAGCAATAAGACAGTTGAAGGAGATCAAGGGGATACAAATTGGAAAGGAAGAAGTCAAATTATCACTATTTGCAGATGATATGATAGTCTACGTGAGTGACCCCAAAAACTCTACCAGGGAACTCCTATAGCTGATAAACACCTTCAGCAAAGTGGCCAGATACAAAATTAACTCAAAAAAAATCAGTAGCCCTCCTGTATACAAAAGACAAAAGGTCTGAGAAAGGAATTAGGGAGACATTTGCTAATATTGATAGATTATTGATTATTGATTATCTTTATTATTCGCTACCAAAGGTTTTTTTTTTATTGCAGCTTGAGAGATTTAAATTTTAAGAGCATATGAAGATTTGGTTGAGAGGCCTTGGAGAGACTCAGGTCTCCTATAAGATGAGCACAAGTAGAATCGTCTTTCAGTGGAGCCAGGAGGAGGCTCCAAATCTGAGACCTGAAAATAAATCCACTAGTTGTACTAGACCTGTAAGCACCTAACATATATTACACACACACACACACACACACACACACACACACACACACACGCACACACACCTGCCAGGCAGTGACAGCAAGTTTCCTTTCACAGAAGACCAAACAGAAGTGTAGTCACTAATCTAGGCATTCTGCAGCTGCTAAACTGCAGAATCAAATGGAGAACCCAAGTGGGAAGATCTGTCACACTGGGTTGCTTCAGATAGGGCACAGCATAAACATTTTATACAAATTGGAATCTTTCTTGCTTCCTCCTTTCCTTTCTCCTCTATCCCTTCCTTCCTTCTTTTCTGTCTTTCCTTCTTGGATGCAAGTTTATAGGACTGAATTTCTAGGTAAAATGTAGAGGGAGAGTTTTGAAGGGACTCCTGCAGGGCACCATGGAACTGACATGCTGTGAGGGGGAAGGAACTAGAACTGAGATCTTTGTTCTTCTGAGCAGCTGGTATCTGCCATCTCAACATTACTGGACCTCCAGCTCACCAGGGAAGTTTTAAAATCACGAATGTGGAGATATCTGTACTAGGAAGGGCATCCAGGATAATTATACTGAAGAGTGCGGCTCAGTAGCCAGTGTCATTGGAAAGCTCAGTGGGTAATTTTAGCATTTATCCCAGCTTGAGAACCCTGAGATGAGACAGAAGAGAGATGTTCAGAGAAAGCAATTCCCTAGAGAAGACTCAGGTGTCCATGAACATGCGGAAAAATGCCTAACCTCCCAACTACATAACACATGTGAAAATGAGGCGCTACATCTTTACCTTCCATGATGGTGAAAAGATGAAAACAAGCAAAAAATTTAAAGGTTAACAGTATGTGGTGTGACTGGTTGAATCAGAGAACAGGCTCAGAGGCAAACTGCTACAGAAACTTCAGAGGGGAATCTGGCCATTCAGCTACTACCCAAAGAACTGTACATTCTACTGCAGAGACATTTGCTCATCCATGTTCATTGCTGCTCTTATCCAAAACATCCAGAAATTGGAAAAGGCCTCGTTGCCCACCAACCGATGAATGGATGCTGAAAATGTAGTACATTTACACAAGGATCATTGTTCAGTTGTTAAGAGAAATGAAATTATGAGACTTGTAGATAAATTGATGGAGTTAAAAAGAAAAACATCTTAAGTGAGGTAACAGGTAACCCGGACCCCAAGAGACAGATACTGCACCCTTTCTTCTAATGTGGATGCTAGCTTTTAAGTCTTCCAATGTGTGCTACCATCCAAATAACCACAGAGGTTAGGTAGCCAGTGAGGGATCATGGGTGTCAGGGAGACAGGATCTCCCAAAAAGTGGGAAATAGAGCATAGTGTTACAGAGAGATAAAATGGAGACTAGAACAGAGGGATTAAATGAGGAGATTGTAGAAAGGGATAAAGGAGAAAATATGGGGAGGGACAACTAGATGCCATTTGAAAAACCATATTAAAACTAACTGTAGAAGCTCCCCAAAATATATACAGATGTAAAATCTAAGTGGAGTCACCAAATAGTAGGAGGGACAATGTCCCAAGTAGATACCCTATGACACCAAATAAAACCTCCAGTGACAGGAATGGGCTACATCTTGTTGAGTTATTATCCAAAGGGACCTCATAGAATTCCCCAAATGTCACATGATATTGCTAAGGCTGGCAGTTTCTCTCCACAACCTGGTGGCAAGGCCCTGCTGCTAAAGACAGCATTTACTTCATCATAGAACGTGGAGAAGTTGAGCCGCACCTAACGAGAAGCTTCTCCCCTACGGACTAACATTCATGGTGCTGAAAGGTACTCTACCAAAAGAGAAAGATAATAATCATTGTCACCCAGTTACAAATGCTGCAACCACATTCATCTGCGTGCTGCTATACCGGTGCAGTAGTAGCACAAATGTTATAGCAGTGACCAACAATCCTTTTTTTTTTAATTGGATTTAAGGCTCACTCCATGAGATGTAACCCATAAGCAGTGCTGCTGAAATGGCCAAGTACCTGAGACGAGATAGGTCATAACCTACCAGGGTTATTCTGCTAAAGGAACATAGCAATAAAACAACTCCTAGTGACACATCTCTAAACCCATAGATCAGATCAGGATGGATACACGTATGAAAGGATAAGGGCTGTGGCAGTACACACAGGACCTGCACAGGTTCAGGACAGATGAGAGGTGGAAGTGGACACAGGGTCCTATCCTTAACCACAGAGCTACTTACAATGGCTACCCTCTAACAGAAACAAATCAGTTTTCTCCAATAGGCTGCCATTGGTCACATCAACCATGTTCCAAGGTGTGCTCCATGCTCAGGGAATAGTTGACCAATACGAAGCAAACTCCGTGATTTTTCTGTCAGTATTTTGTGTTTTGGGTATTTAATATTTACTATTTACATTTTTTAGTTAAGCAGCGGTTATTCCTAAATCAGCTATATGCCCAAATCACCACACAGACTGAGATTTATTTAATTAACCTAGAGCACAATGCTGGGCAATAGTTTTTCTATCCTAAACCTCCAAGCCCACAGTTTCCTACCATTCAGATTTCACCCATTATAGTTGCTTTTAGTCATATCTAAGGTCCGGTCCATCTCTCCACGTGATTCCAAGACCTCTCCTGTGGATTCTCTCTTCTCCATCTCCCACTTGCTTCCTTCTCCTCCCCCATCCCTATCAGGACATCCCTGTCCTCTCTATTGCACAGTGTTGGGGCTGGTTGTTTAATTGACAATATGGAGAACAAATGGTGGCATGTTTACACAAACTTGAGACAGGTGATGCTCAGAATAAGCATCACAATGCAATGTCTGGATTGAAACTGGATAGTGGGGTAGAGAAATCAGCATTTGAATGAATAAGGATAAATTTTATACATTCCAAAAGAACATTATACCAACAGTTTTGGTTTGGGTTTTGGTTTTGTGTTGTGGATTTTTGTTTGTTTGCTTGTTTTGATTTTTGTGGTTCTTCCTTTTTAAGAAAGAGAGAAAGAAAACATAAAGTTATATAGGTAGGGAGACGAGGAGGTAGAAAGGATCTGGAAGGAGTTTAGGGAGGGAAAGACATGAACAAAATATATTACATAAAATAATTTTAATTAAAAAATTAGAATAATAATATGTGTAAATAAAGAGGCCAGAGCCCATGAACTTGAGAGAGAGAGAGAGAAAGAGTGAGAGAAGGTACATGAAAAGGAGTTGAAAGGAGGAAAGCAAAATAGAAAAATGATATAACCATATTTTAATTTCAAATTAAAAAATTTAATGTATATCACATGACCAAGCAATCCCTCTCAGCTAGAGAAATGCATATAGAAACCTGTACAATTATGCTCATCACACTGCTGCTTGGGTGTAAGAAAACTGGAAACAACTAAGTGTTCATTGGTAGAGGTAGGGCTATGTACACTGATCTCGGCCTGCCTATGGGGTACCACGCAACAGCTAACAAGACAGGAAAGGACTCTCATGTGCCCTTGAGGAAGTAGCCCCTAGACTTTGTGGGGTACAAGGGCAAGTTGTAGACACACATACAGACACACACACACACACACACACACACACACACACACACACATACACACAGCACCATTGAAATGTAATAGCACATGTACAAGTGCTCTATAGTTTCTCTATATGTACACAATTATTTTTAAAAATGTACACAAAAATTGAGAACAAGAACAAGAAAGAAGAGCTCTAGTATGGAGATATGGGCAAATAGCCTTATATTAAAACAATGTGCTTAAGGTCAAGATATGGCAGTACATGCCTTTAATCCAGCACGTGGGAGGCAGAGGCACACAAATCTCTGTGAGTTCAAAGCCAGCCTGGCCTACCTGTTGACTTCCAGGTCAACCAGTGCTGCATCATCATGAGACTCTGGGCGGAGGGGGGGGGGGGGGCGGTACTTAAGTATTTCTTGGTCAATTAAAAAATTAAAAATCCTTTTTTTTTAAGAGTGAATAAAATGTTTGTGGACATCACATACCAAGGCAATGGTTATTAATTTGGGGGTGGAGGGGAACATGAGCATCTGAGATTCTGATGAAAGATTTCCCCTAAAAATTCTATAGAAGTCTGAAATATTTTTTTTCTTCAATTTCTGGAAATTTTGAGAGTCCCTAAAACCCCATCCTGCTCCCCCAGCCCCGCCCCTGACTGACCCCAGGCTGGTGCATGTGGACACACCGTCCTGACGCTCACACAGGGCTCTGCTCTTTCACCCCGGTTTGTCCGGAGGAGTCAGGAGGACTCATAACGCCTGACAGCTATTTTTACGAGCGTCAGCAGGTCGTCTCCCCAGATTGAATTTCCTCAGAAGGTAGATTTTCGCTGACATCCTAATACTTGGAAAGGAGCGGCTGATCCTTGAGGAGTGACTGGATGTAGCAAATGGCCTGTGGAGCCACAAACAGAAGCTGATCTGTGTCAAGGAAGTTTCCAGGGCTTCTCATCTGCCCTTGCACATCATCAGGTCCTTTTTAACGTTCTGCATTGTCACTCTCCCTCACACACGGCCACCATGGCTTCCACTTTGCTGTTAACACAGGTTTTTTTTTTTAAGTGACTTTGCTTATATATTTTTAAAGAAGCAAGAGACATGAAAGAGCCTGCTTCCACTCCTAAAAATGCCAATCAATATTCCTTGCACTTTTCCAAAATGCTCACGGGATGAAGGTTTGTATCTGCCCCCGTTGGGCCTGCTTTAAAGTGTTTTAATGGCAAAGCCTGTCTTCCTGAGAGCGATCTCCTCTGTAACGCACTTTTTATTAAGCCCCAGCACTGGCAGCAGATTTACAGTCTGTACCAGATCTGATTAAATGCACTGTGGCCTGCCTGTGCCATGGGCGCACGGGGTTTCCAGGGAAGAGCTGTTCTCCTCAATACCCGCCCAATCCCCCATACACAAAATTAAAACACTTTAAAAAAAATTAACTCTGAAAAGAGAGGTCTGGATATTAATATAGTATGTGCCAAGAATTTCAGAGGCTCATTTATTTTAAAACAATTTGGGGGGGATGCACTGGGGTTCAAACCTTGGATCTTGTGCATGCTGGCCATGCCCTCTACCACTGAACTTATACCCCTACCCCGAAACATGAACTGTGTTTCGTAGAGATGAAGCTGGCTGGGTTTTTTATTCGTCTTTGAGAATACTTTTCTGCAGCTGGCAGTGAGAGCCTACCCTGGGTTGACCCAGCCTGCCTTTGTGGGTTCATCTCTCACTGCTTGCCCTTGTGAACTGTTGCCCCCAGTCACACTGGTGCCCGTTTCTTTGTGCGAATCATTTTTTTGCTTCTGCATCTTTGTCTGTACCCTCTGGCCTGATTCACCGTGCTCATCATTTGGCTTCACTGTGTTCCAGATCCAAGAACAGATTTTTTTCATAAAGCCATTATCCGTGCCCACCACTGGCTCTCAGGTCCTTTGAACTGCTTTTGTAACGCAGAGAAACAAACCCGGGGCCTCATGCCTGATCGCCCTCCCTTCAATATCTGCAGAATCGCCTCTTGCTCACTCGTGTGAGGGTCGAGTTGTACCTTCCTTCCACAAATCTGTGTGAACATTTGCTGTAATCCAGGCATTCCAAATTCTGAAGACTGAAAGCAAAGTTGCTTTCCTGTGGGTTTATGGCCGTGGGAGATGGGATGACCACGTGCCCAGATGAAGACAGCGACTCCAGAAGAATGCCGAGAAGGAAGCAAAAGGGTGGACTAGGTGACTAATGAGAGAAGTGGTGCTGAGATGCAGGTGGAAGTCCCTGACGAGAAAGGAATCGACTCATAATCTGTACAGTAGAATACAACAGTCACAAAAACATCAACGAAAAGAACATTCCAGGCGGAAGGGACAGCAAATGCAAAGATCCTAGGTAGCAATCTAGCGTGTGTGTGGCTACAAGTTTCTGAGCAAACAAAAATTTTCTAAAAGATGTCCCTTTGTCCTGCAGCCCCGAACCAACCCACAGTGAGGAGATTAGCTGCTCAGTTCTAAGACCCTGTGAGGTAGTGGTGGGCCTTCCTGTGACTAGCCCAATTTGGGGGCACATATTAGACACTAATGCTGAGGAATGAGTGAATGGGCTTCCACGAGTAACTCCCTGCCCATTCACCAACCTAGACTTGATTTCTGCATGGCAGTGTTTACTAGCACAACCTTGTTATTTGAATCAGTCAACCTGAAGCATTGGGCTCCTCAATGGCTTGGTATAGCTGGCACAGAACTGGTTTTCAACGAACTGGAAAGGCCATTTTACCCTCATGGGCCACACCTGGGAGGGCCATTATCAGCCAGTTAATCCGTTAATCAGTTAACTGAGTTCCTAGTTGGTTTCTACTTCTTTATCAAAGAAACAGCCTCTCCCCTATGTCGGGCTGTCTCAAAGAGGTGACTCTCAGAAGCCAATAGCTGGGGAAAGGTCCCTTGCATCTCTGAATAAAAGTCTTCCCCTGGTATTCTTATGTGTCACCAAACCCAGCGTTGTGACAAACATTCCTTGGACCATTTTTCATGAATTCACAAATTAGAAGCTACACTTAAGGCTGAGGGCTTGCCCTTGGGCCCCCGGTCCTGGGTCCGACCTCACTTTGGCTTGTAGTTCTGACTTGGGTAGTATGCCTTCTGCTCAGTAACCATGAGCCGTCAAGTCTACAAGCTGGAAAATTAAGTTTATGTTATTCATCTCCAGAACTCTAAGTCTGAGTTTCAATTTAAGCTCAATTTATACAACAGGTATTTTGAGCACCAACACACGCTTAGAACCATGATGTGATTAGATCCACAGAAATCACGTATCAGATGTCCTGCATATCAGATATTTATATTATGACTCATAACAGTCACAAAATTATAGTTATGAAGTAGCAACAAAAATGATTTTGTGGTTGGGGACCACCACAACATGAGGAACTATATTAAAGGCTCACAACATTAGGAAAGTTGAAAACCAGTGCTCTAGGGAGACAGGGAGAGACGGCGAGGCAAAGGGCCTTTTTAGCTAAAACTCAGCTTGGTATGCTACGAAGCAGAGGTAGCTCCTCAGGAAAGCTCAGTGCTCTCCTGCTTATCCTGCCATCTCTGTAGCTTGAGCTCTGAAGAGCACCACTCAGCAGGCAGACATGGGCTTTGGTGCATGCTTGAATAGAGGGTTTTTCCAACCCCCAAACTTGTTAAACCTAACAAATTTGTGACTTTTTTTTTTCATAAAGCAAAGGTAAGATCAGCACCTCCTCCCAAGTGTGAACAAGGGAGCAGGGGACTGTGTGTGAGGGACTCAGTGCCGTGTGGTTCTTAAGGAGTGCTCAGAAGATGTGGATGAGTATGTAATAATCAGGAATGAAGAATGCCGTCTGCTGAAAAACACTATTGATAACACGGCTTCCTTGATGAGGGTCAACAGAGAAACCCAGGGCCAAGGAGATCAACTGAGGTCACTTGACCTGATAAAGCTTCTGAGAAATCCCCCCCCCCCGCCAGGGGTCTGTAGCTCCAGCCCCATCTCACAGCCAGACTCAGAGTCAAGAAGCCATTCCTGGCAGGCTCATCCTGTCCTCAGATTTCTTACCCCAGAGGGATCAAGGAAAGGGATCCCAGCCTTGGATTATAAGGACATTCTTGCTTCTCCCTGTGTAAGACGATAATGCCAAAGGACCCTGGCACCAGGCAAAGGAACGCAGCCTGCCCAAGGCTCCTTGTCCCCACACAAGATCACTAAGAGCTTGCTGGTATTAGACCCTGGGGACTACCTTGAAAGCCCTTGCTTCATTCTCTTGGTTGTTGTTTGTTTAACAGGAGTGTTGTACAGTGGGTACAGTAAAGAATCCTGCCTCTTGGGAGTGTTTGACATGACTTAAAAAAAAAGTTTAAATGCATGCTTTCCAGTGCAGTTTTAGGCTCCCATCCCATCCATCCCATCCCATCCCATCCCATCCCATCCCATCCCATCCCATCCATCCCATCCCATCCCATCCATCCCATCCCATCCATCCCATCCCATCCCATCCATCCCATCCCATCCCATCCATCCATCCATCCATCCCATCCCATCCCATCCCATCCCATCCCAT
>NW_026596152.1:3455314-3503374 GCF_907164565.1 Psammomys obesus
CCATCCATCCATCCCATCCATCCCATCCCACCCATCCATCCCATCCATCCCATCCATCCATCCATCCATCCCATCCATCCCATCCCATCCCATCCCATCCCATCCCATCCATCCATCTCATCCCATCCATCCCATCCATCCCATCCCATCCCATCCATCCCATCCCATCCATCCCATCCATCCATCCCATCCATCCATCCCATCCCATCCCATCCATCCCATCCCATTCTTACTTGTGCAAATTTCCCCTAATATCAGTGTCATGGGGGAATATTTGTCACAGCCAGCCTGCATCCTAAGCCCCCCGCTTTATACCGGGGCTCGGTGTCAGCGTGTATAGTCCATGAGAGCTGCTGGCTTCCTCCACCAGTCACTGCCCCCCAGGGGTCACAGACACAGCCTGGGCAAAGGGTGTGATGCTGATTTGCTTCCAAATAACCTGTTTTGTAAAGGAGTGTTTAGGATTGGGTAGAAGAACAAAAGAAAGAGAGGCATGGAGGAAGGGAAGAGAGAACAGAGAAAAGACCAATCATTTGCTCACTCCTTTCTCTAAAGCCCTGTGGAGGCTAATGGCTAATTCTTAACTAAAAAGCCCCATCTCCCTAGATTGGCACATCCTATCCTGCCTCTGGCTCTGGGATTTGCTCATCCCAGAGAGGTAAGACTGCCTTTGCATCTTTCTCTTGTGTTTTTACCCTGGCACACTTTTGGGGACCACATGGCGAGGTCCCCACCCACCCACAGATTTAGGAGAAAGTTTGGTTTTTGAAGTGGGACTCTCGGCGAAGGACTGGGATTGCTCTGCTGAGCCTTCCTCCAGTGCTCATGACGGCTTGTTTTATTTCAGTTTCTCTTACAGAGTTCTCATAAGGAAATCTAAGTCAGCTCCCAGCTTTGACAGGTGAAGCCCTCTGGGAAGCTGGCTGTTCCAGGAGCCAGGACAACACTGGAATGTCCTTCCAAACCAGGCTCCAAACAGCTGAGGATCTCCAGTTACCCAAGAGGTGAGTGACATGAACACGTCTTCTGCCAGTCTGAGGCAGAGACTGAGTAGGGCAAGGGAGGCAGTGCAGGAAAGGGCAGAGGAGAAAGGGCAACTCGGGAGGGGAAAGGTAGTGGTGAGCTGCCACCATCCAGAAGTCTAGGAGAAGGCATCGGACCGTCCCAGTCTCTGACTATGACCATGGGGTACAAGGTGGTTCCCACTTTGAGCCTCGGGGGATCTCTGGTGATTTACCAACTGAAATTATTGACTATCCCAGGACCATCATGGCCCAGTCACAGAAAGTGGCCAAAACAAAGATGCACGCACCTATGCTAGCGAGTAGAGTCCAGCCTAAATCTTTGATTTGGGATTTAAGAAGCACAAACTCTATTCAAGCTGAATTAGAAACGCATGCCCACTTAACTGTTCTAATTTTATCTTGGTTTTGTTCCCTTGCACTTTTTTTTTTTTTTCAAAAAATGACTATGTTACTATAAAAAAAAAAGTTACTCTTAATCAGGAAATTTTAATTGGTTTGAAAAATTGCAAGAACAAGTTTTAAGATTTTTGTAGAACAAGAGACAGAAGGATAAAGTCAAGAGGTTCACCTCGGCTATCTCCTAGGGTGGGGGCAGAATTGAAATGAGAGATGAAAGATCATCAGCTTTTTTAATACTGGTTGACCTGTCCAGTGAATGTGTCATTACATTTTTAAGTAAATTCAAGAAATAAGGTCTTTAAAAAAAAAAAACCATCATGTTTTGGAAAAATAAGACTGCTTTATTTTATTAAACACTTTTTAACTTAACATGTTTTACTTGTGTAAATATTCTAATTGAACTTTATTCTCTTAGTTCTTTAAAAATTACTGTTACAGGTTTGTGGGGGGCCGTGTGGGGGATGCATGTGTGTGAGTGTGTACCACAGTTGTGTGTGGGAGTCAGAGGGTGCTTCTGCCTCTCCACGTGTTCCAGGGTTCGAACTCAGGTCACCACGCTTGCAGAACCAGAGCTTTACCCGATGAGCCGTCTCTGCAGCCCTTCCTCCCTTAACTCCCTGATAAATCCTTCCTGCCAAAGGTCCACGTGTCATTTATGTGACAACAGCTGAGTTCTGCATCTGTCTCCACATCTAAACAACTCGAGCCTTTGTGCCACAGAGAATATGCATAGCCAATGAACTCATATACACATATCAAACACTAGAATCAGAACTGCAATCCCTTAAAACAACTTTTGTTTTCATCTTTGAAGACAGGTTGACAGGAAAGTTAGATAAATAATTTAATAAGTATCCGGGACCTACCAGACAGATTTAATAAACATTTTTTATTTACTTCAAATCTTTAAGATTAATCACGATAATAAATACTACAATTCTCTCTTTCTTTCAGAAAACTCTTGGCAGCAGTTTTACCTTCAAGCTGGTGAGTGCATTCCTACCCAACGCTTTATGCCTTTAATCTATGTGTAAGTAAAGAAAGAAACACACAGATTTGGGTTTTGTTCAGAAGGCCTGGTTTGAAGAATCCCAAGTGCTCTCATTTCACCAAAGGATTCTCCAATTCTTTCATTTTCAAAAAATTTGGTGTGTGCATGTGTGTGAGTGTGTGTGTGTGTGTTGTGTTATGAGTCTGGGCAGGAATGCCATGGTACAGTGTGAGTGAAGGTCAGAGGTCAGCTCTCAGAAATCTATTCTCTACCTCCACCATGGGCCCCAAGGATTAAACAGAAACAGCCAGGCCTGTGTATCAAGCATTTCCATCCTCCAAACCAACTCATCAGCCCTGCAATTCCTTTCATATCTCTTCTCCCAAATTTGAAAACCAGGATACCTCTTCATCAAAACCATAATTATGGATAACTTATTGGTCAGATCTCAAAATAACGTGTCTACTCATCCTGAGTAGACAAAGGAATGCATCTTTTCCCCTCTCATTTAAGAATGTCACATGTCAATGTGAACTGTGTTTATAAAGAGAGCAAAATTAACAGTCTTAAAAAAAAGTCTCGGTAAGTAAAAAGTTGGATTGAAAATCTAACAGCTTAATGAACCCAAGGAGCTAAAAGTGGCATTTAGTCAACTGTGCCCTCTGGTGTCACTTTCTGGGTGTTCTGTGGCATCATTTTCCTCCTCTTCCACATCAATTTCAGTGTTTCATCAGCAGATTCCAGGTGACGGATGGGAAGCCTCATTTTAAAAGTCTTTTGGCTAGGCCAACTTGTGGCCTTTCTAGAAGAAGTGAAATAAATTGCCTGGTCCTTGTGTCTTCCTTCCTCACTTCCTGAGGTGGGTGCCAGCAAGGCCTGACAGACCTCATGAGCATCATCCCCTTCCCGGTCCCTGTGGCCACTGCAGTTTCTCCCACTGTTCATGCAAACAACAGCCACGGAAGGGTCTGGCACCTGAGCACTCAGCCCTGGCTGACTCCAGAAGCGATGCAGGCCTGCTGGGTGATTGACAGTGAGAGAGATCTGGTCTGCTACTACATCCATCGAGGGTTTTATTGCTGAGGACAGACAGAGCTTAAACAGTATTGTGAAGAGTGATTTAAAAAAAAATGTTAAGGCTATAGAGAGGTACATGTGAGCATGGAAATATTATGAAGATTACATGTGAAGGAGAGGATTTGGGGACAGCCATTGACTGCTAGAAGTCACTGAATTATGTGAGCATTAACTTTGGGGTTGTTCCTTTAATTCTATGGCTCTTACTTTACCTACCTAGAACACAGAACAGTTGTGCTGGGTCAGGGACTGTGAGCCCAACCTTCACCTTTGAATCACCTGGGTAGGTTTGCGAATTGCTGGTGTCTGGGGCCTTCTGATAAGCAGCTCAATGAACAGCCCTGGGCAATGGGTCCATGCTCCAGGTCTCAACACTTTTCCAAAGTTCCTTCAGTGACTTACTGTGCAGGGAGAACTGAATGCCACCAGCCCAGAGAGCATCTGAGGTTCCTCACAAGCAGGGGATTGACTGACCTGTTCACACAGATGATAAACAAGCTTGGTGATGGTAGGGATGGGGGGCTTTCAGGTGCAGGCAGAACAAGACTGCCTTTACCTGTATCAGGCCTGAATCATCGCTTATCTGGAAACTTCCTGTTAATAGGAACTGTTTTGCCTGCTTCTGCTGTATCATTTGGTACGAAGTAGGTACTCAGTGAGAGAATTCCACCCTGCTTCTCTAGAATGCGTTTTACCAGAGCACATAGAATTAATCAAGCGATCAAAATTTTGTCAGTGGTCACCAAATTCACAAACAAGTATTTTTGTTAACAGAAGTTGTTTATTCATCTATAGAGGGGGCTTCTCTAGGTCCAAGAAGCAGAACCAGTCTCCATTCTAGAGCATTCCTTTCCTGGCAAATGAGATCAGAATGCTACTTGGAGCATCCGTAAGCTTTCTGTTAACCCAAAACAGCCCACCTGCAGTAAAGAAAAGCAGCCTACTTCAGTTCAGAGTTTAGAGGGTTTCGTTTGTGGTTGGAAAGGGAGCCTCTGATGAGAAAGGAAACGGCACATCATGGCTCGGCTCAAGCATGTGGCACAGCAAAACATCTCACCATGTTGCTGGGGTGTAGGCGAGTGGAAGAGAAAGGGGCTGGAGTGTCCCCACCGACTGTAAGACTTCCCACTGGGTCCTACCTTTTCAATATTCTCCCACCTCCCAGTGTCTACTGGGCTGGGCAGCAAGCTGAACTCTACCTGGGCCATTGCGGGCCATTCCAGATCCAACCTGTATCCCTGGGGAAATGCAGAAGGAAAGTTAGGTATTCTTAATGGCCATTTTAAGCAAGATCTGAAGATCTGTTGGCCATTTCCACATCAAGGACCCAAGTCATTTATCAAGACAGCACAACCTGTTGGACCTCCGGGGACACACTGATGTGTTTCACTTCCCAACTTCTCTTTCAAGATACTCACCCAAGTGACCACCATACCCCTGCCTGCGTTTACTCTCCCTGTTACCACAACACACAGTAGTCCAAGTGTCAGATATTTTGCTGCTTGCTAATGGCACAAGAGGAGAAGCACTTTAATCTCCTGAGTAAAGTCACCCCAGATCACTCTGCAAGACGGCCTCTCTGGAAAGCTGCCCTGTACACAGCTAATCCCTTCCTTCTTGCAGACTCGCTTATGGAGGTGCCACCTGCTGAGCCTGCGTGTTTGAGAGCCGCCTATTTTGAGGGCTGTAGTATTCTCCTCGCCACCTACAATTACCACAACTAAAAATACTTGAGCGTGAGGAGAGTCTTGAAGGGACCGTGGTGCCTGGACTACACTCCTCCTGTTTTGGTGCCATGTTTCAAGGCAGCAGCCTTGCTATCGCTGAGCTGCATGTCGCCAGTTGATGGAAGCCCTGTGGTGATGTCTCCTTTCCTCAAAAAGTTACCCACTAGTGATTTTGCAGATGGTTCTATCACTGCTGGGCCACCATGTGCAGAAGCAGCATCTTCCTAGACATCAGCCAAGGATGTGTCTCCCCCAAGGCAGTGTAGGCTTCTGTATGCCACAGCTAACATGATCTTTCCACCTCCAGTGGTGTGACTGAGGAGCTGCCACACACACCTAGGCTGAGAAAACTTTGGGTCATAATGTGGAGATAATACACTAGATTTAAAAAAAAAAAAAAAAAAACAAAAACAGTTTTCACAGGTTTTTCTCCTATGTGGAATCTACTCTTAGGATCTATAAAAAGTGGAAAATATTGCTGGACTATGGTAGTGCACACCTTTAATCTCAGTACTCAGGAGGCAGAGGCAGACAGATCTATGTGAGTTCAAGGCAGCCTGGTCTACAGAGATAGTTTCAGGATAGCCAGGGCTACACAGAGAAACCCTATCTTGAAAAAAAAAATATGAAGAAAAAGAAGAAGAGGAGGAAGAGGAGGAAGAGGAGGAGGAGGAAGAAGTTGTTGAAAGTACAATAACGGTTACCAGAGGCAGCGTAGAGAGGGAAAGGTCGATCAGTTGGTGCTAGGTTGCAGTTAGACGGGAATAAGAATTTCTGCTGTGATGAATTTCTGCCCAGTGGTGTGGTGAAAGGTTGAAACTGCTTTTCTCAGAAAGCTGAGAAAAGAAGTTTGGAGCATCAGCACCACGCGGTCAGAGGTATGTGTGGAAGTAATGGAGTCAACCTCCTGTAAATATTATGCAATGGATAAGTAGATCAAAACATCATATGCGGTGCTTCATTAATAGACACATGTTTGTGTTAAGGCATCAATTAGCAAAATAAAGGAGCCGGGGAGATGGCTCCGTGAGTGAGAAGAGCTGCTCCGCAAGCCTGAAGACCTGGTTTTGAATCTCCAGCACACACATAAAAAAAGTCATACATGGCTGTGCATTCCTGTAATCCTCATATTGGGGGAGTAGTGTGCGGAGACACGTGGGTCCCTAGAACTCACTGGCCACTCAGTCTATCTGAAATGGAGAGCTTCTGGCTCACCAGAAGACACTATGGCAGAGAGCCATAGAGGAAGACACCCAACCTGCTACTCTGGCACAAGCGCACACCGGTATGTGCATATACACAGCGTGCACGCACACACACACACACACACACACACACACACACACACACACATACACACCATACACAGAAAATAAAGAAAAAAGAAATAAGCAAATGTGTGAGAACCAGCATCAGAGAAAAAGAGGACCATTTGTGCTACCCAGGGACTAGTGAGTATGTAGAAAAGAGAAGAGTGTAGACCGTGAAACCACAGGTTCCAACACCTCATCTTTCCTCACACTGAGACCAGGAACCATGAGTGTCACTCAGAATCACTCACATATAGGTTGTCATTTCCTGTGGACATGTTACACTTCATGTCCTAGTGTGTTGAAGCCCAAGGAAGTCCCTCTACCACATAAAGATGTTGATGTAACTAACTCTGAGCACCTGCTCTTACATTAAGGAAGTTCTTCCTTAACTAAAACTAATGTGGGGTGGAGAGATGGCTCAGCAGCTAAGGGTACATATTGCTCTTCCAAAGGACCTGAGTTCAATTCCCAGCTTTAACTCCAGGGGACCAGATACCCTCTTCTGGCCTCTGTAGATACTTATGTGCATATATTCACAAAGACAGACAGACAGACAGACAGACACACACACACACACACACACACACACACACACAATGTAAAAAAATAAGTCTTTTAAAATAAATAAATGAATTTTGTATTTTTCCTCCTACATTTTCAGTCTAGCTAAATCATAGATTGTGTGTGTGTGTGTGAGAGAGAGAGAGAGAGAGAGAGAGAGAAAGAGAGAAAGAGAGAGAGAGAGAGCAGATATGTAAGTGGCCCAGAAATAGAACATTTATGGAAGGAAGACACAAGAACCTGGGCCCTGTGATTCCTTCAGGGAGTGAGGCTGCTGAGCTGGAGTATGGAGTACTTCAGAGGCTGCTTTCACTTTCAAGCCTTTACTGCTGTTTTAGACTGTTTCTTCATGCATGGCAGTAAGAGAGTGTCCTGCACAGTCACGTGATCTTCTGAGTCCCTTCTCTAAAAGCAATAGATCTTCCTGGATTTTACTGAGGTGTGTTTATGCTCTTCCTCTCTATGACCCCTTCACTTCGCCTTCACTCCTCTTGATGAAACACTCCCTATGTGACTTTGCCTGAGAGCAAAATTTCCCATACTCTGAATTCTCCAGGCAAATGACTCTAATCCTTCTGTATTGCCGAGTCACTTCTAGCAGAATATTTGTAAGTCGTATCACACACCTCCCCACCTTCTTTCTTTACAATTACTAAGGTGAATTTCGCAGACCTTAACCTGCACCTATTCATAGTTCTGCAGTTTTGTAATATTCCCAGAAATGTGCAACCATCAATAGGTATTTCACTTTAGAGTATCTCAACACCCTCAAAACAGTTTCACCCCCATTACGCAGCACTTTCCACTCTCTCCCTCCCCTTCCCTTCCAGATTTCCCTGCGGACATTTTACAGGGGTGGAGTCATATACTGTGTGCTCTTTTGTTTCTAAACAGCACCATTAGTAGCACTTGCCTGTCCTGATGCCTTAGCCCTTTGGTATTGGTAGGCAGTCCTGCTCAGGATAACCTCAAGAAACATTTAGCCAGCACATTGTCTGTCTGCTTCCAGATCCCATTGTCAGAAAGCTGTTACTAAGCCATCGAATGACTTCTTGAATGTGATCCTGTAATCCTAAACTCTTGTTTTAGCCATCATTTCCCTTCAGGTTCCTATTTCATTTCATTTCGTTTTACTTTATTTTATTTTATTTCATTTTATTTTATTTTATTTTATTTTATTTTATTTTATTTTATTTTATTTTATTTTATTTTATTGCACACTTATCCTGGTAAGGCATAAACTAGATCAAGCCTGGGGCTCCCAGTGTGATTCCACCATGGGTTTCTTCAGTGTGTCTTTCTTTCTTCTAGGGTGATCAAACAGGCTGTCTTGAGCACCCTGTATCATTCACTATGCTCAGTTCCATCCTAGCAATAAATCCCCCACAAGGATGTTGTAATCTCTCTGATTTAATCGGCACTAAATCCTTTGATTCCTCATATCCTTCCTCTCCCATTTCTTAAAATAGTCTGGAGCACTCAAGTCAAGGATCCTATCGACTTCCCCATGTCTAACGTTGCATAATCCTGCAAGAACACTTGTCCTATTCTCCTTAAGGAGCCCACATAGTCAAAAGGTTCCTAAATGAAAACCCATAGGTAGGGTGGCGCAGGCAGCCTGAAGTCAGCCAGGTCCAGGGTCATCAAGTGCTTGCTCTACAGGGAGGAAGGGGATGCTCGACATCTCTCTTCAGATGGGTTGAAGACAGAAGAGTTGAATTGATGGGAGGCAGAAGGGGGATTGCCACAATTCTGGGTTCTTGTCACAGTTCTTACAGTCTTACAGGAAGCTTCGAGGTTTGCGTCAGCTTGGCAAGAAGAGGGGTTCACTAAGGGAGCATTGACTGAGCTATTCCTCGGATTGTGCTCACCCTTGCTAAACACTTGGGTCGGTCTGAATCTGAAGAGGTCACAGCAGCTCAGCTTTTGTCGGAGAAACCAGCCCCTTTGTAGGACCTGCCTTGCACTAGGGAAAGGATGGTGTGTAAAACAGTGCGCAGGCTGCACCTATGAGCGGCTCCCGAGTGACAAGATCTCCCAGAGTGAGCGTGAGCTGTTCGTTGGTGGATACATGGAGAAGGGTTCTCAGGTCAGACCCATTTGCCATGCTTGCAGGTGAGTGAGCAAGCATGGAAGTGACATGAAAGACCCATTATGAGACATGAGAGCCCAGCTCACCATGAAGATGTCACCGTGATCCCAGGTTATAGGCGGGTGCCAGAAAAGAGTTTAGACTCAGACCTGGGCCAGCTAGCAGACATGATATTCCAGGTTTAAGAAAATTCAGGAGGTTAACAAGGCAGCGTCCCTAAGCCGCTGTGCTTGGGCCATGAGCACATCTTTTTATATGTGGCCCAGCACTGTCCTCTGGTGGCAACTTTGAAAATGCAACGTGATTTTAAAGGCTGGGGTTGGTGCCTCTGTCTTAAGCGGTTCGTGTTTGTTCGTTCGTTTTGCTTTGGTTTTGGTTTTGGTTGTTTGTTTTTCAGGAATTTCCCTCAGTATTTGGATTTCAGGACTAATTTTACCTGCCTGCGTGAACCAAGTCATGCTGTGATGAGAGCAAAATGAGCAGAAGGCAGCCTATCTCATGGCTCCGTCACTGTCAGACGATTCACCTAACCCTTTCTATCAGACACTGTTGTGTGGGGCCTTTTATCTGAGCTGTAGCGTTGATCCTCTAGGGTGAGTGCCCTAATCACTTGTGTTACAGATAAAGAAATAGAGGAGCACAGAAGATGCTTCCCTCTTAATACATAAATATGGCATTCAGTTCCCAGAGCCACACACTTCCCTCCTGAGGAGAATGGACAGGGAAATGTGATTTTAAAAAGTGTTTAGATGAACACATATTATCTCGTTTGCTTTCGAAATCTGAGACTAAATTCTAGGTGTGCTGTTAGCCTGGCATGCAGAAAAGAAGACAGCAAGATGGAGGGAGCCGGACACAGGCATGGGGAAATTCTCGCTTTGAAAGGGCATGGTTTCCGGGAATGAAGTGGCTGTCTGATGGACCTTGGAGAGCCAGCAAAGCAGTTGATTTGAGCTCTTGTGGGATGCTGAAGATAGAGGGTCTATGGAGGTGGAAAATTTGGGAAGAGACTTGGTCTCTTGCAAGAGAGTTGTACAGGGTATTCCAGAGCCTCAGAGCTGCTGTGTCCACCGCCCTCCCCTTCCTGCACCCAAAGGCAGCGTCTGCTCTGGCCTGTAGGTGGCAGCTTAGGCTCAGAGACGAAACCTGTTCCCACTAGCTGGGAACTGCTTTTTATTTTATTTTTATTTATTTTATTTTTATTTTATTTTTTCTCAGCTGGAAGTTTGGGGTGTTATAAACTACTGATGTTTGGGGGCCTCATCTCAGAGACAATGACTTTGTTAATTTTGTGTGTGGTCTGGGGAATTTGTTGCTGTTGTTGGGTATTTGTTTGCTTGCTTGCTTGCTTGCTATGTTGCTTCCGCTGGTCTCTTAATCCTGGATTCAAGCAATCCTCCTGCCTCAGCCTCCCAGGTAGCCTGACCATAAACATCAGTGTTTTACAAAGCTGCAACTGGCTTTCCACCAAGGTTGGGAGGGACAGTTGGGCCCCTCGGTTCCTGTGGGATTGGCGGGCAGCTTCTTGGACATCATTTGACTGCCCCACATGTGCAGTGGAGCCTGGATCCACGGAAAGAAAGGAGGGCCACCAGAAGGAGTGTCACAGGGGGATGGAGAATACAGCTCAGACAGGACAGAAAGTAAAAGAGGTTCTTCCCAGGCAGAGAGAGGACAGAACCCAAAGGGAGCTTGGGCAGTCATGAAAAGCATTTCATTCCCTACAGAAGAGCGAAGCCATGTGGAGGACAAGGGAACATTCCAGAAAGCAAGAAAGAAAAAAAGAAAGAAGAAACAAAGAAAGAACTAAAAACTGCTTCTTCCACTAACTAGAGCTTTAGCATGTATCCTAGTGGGGGCGCTGTGGGTTTCAGGGATTTGGGGGGACACGGCCAGGTAGGGAGGTAGCAAGGGGTGGCAGGGAGGGCTTTCAAACAGCAGCAGAAGTGGCTTTGCAGGGAAAGTGAGGTCTTCCTAGGTGGACATATATCCTGAGAGACAATCCTGCCAGTGGCCGACACTTCCTAATGACTCCAGAATGGTGGCTGGCCTGAAATCCTCCTTAGCCCAGCCCCTTCACAAAGAGAAAAGGCCATGTGCTACAGCAAGGGCATCTGTTGCCATAGCAACTCAAGACATCAGGCTCAGACCCACTGTCATGGTCCAAGGCTCCTCCACTCCCCCACCCCGAAAAAAAAGATCAAACTTAATACTCAAAAACTCCATGATGAACAAAATTTTAAATTAAGACAGAATCCCTATTACCAGCTTTTCCTTTTATATCAACTCGAATACCCAACAGCACTGCTCCGGCATCTTCTAATGAATGCAGGCTGAGGTGGTGGGCGCCTTACACTGTCTGCCCACTTCTTGCCAGGGCCACCCACAGGCCTTGGCACCTGAGGAATGTTATCCTTTCTCTGATGAGGCCGCCATAGGAATTGTATTCCTGGCAGAGCAGTGGTGCCATCTAGTGGGGGAATCTGGTGCCAAGCAGTCAAAGATGACGCCGGGCAGAGCCCACAGCTCTGAGCCTCCTTCAGAGCAGGTCTCGGGTATGGGAGGCAATGCTTGGGAACTCACACTGCCATACACAGGTAGGGTGACCCTGAGGCAGACCCTTGCCTCCTCCCTCCCCATCAGTAAAGTAAGAGAGACGATGGAGAACTTGTCTCTAATGTCCATAATCTTCCCTTTGCCTAGTTGGGTCAAATATGAGAAAACCAAGTCCTGAGTCTCTGAAAACACAGGGTGTCTGGGGAGGCACTGGAAATACAAGCATCAGTAAGAAGGAGAGTCACTATTCATAGTGACACAGGCCTGTAACCCCAGTACTGGGGCGGCTGAGGCAGGAGGATGGAAAAGTCAAGGCCTGGTAAGCCACAGTGTGAGTTTAAAACCAGCCTGGACAGCTTGGCTGTAAAGTACCCATGTTGCATGTGTAAAGGCCAAATGTGGCCTTCAAGGTTGAAGGCAGGAGCTGCTCCCAGAAGCACATTGGAATGCTCACTGGTGGCTGGGAAACGTGAAGAGACAGCCTTAGCAAAGCTAAAAGTCCAGAATACAGAAAGTGACTAAGTTTGTGGGGATCAAATGAGGGCACTGACTTGGTCCCCTGAGGCAAGACTACGAGTGTTTGGGCAGAACCGTGGCAGGCCATTGGGGCTTTACATTGCCTCTGAGGAGGCACTGTGGAGCTACACAGCCTTGACCAGGTCAGTAGAGATCATGCTTGGACTTTGAGATTTCCATCCTCTCCTGGGCTGGCATCATGACCTTTGATTTCTTTCCACGAGGGGTGGCAGCAGCAGGCCGTGGTTCCTAGTGAGCTCCGTGGCCATGAAGGAAATAACTGGCCCTATGGTGTTTGAGGCAACCGAGCCAGCGTGTTTGCCAGGTGTGGTCCTGTGTGCTCTTGAACCAAACAGCTGGTGAGACGATGTGCCTCTCCGGGCATGAGACTCTTGCTTTTAGTATATTTTTTTATTTTATTCTTTGACAATTTTATACATGTTTACAACGTACCTTGATTATCTTTACCAAACCTGAGGCAGGAGGGTGGAAAGCTCAAGGCCCGGTAAGCAAGAGAGTGAGTTCAAGACCAGCCTGTGCAACTCAATAAGAACTTGTCACATAATAGTAAGTAAAACAGAGGGCTGGGAACACCTTCGTGTCCTTTCCTTGTCTTTCCTCCTTTCTTTTTGTAACCCGCTGAGTCCAGTCAGAGCTGACTGCTGGAACACTGGCTGGTCCTGTTGCCTTGAGTAACAATGGCTGCAAGTGAGTCCGGGAGTACAACAGCCATGTCATGTTCAGAAGCCAAAATTTCACAACACTCCTCCGCATTCTCTGGCTCTTAGGTTCTTCTCACTCCCTCGTCCGTGATGTTCCCTGAGACTTGGGGCACTGGGGTTAATATAGATGCCCTGTTTAGAGCTTAGAAGTCACTTATTCTCAATTACAACTCTCTGCATTAACTGTCAGCCACTACGGCTGAAGTTCTCTGGCCGAGGTTGAGAAGAGCATTAACATGCATGTTTAGAAGCTGTTTGACAATGTGTCCAATCTGCAAAGCAGCAGTGGGGGTTCCCCCTAGGGCCTATGACCTCCTAAGCTCTGGGCTTTTGGCCCAGTTTACAGTGCCAGGCCTCCACTCTCATCAGAAAGCAGTTGGTTAGCCCCATAACCTTTATGACCCTTAATACCAGTGGGTACACACCTCTTGCCCGTAAGATCAGTATTGCAGCATTCAGCGTTCAGAGATAGGCAAGACTACTAATGACTATTCTCCTCCAGGCCTGCATAGCACCTTCTGGCACTATGGAAGCTATCTAGCAAGGAGAAAGTTCTCAGGTCAGGTCCAGCCTGAGTCCTCTCTGCCCCACAATCAAAGTGTATTGTGTCTTCAGCAAGTGGATCGCACCATACAGTTATGGTGGAAATCCAAGAGCTTGTGATGTTTTTGAAAGGGAGGGGATCTCTATGGCCTCCTTGACCAATAAGTCCTAAAGAAGTATCCTCAAGGCTGGCACAGATTTTAATTTAATAACATATTTTCTTGCAAAGTTCTTGTTCACTCATGCAAAGTACTTGTGTTCAAACTCCCTAAATATACATATATATGTAAATACTTATATATAAAAATATATTTATATACTTATATATATTATGTTATATATAAATATAGACAAGACAATATATGTGTATATATATGTATGTATATAAATTGATATATACATATAGCAATTTAGCTGCAAAGTAGTGTATTTCCATAAGGGTTTTATATACACTCTTAGTTTTTTATTAAGCCACACCCATTCTTCCTCTGTCCTGTCCCTCAAGCCCATCCTCCCTTGAACCTTTAATCCCCAGTATTCCTCTCTCCTGTTTTCACATTATAAGAGATCATTGGCTCCTCTTTCACCAGCCTTTAAAACCCAAAGGGGGAGAGGGGTCAGTGAAGTCATGAAGCACAGTAAGAAACTTGTCAAAATTGCCCTTTTCATATAGAATAATGATTAATATTTAAACTGTCTTTTAATCTCTGGAGCTAGTTCAGGATGGCTTAAACCACAGAACCACTATTAATATTTTCTTACAGAGATGGCAGGAGACACACACACACACACACACACACAAAAGCCTGTGTGCATTTCCTATCTGTGTTTCAGACAATGGAGCAAAAGCAATAGATGACTCAGGATTACAAGACAAGAGAGAACCTGAAGGAAGAAAGCAGGAACATTAACACCATTCACCACCAAGCATTCAAGCCCTGGGTCTGGACTTAGAGTCTCAACTTAAGGAACTATTCTGATGACAGGCTAAAAGACGCCTACAGAAGCCAAAGACTCTTGCTGCCCATTCCAGTTTCCAAGCAGCTGGGCTGGCACTGCCCTCTGACCCTCTCTAAGATAAGTGCACAGGAAGTAGGTAGATGGAAAGCATCGCAACAGGAGCTCCCTCTGAACGTAAGGATGAGGTTGCTGCCGAAGTGCGGATTTCCCCTAAAAGACCGGTCTCTATTCGGCGCTGCCTTGGAGACAACAGGCTGAGGGCTGTTGTTCCTGCTGACCAGTGATAATGGCGTCAAATCTAATCAGCGGGAACTTACAGACCACACATCGCACCATCGCATGGGAGCCTGTTTGTGCAGGGACACTAAGCCTGGGGCCGGAGGACAAAGCGGGTGAGTTCATCTCTGCTTCCTGTCTACACTTGACTTGCTTCTGCAGGCTTCTGGGCCTGTGACTGACACGTTCTTTACTTCATTCCTCATTGACTCAGAGAAGGCAGTGTGCCTGAGAGTCCCAGAAACCACAAGTCACTCCCCATATGATGAGGCCTGGATCCTCAAGGCTGGTGGGCCCTGGGAAAACTGAAAAGGAAGCCTCATCTGTTTCTAGCTTAAAACGAATCATTGAAAGGGTGAATTGTGCCCCTGGGCAAACTGAAAAGGAAGTCTCATCTGTTTCTAGCTTAAAACGAATCATTGAAAGGGTGAATTGTGCCCCTGGGCATGTGCCAGGAAATCTTAGGTCTTCACACCTGTTGCCCTGGTAGGTGCAGCTCAAAATAGGTACAGCTGCTGTGCAGGCTCAAGCCACCCAGGGCAAAGGATGGACCACATTTGGAAATGTATGTCTCTCTTCCCACCCTCCTTCCCTCCCCGCTCTGAGGACTTAAGATATGGGCTCTTCCTCTTCCTCTCCTTCTGTCTCACTTTCCAAGGGATTTCTGCTCCTATTTCCTAGTTCTGGGCAACAGTAGGCACTTGGTAAATGACAGATGTGTGACAACACAGACCTGAAATGCCTACTTGCCAACCAAGCTTGTTGGGTGGAGGCTCTGGTTCCATCCTAGGTTCTCACAGGCAGCAACTCACAACCCCGCCCTCACCGCCAGACCTCCTCCCTGATACATGGGCCCCTGGGGCCTGTTGTTTGAGAAGCCAACAAAATGGAGTTCATGGTTAAGACTGTCTGAAAATTTGTAAGGAATCTCTGCATTGTATTGTGTCTCAATTACCCACTGCACTAAGGGTTTTTGTTGTTGTTGTTGCTTGTTTTCTGTTGTTTTGTTTTTCATTTTTACTTTACTTGGGTACTTATTTTCTGTTTACTGTACTTGGAGTTCAGGCTTCTATCTTATTTGTCTTTGAACCATGAGGTTTTACATAGACACTGGGAAGCCCTGGAAGGTGGTGGTTCTCCATTTTCTTCACCCAAGCTGAATCTTCTCTTATCAAGTCACTGTCGGGATCGTCTGTGAAGGGAGTCCTAGGGCTCTAGCACTTGCTCACTTAACCCTCCCAGAAGCTTCTCCAAAAAAGGACCATGTCTTGGTTGTTAGACCGTGCCCTAAAAAGGGGGCCCCTCCTTATCATAGACAGCATGGCCATCTTGAATAAAAATAGTCAGTGCCATCCGGGGCTGCTGGCTCCTGGTGGCCTGCAGCTGAGGATCAGGAGCCTGTGGAATGTCTCAGCATTTCTTGGGGTAACCAGATCACTGCTCAGATCCAGAAAGCACTCCCAGAGCCTCTCCGTCTCAGCTGTTTTTAGCAGCGGGATTAGTGGGAAGGGTGCAAATAGCCCTCCGTGTTCTGCAAGGCTCGCTCCTCCCAGAGTCTGAGGTACATTTGCTTTATTAAAACTCAGCTGTTGACATGATCCAAACATGGACAAATGAAAGGCTATCTTTACCAGCTGCCGGCGGCTGCAGGCTGCCCCATCTCCCCACATAAGGACATGTTACTCCTATTAGAAACTGCTTCCTTGGTTCCTTCAGAAGGGACCATCTGCCAATCATAAATCAAGCTTGTGTCCTCTCCAAATAAAAAAAAAAGTCTACCCTCCCAGCTGGCAGCCCCTTTATACTTGACAGGGCCCTTTAAAAAGCCTATTCTTGAACATCTATTTCTTTTATAATTAAAAAAATACAAAAGGTAATAAAAAATAGGAGAAATCTATAGCTCAGAGATTTAAGACTCAATAAAAACTCAGCCAGTCAGAAGTTTGCGGATCATATGAGGATTATGGAGAGAAAAATAAATCAATTCTTTACCCAGCTAGCAGGAAAAAAAAAAAAAAACCCAAAACAATAAAAGAGAAAAGTGCGGTTATTCAAGGAATGGAAAGAAAAGCTGTCAGGGAGTCACCTTCAGTCTCTTCCTCACCCTGCTCTAGGGCTCATGGGCAGAAGCATCATTGGATGTCACAAATGGGCTGAAGGTCACCATAGGCTGACATGATCCAGTGGTCTGTGTGAGACAGAGTCCCAAGGATAGGGAGCCACATGCTGGCGGGCAGCAGAAGAATTATGCTGCAGTGCCTGAAAGAGTGACCAGAAATAGTAATCTGTAAGGGGGGGGGGAAGCACATGACTGGCTTCCTCAGTCCCTCCTCCTTGGGGGGATTCACCTGAGGATTTGGGCTGCAGCTCCTGTAGATAGACTTTGCAGGGCAAAAGTGGTCTTAGAATCTAAAAACAGCCCCAGCTCTTCCATTTGACTTGGGGCAAGTTACCACATGTCTCTTCTTCTTCTGTAGTAAGCAAGTATAACAAGGCCCATCTCATCACCGAAGAATCTTTATACGATGATGTGAGAAAGTGTGCAGGGCACACTGTAAGAGGTCAGTAATAGTGGCTGAGTTCATCTCGGTCTCCCCTGCCAGAGAGGGCAGCCCCTCTCAGACTCGTATGGCATGGCTACTCCACATTCCGAAGGAGACTTCTGTTCTCTCTCTCTCTCTCCCTCTTCCTCTCCCTCTCCCTCTCTTTCTTTCTCTCTCTGTCTCTCCCTCTCTTTTCTGTTCACTAACAGAGCTGGTGTCTTCAGTAACTGAAGACATCCTTTGCTATATTGGTTTATGAAATAAACAAACCGGCAAAAATTCATGATGATCCCAACTCTCAGAAAATGGTATTTTTTCCTACTACAAAACCATCACCCAGCACCAGGGCAGCTTCCAGAACTGAACTGCTGAGCTGTGCTTTCGTGTGCAATGGCACACTTCGCTGGTATGTGGACGAGGCAGATCCCACAGCCTCAGGGACTATCAGGTGTGTGTGTGTGTGTGTGTGTGTGTGTGTGTGTGTGTGTGTGTGTCCATTCTGCATAAGACACTTCCTGGGTGAATTCTTAAGTTCTGTCAGCACATTGACTGCAAGCAAAGCTTGCTCACTTTCTCATTCTTTTCACTTATAAATGTTGTAGTGTGGACTTGTTAAAAATAAGGACTGGGTCCAAAACAGAATCAGTGTCAGACTCTCTCCATAAGCGGGAAAAGGAATCGTTACTATTCAGGGTGTGCCTCTGCTTTAACACAGTTTCATACAAATCAGTCATAATGTCTTGAACCAGCAAGATGGCTCAGTGGGGAAAGGCATTTTCAACCAAGCCTGATGGCCTGCGTTTAGTTCCCAAGACCCACATAGTGGAAGAGAATTGATTTCCATAAATTGTCTTCTGACCTCCACATACATGCTTTGGACATACATACATACACTCATACATACATATGTGCACACATATGTATACACACATACACACAGATTTTTTCAAAAATAGAGCATAGTGTTAATTTTTAAAATCCATACAGAGCAATTGGCTTATAGGTTAAATATCACTTAATATTTAGATTCCCTTACTATTCTGTGTTTTTATATGCAATGTATTTATTTTTTTTAAAACCCTATTATTTGTTCAGTTGAGCTCCAATATTGCGGATTTATTGGTTGCAACTGACATACCTGCATTGGACTGTGAGTAGTCCCATCTGGAGGCCTGATCAGACCCAGGACGGCCTGTTGATCGGGGACTCGGGGCAAGCAATGGTGTGGATGCCCTCATCGGGGGAGGCAGAGAATGTCTGGCAACCTTCTCTCTTCCTACTTGTGGTAGCCATTTATTAAGGGCTCCTCCTTTGTGTGGAGACTGTGATGCCCCAGGTCTCCCATTCCCTCTGCACTGTCTACCCACAATACTTGGGAACAAGGCTTGCCCTGCCTTCTCCATTACCACTTTCCATGGCTGGCACAGTGTGAGGCAGCCTTCCTACCTTCTGAGAGGAGCTGAGAGACCATTGCTCTCCTGGCCCCACCTCACGTCCGGCTGCGGGTCGGACCTTTCCTCTCAGCAGCAGCTGCCTCAGAAGGCATGCCACTGTTCAGCCATGGTGTTACCATGAAGTGTTGAAGGCAAAGCAAAGCGACATGTTCTTAGAAACAAAATGACTGGGAATCTCCAAAAACATAAGCCTGACCAGAACACAGCCTCCTTCCTTCCATAGCCGGAAACCCTAAAAATGATGCTGGCATGGTCCCAAGTATGGTCAAAGAATAAAACAAAATAAAACTGGGACTTTACTTCCCACCTAAGTCAAACAAGGCCATCCCAGAACCATCTAGCCATCAGTAAGGAGAGGGACTTGAACGACCCTTTCTGCTGAGTGTCCTCGTGGGAGCCTCCTTGTTGAGCTGATTTCCTATAGGGGATTCTGTGTCCCTGGCTAATCAGCATGGCGGTTATGCTGACTTTCCCCACATTTGTCCTCTTCATCTGGGTGATGTGTTTGTTTATTCAGCTCTGAAATAAGTCAGATTGCACGCAGGATTGCAGGACTTAGCGGGGAGATACAGACTGAATTCTTTTTCTCTCCTTATTTTTTTAAATACTTGTTTGTTTGTTTGCTTGTTTACAGCAGCTGAGGGATGAATGCTCAAAGGCCCATGTGCGTGTGATGAATGATCCACCACTGAGGTCCAGCTCTAGCCTCTGGACTCCCAAGAGGACCAGACACTGCAGCATTCAGTCATATCTTCTACGGAGCCCAACCATACATATTTGCTGGATTTGAGATACGTTTCCTAGTAAAATGTACAGGAGAGGATCCTACCCAATTCGAAACCCAACCTTTGTGTTTCTCTCATATGATATTAATAGATGTGTTTCCTAATACTTCTCTTCCCCACCCTCACTGAAGCAATGCTTAATCTAGAAGTATTTACAAATTTTTCATCTCCAATTTAAACCAAAAGCCAACACACACACACACCCACACACACCTATTTAGTCTACCAAGCCATCCCATCGGCATTCAACATAAAAATTGCCAAAGGCAGAATCATTTCCATGTGGGGAAAAGAGGAACGCACAAGACAAAACAGCCTAACTTGAAAACAAGGCCAATTTTATTGCATGGGAGAAAGAGTCACGTGATAATTAAGTACCCTTGTCAGGAGCCATGAAAACATACATTTTGCATATCTTCTGCCCTGAATCAGGAGGGCGCACTTACTCCTCGCTGTCATGGACCACCATCTAGAGAGAATGCGGATGCTCTCAGTCAAAGCAGGCAACAGAGACACTCCCTCAGCCCCTCCTCCCACAAGCATTAAGGAGTTGTTAGTATATTTCAGTGGGATGCAGGGAATTTGGCGGTCCTTTGGGAGAATGCCTGGTGGCCCACAGGAAGTCGTCCAGCCCCATCTCCTGAGAAATTGGTCCCCAGAGAAATCAAGGCCCCTCTGGGAGCAGCCATGGGTCTGTGGGTACAGTAACCGCAGGCACCTTCAGCCACCTCTAGAGGGTGCTCCTGAACAGCCTCTCTCATACCAGCAGAGGGCGCAGAAGAGAGAACTCAGCGCATTGGTGTGCCTTACAGCAGACACATACATGAAGTTGTGGGGTGGGGGGCTCCGCTCAGGTTAACGACTACAAACAAGCTCTTCTCTGAGCTTGAGATTCTCCGGCTGGGAAGTAGAGGAGCCCTCACAGCATCCTCTAGCTCAGGAGGGTCTGCGGGCACTTTCCAGTCAGCTTGCTTACCCGGCTAGAGGTGAAGTCCCGGGTCTTAGCCCGCAGCTTATTGACTTGCGATTCGGCGATATCCGCGCGTTCCTCGGCCTCCTCCAGCTCATGCTGGGCTTTGCGGAACTTGGTGAGATGAGCATTGGCCTGTTCGTCCTAAAGGCAAAGAGCCCAGCAGCGGAAATCAGCACGCCCCTCTCGCGGGACTCGTGTGGGAAGCGGGCCTTTCCACACACGCGGGTGACTTACGGCCTCCTCAGCCTGCCTCTTGTAGGACTTGACTTTCACTTGAAGTTTATCCACCAGATCCTGCAGTCTCAGCACATTCTTCCTGTCCTCCTCACTCTGCAAGTGGGAACATAGGGATGTGGCTAATAAGGGCAGCGTTGTACCGGGACCAAGGCAGTCTATCCCATCCTAGTCCAGGCCTTGAGTGGCATTTGCACCTTGGAGAGGAAGCTCGCGTTAGGTGTTTTTTCCACCTACCTGGTACGTGAGCTCCTTGACACGACGCTCATACTTCCTCAGGCCCTTCACAGATTCTGTGTTCCTCTTCTGCTCCCCTTCCAGCTCAAACTCCAGCTCTCTGATCTGGGGGGAGGTTTGGGGCGGTATTCTAGAGCTGTGCCCTGAATGGGGTAGTCTAGCAGGCTGAGTTTGGCTGGGGATCCCCCTGCAAGTACCCTGGTCTCCAGTTTCTGGATCTGCTTCTTGCCGCCCTTCAGCGCCAGCTGCTCGGCTTCGTCCAGGCGGTGCTGCAGGTCCTTCACCGTCTGCTCCAGGTTCTTCTTCATCCGCTCCAGGTGGGCGCTGGTGTCCTGCTCCTTCTTCAGCTCCTCCGCCATCATGGCGGCCTGAAAGGCAAAGTGAGCAGGCAAGGCTCAAAGACCTCGCAGCTGTGAAGAGGCATTCAGGGGTGAGTAGACAGCATGCTTTACAGAAAGAACAACGGGTAAGACCATGAGGGAGCACGCTTCCCACACTGGAGCAGGACAAGAGCTACATCTGGGCTATGAAATATGAAAAATAAACTCTGCAGGACTGAGAGAGAAGCAGTGTCCTGAAACTGGTCTCAGGAGCTTGCCTGAACCCCAGAAATTTTTGGTCTTTGGGTTTTTTTTGTTTGTTTTGTTTGTTTGTTTGTTTGGTGATCACCAACACAGTTTCAAGACTAACAACCCTTGGAGGAGCTTAACCTGCTACCTAGGATCCCGTGAGGGAAGGACTCAAGAAGGCATACAGAAATGTGAAACAGAATTGAGGTGATACTCCCCACAAAGGCAGCAAGTGGCGCTGTTGGAGCCACAGAGCCAGAAAGCCTGGAGGCCCAGGAAGGATGGGATAGCACCCTCAGAGGGCCTTATTTCCGGATGCCGAAGAGAACCCACCTCTCTAGAGGCAGAAGGAAAAGCAGAAAAAAAGTAGTATAATCCTACGTTGCCTTCCCGCTGTCTGCCAGCTTTTAGCAATACAGGAGGGAACAGGTGAGTTTGAGGGGAGATAGGAATGGTCTGGGGTCAGCGTGTATCGCGAGGGTCCTGAGAGGGTAGACGTCTACGGGGCACAGCTAGGGCTAGGGGGAAGAAGGGCTTTCAGGAGACACCATATCAGCAGCCGCAGGGGGGAGGAAGCAGGAGCCTCACGTCAGTGATGGCCTTTTTGGCCTTTTCCTCCGCATTCCGTGCATCCCTGCTGGCATCCTCCACCTCGCTCTGGAGCTGTGTGAGGTCCGTCTCCAGCTTCTTCTTGGTGTGGATGAGGCTGGTGTTCTGGGGATGAGGAGGGAGTATCATCCGGCGTGTCTGCGGGGGACCCCACACCCCGTGCTCCCCACACGCCGTGCTCCGGCCCTAACCTGCGTGTGGAGGAGCTGCACCCTCTCGTTGGCATCCAGCAGCTCCTGCTCCGCCAGCTTCCGGGCCCTCTCCGTCTGCTCCAGCGTGGCCCGCAGCTCCTCCACCTCGGCCTGCAGCAGGTTGGCTCTGCGCTCCACGATGGCCAGCTGCTCCTTCAGGTCCTCCTGGCCCCGGAGAGCGTCATCCAGGTGCAGCTGCGTGTCCTAGGCAGAAGACCGGGTGTCTGAAGCCGAGCGCCAAGGACCACACGCCTTGCTCAGTCTTCTGATATCTGGACACTGGAGACGACCTCCCGCCCCAGGGAGCTCCTTCCACCTTCAGCTGTCCCTGGACACTGCGGAGGTGCTTGAGGGTCTCTGCGGCCTGGCGGTTGGCGTGGCTCAGCTGGATCTCAATCTCGTTGAGGTCTCCCTCCATCTTCTTCTTGAGCCGGATGGCCTCGTTCCTGCTCCGCACCTCAGCGTCCAGGGCACCCTGCATGGTCTCCACCGTCCTCTGGTAGTTCCTCTTCAGCTGCTCGATCTCTTCATCCTTCTCGGCGATCTTCCTGTCGATCTCTGACTTCACCTGGGTCAGTTCGAGCTGGATTCGGAGGATCTTGGCTTCTTCATGCTCAAGAGTTGCCTTTAAAAGGCAGAACCGAAAACGAACTATTTTTTTTTGCACAGCTGTAGAGCTGACCACACCACCTTGGCCAGCAAAGCTCCAATGAGATATTCCTAGGTTACATTTTATAATCATCAAAACTACATTTAAGTAAAATCTCTAACTTCCCTTCAGTGCAGAAGTAAGACATTTTATTGTTATTCATTTATGATTGTGCACTCAAACACAAAAAGTATTTATGCTCTTCTTTTTGTTAAAAGCAGGAAGCACTTTACAGCAATTTTAACTTCAGCCAGGTAAGGCCTATTTTAACATAATTTTAACTTAAGGTAACTCGTGGGCATTATCTCACAGCCTCACGGTGTTGCGCTGCACAAAGGAGAAGTACGACTTTCCTCTCAGGCCCACAGCATCGCCCCTGTCCTGGCGACTTCCTCCCCACTCCCGCTCACCTCTGCTTCCTCCAGCGCCATCTGGATATCAGCCTTCTCCAGTTCCATCTGCTTTCTGGATTTCTCTAGCTCGTGGATGCTCTTACCATTCTCAGCAATTTGCTCTGTGAGATCCGCTATTTCTTCTGCAATGAAACAAGGTCCCGTTACATTTGGGCATCTCTGCACAGGTTTCCTGGGAATGCAAGGCACCCACTCAACGCCTTTCGCTAGCTCTCTATAACTCCAAAGACCCCTGCTTCCAGGAGATATGACAAGGTTGTAGAGACTCAAAACAACAGCTTGTCAACAGTGAACAGTGCATCTATGAACCTGTGTGGAGGAGCCTGAATAACAGAGTCTCCTCCATCCTCACATGCTGGCATTGGCAGGTGTGGAAAGGAGATTCCCACAGTCCTCAGACTGTTTGGGACAGCTTACGTTCTAAGTTCTTATTCTCCCGTTTCACGGTTTCAAGTTGATCCAAGGCTTCCTCATAGGCGTTTTTCAGTTTGAACAGCTCAGTGCTCAGGGACCGGGACTCCTTGAGAGCCGCCTCCAGCTCAGCCTGGCTCTCCTCACACTTAGTCTTCCATTCGGCTAACACCTGCAACAACATGGTGGCGAGGCTCTGTCAGTGAGCTCTCCACCAAGCTTGTAACAGAGTGTCACCACTGAGGAAACTAGGCTCAGAGCTAGGGCACTCAGCTCTCTGCCTGCTCTAGATTACCAAATGAGCTAAGGTTTCGTCCCATTTGCCTAGTCAGAATAATCAGTCAGTATCTACTATTATGTCCAAAGAGCAAATGAATTCTGAGAGAAGAAATTAGCTAGACATAGTTACTTTCCCTAATACCAAAAAGGGGGGGAGGGCTTGGTTCAAATCACATTTGTCTGTCAGAGGGAGGGGTCTGCGTTTGAGTCTCACCTCAGCCACCTGAAGATACAGGTAGTATGAGCAGATGGGAAAGAGTGTGGCCTTAACAGTACTGTGGAAACCGGTTCACTGCAACTAACAATCGTGTGACTAGGCTTGTGCCCTATCCCATTCCCAGTCTATGTCGAAGATGGAGAAACACCACGTTAGTGAATTTCAAGGACTTTTCTAAGGCCACAGTGCTAAAGAAGGGCAGAGCAGGGAGCCGATCTCTTCCCCACCCCCACCCCCACACACACCCACACCGTGGAGCCCAGGCAACACAGAGCTTTCCCACACCTTGTCAAAGTTCCTCTGCTTCTTGTCCAGAGCAGCAGCCAGGGAGTTGGCTCTTTCTACATCCACCATCAGGTCCTCCACTTCTCCTTGCAGCCTCTGCTTGGTCTTTTCCAAGGAAGCACATTTTGCATTCACAGCTTCGACCTGCTCCTCCGACTCCTGAAGACGCTGGGCGAGTTTTTTCCTTCGAGAAAATGAGAGGGAAACAGACTCCGTGAAGTTTCAATCTTCTTGAGCACCACTGTTCATCAAGCTGGAGTCTGTAATCCGAATGGCTCACACACCTCCCTCTGTGCATAAACCCCAAGAGAATTCCCCATGTGCTCAATGGCCTGTCTCAGGTCTAACCAGGGTCAAAGTTGGTGTGTTAAGGAGCTTTGCCAATGCTATGGTTAAAGACACTCGTGGATGGGGAAATCTCAGATTCTTTAGATTCATCCCCAAGGCCCTCTGAAGCCAACGTGCTGAGCCGTGAGATCACTCAAGGGTTCTGGTTAGAGTCGCATACTTGGCCTCCTCCAGCTCCTCCGTGCGCTGGATGGCATCCGTCTCGTATTTGGTCCTCCACTGGGCCACCTCGCTGTTGGCCTTGGACAGCGCCCTCTGCAGCTCGGCTTTGCCTTCCTGCTCCTCCTCATACTGTTCCCGCAGCAGGTCACAGTCGTGGCGGGAGGACTGCAGGGCGTGGGCCAGCGCGTTCTTGGCCTGAAAAGAAAATCAAAAGGCAAAAAATCAAAACCAATGGATTGGGGCTGTGTGTACCAGACAAGCCACATACGTCCTGCTATCACCACCAGCTGAATGAAGTCACGTTTGCTTTTATTTTGCACGTGTCATTTGAAGATGAGATCAGAAATCATCCCTCAGGGCAGGTACCTTGCTCTCTTCCTCCAGCTGCCTCTTGAGCTCCTCTATCTGCTGAGTAAAGGCTTGCTTGCTCCTGGAAAGCTGAGACACTATGCTTTCCTTTTCTTCCAGTTGACGACTCAGCTCACCTGTGTCAGGAAGGAAACAGCTCATTCATTCATTGGTTCATTTACTTACCAAGTGTAAGACATTGTGCCAATGGAGAGGGGGGATAGTAATTAAGGTGAGACCTCCCCACCTGAGAGGCTATGGTGTGTCCATGAAAAGGAATTGACACCCTAATAAAGTACTGCTGTAAACAACAGGAAGCCCAGTGTGACCTCTGCCAGTGAAAGCTAAGAGAACCAGTGTGACTTTGAACATCACCAAGGTTGCCTCTCCACTCCCAGCACACCTCCCCAGCTGCTGCTGATTCCAGCGGTATCATTAAGGAAAACACTTAGGGCTTCACCTGTCTAGAAAGGTGAAGTTATACTCTTGGGTGAGTATGGTCAGCTGGGGTGTACACAGGAGTCAGAAAGGAAAGGCGGGCAGGAAATAGAAAGGGTTAGGCTGTTCTTGCTTCTGTCCAGGTTTTTATTTACTCATGGAAGTTTGATCATCTGCTTGATTCCTGTTTTCACTAGACTCAGTGGTCTCCTCTGGGATGTTTGGGACAGCCTCTTTCAGTATTACTTCCGTTTACTTTTCCCTGAAGATATGTTTTTAGAAATCCTCCCTCATGGGGTGTGGTCGTGGAGACCTTTAATACTAGGGCTGGGAAGGCAGAGGCAGGCAAGTTCCAGGCCAGCCTGGTCTACACAGGGAGTTCCAGGCCAGCCAAGGTCTTTAAAACAGAGCAAAGCAAAGCAAAGCAGAACATTCTCTCCGGCAAATGGTGCTGCCTGTGGTAAAGAGAGCCTTCTGGCATCCCTGTGCAAGGCTCACCCGCCTCCGTCTGCAGCCGGGACTTCTGCGTGGTCAGCTCGCTCAGGGTCCTCTGGGTCTCCTCGTTTTTGCCCCTGGCCTCACTTAACTGGTCCTCCAGAGTTCGGCATATCTTCTCCAGATTGGCCTGCGGATTGGAAGGGGAAGGGGGGCGGAGGGGGGTGTAGGCAGCCTTAGCTTGACCCACGACAGGTGTCCCCCTCCGGGTCCGCCCAGCCAGCGCCTCACCTTGGATTTGGACACGCTCTCCACACTGCTGGCGAGGTCGTCGATCTCCAGCTTGAACTCGCTCTTCTCCTTCTCCAGCTTCTGCTTGACCCGCTGCAGGTTGTCGATCTGCTCCGCCAGCTCCGCGGTGCTGTCGGCGTGCTTCTTCCGCAGAGTGGCCACGGTGGCCTCATGCTGCAGGGTGGCCTCCTCCAGGTCCCTGCGCAGCTTCAGGAACTCGGCCTCACGCTTCTTGTTCAGTTCAATCTGGGTCGAGGTGACACCTCCCGCCTCCTCCAGCCGCTCGCTCAGCTCTTCCAGCTCTCGGGCGTAGTCGCTGCGTTGCTTCTCTGTCTTGGCCCGCGTGGCCCTCTCCGCCTCTATCTCTTCCTCCAGCTCCTCGATGCGAGCCTGTAGAGAGCAGGCAGATCCGCAAGAGACTCTGAGGGTCACCACAACTAACACAGCATCCGAGCAGGTGCCAGCCACCCGCAAAGGCATGACGAAGACGCCTTTCACCTAAATGACGGCATATTACTCAACTACAAAAAGAACGAAGCCCTCCCATTTGCAACAAAATGGAGCATGCCAGACACTGGAAAAACAAAGCAGGGCACGTTTTCATGTGAGGAATTGGTTTAAGTCAATCTGAGCATGAAACAGTGATTACTAAAGGTTAGGAAGGTGGGGAAAGTGGCTAAGAGGAGGGTTGGGCCAGTGAGCACTGTATGTATGAGATGAACTAGCACACAGAAGCTCATTAATATATACAGTTAGTTGATGATGATGATGATGACGACGATAGAGAAGATTAACCTCTGTTCCCACCAGATGAATCTCCTCATGGTGTTCCCCCAGACAAACACTGCTGATTTTCCTCCAAATGAACCTTTCCCTGCACCAATATGGTCTCTACCCTGGAAGTGTCTGCAGTTGCCTCCACGCATTTTGTTGCGAGTTTGGGGGGCGTGGCCATCACTGCCACCACTTCTGTGTCACCTTGGCAGGGTGAGCTCTCCCATGAGGCCGGTGGCCACACAGTCCTACCCCACCTGCTCTCCGCGGCTTCCAGCAGACACCACAGAAGTGGGTCCCGCTTCTGAGGGACCCACGTGAGCAAGCGGGAGCTGAAAGCCTCCTACCTGTAGCTCTTTGATTTTCTTCTGAAGCTGCAGGCTCAGCGTCTGCTCATCTTCCACTTTGCTTTGCAGCTGGCTATATTCAAAGTCCTTCCTGTGGCAGGACATAGAGGAGGTGTGAAGACGGGATCCCCAGCCACTCCCAGAATGGAAGTTGCTGGAAGGGAAAAGGGGCCATACTTCTTGAGCCTCTCGTCCAGCTGTTGCTTGTCATTCTCCAGATCCAATATGGACTCTTGGGCGAGCTTCAGATCCCCCTCCAGCTTCCTTTTGTTCCTCTCCAGGTCCACACGCAGCTTCTTTTCTTGTTCTAGGGAGCTCTCCAGCTGCAAAAAGCCATCATTTGCCCTTTAGGATCAAATTATTTCCAGTGGGATAACCCCACCCCCACCCCTGCCCAGGACTCTTCCGCCCTGAAGGGTCAAGAGTTCTGAGACAAACGCCCGGTGCTCACATCATCCACTTGCTGCTCCAGCTTGCTCTTGAGCTTGCTTAGGGAATTGACTTTGTCTTCCTCAGCCTGGAGGTCATCCAGGGTCTGCTGGTGGGCCTCCTGGAGGGCCTTCTTCTCCCTTGTCAGCTTTGCAATTGTTTCATCCAGCCCTGCCAGTTCTTCGGTAAGGTTTTTTACCTAAAAGAAGCCGCAGCAGTTGGAAAAGGCAGCAGAGCTTGGTTAGCAATGAGTGCATCGAGCTGGAGAGAAACCACAAGAAGAATGAGCACCTTGTTCTCCGTGGCGTGCTTCTCCTTCTCGACCTTGGCCAATGTCAGCTCAAGGTCATCGATGTCTTTCTTCAGCTCTGAGCACTCGTCCTCCAGCTTCCTCTTCTTGGCCGTCAGCTCCGCATTGATCTCCTCCTCATCCTCTGCCCTCTCCGTCACCTCTTTGATTTTGGCCTCCAGCTGGAATTTGGCTTTGATCAGCTGGTCACATCGTTCCTCGGCATCCAACAAATTTTCACTCTCCTTTGAAAAGAAATCACAGTTCTTTTTGAGGAGCAAAGGTTTGAGACACTGCCATCTTGTTTTATGAAGTCCTCTATGAAACCCTCCAACTAAAATCCAGCACCCATGCATGCCCCAACTTCATTAACCCAGTCTCCTAAAATCATAGTCAAATCTAGGCCATGAAAAAGCAAGATTCCTGAAGACGTACGGCCTGTACTTGAAGTTGCAGGTCATTCTTCTCTTGAACCAGAGTGACCAGCTTTTCCTCCAGCTCCTTCCTCTTGGCCTCCGACTTGGCGAGCTCATCTTTGGTTTTCTGGAACTCCTCCTTCATGGTGGCCATCTCCTTCTCCGTCTCCGCGCTCTTCAGCAGGGGCTTGATCTTGAAGAAGAGCTTCATCCAGGGCCAGTGCTTGACATTCATGAAGGCGCGGATGTTGTACTGGATGCAGAAGATGGACTCTCTAAAAACAAATCATGGACCAGCAAGATGGCTCAGCAGGTAAAGTTGCCTGAAGCCCAACCTGACAATCTGATTTTGATCGCTAGGCCCCACATGGTGGAGGCAAGAACTGGCTCCTGCAAGTTGTTCTCTGGCCCCTACAAGTGTGTCCTGGCACACATGCCCACAAACAGAAACACAATAGATAAATAGATGATTGATAGATGATAGATAGATAGATAGATAGATAGATAGATAGATAGATAGATAGATAGACAGACATAATTTTTTAAAAGCAGCCAGGTGGTATAGCACACCCCTTTAATCCCAGCACTTGGAAGGCAGAGGCAGGCAGATCTCTGAGTTTGAGGCCAGCCTAGGCTACAGAGTGAATTTCAGAACAGCACAGGGCTGCACAGAAAAACCCTGTCTCAAGAAACAAACAAACAGCATTGCTCATTTCTGCAAGGGATCCTCTCTTCCTCCTTCCACCTTCTCCCAAAGAGTTCGTGCTTGAACAAACACCCCGCTCAACCTCCTCTGCATCATCTTCTGGAATTCCACACGCATGAGAAACCCTCTGCACACGGCTTGCGTCCGAGTGATCAGTTTGGCCAAGCGGTCATCCCGCATCTCCTCCAGAGTTCCCAGCAACCCCGCCTTAAAGAACACCTTCAGAGGGATGGGTAAGAAGGAATGAGACACGTGGTTCATTGTGTTAAGAGAGCACTAACAGCATGAGGCAGATTTGAAGCGTTACCTTCGTGTGTCCAAATTTGTACTGTGTGTGGTCGATGTCAATGGAGGCCAAGAGCTTCTCGCAAGCTTTCTTGCTGTCGATGAACTGGCCCTCTGGGATGGCACTGGCATTCAGCACTCGGTATCTGCCATTGTGGACACAGAAATGACTGGGCTGTTGGCAAAGACCAGTGACCACAGGCCTCTCTTCCTACTGATGACCAGAAAGCTTCAATCCCAGGAAGTAATGAAACCTGCCAGTTTCCAGATCTATCACATCACTAGATAGCTTCCTGGAATCCAGGCCTTGGGACTTTTGGGCCAGGGCTTTCTTTCCCTCCCCTGAGGTAGGTTATTTTGCATAGGAGACCAAACACAACTGCCCATTTGAAATGGGTCTTTTTGTATGATATTTCTTCCCTCAAATTCCAGCCCTTTTCTACAGCAAAGGACAAACAGAGCATTTTGATCACGTACCTCTGTTTAAAGTCTCCATACAGGATCCTGTTGGGGAATCCTTTCCGGCAGATGCGGATGCCTTCCAAAACCCCATTACACCTGAGCTGGTGCAGGACCAGGCTGTGTTCCATGGCCCCTGAGAACACAGGCAGGACACCTGAGCTTCACCTGGAAGCTCCCAAAGACTGAGCAGCACCCCTCAGGGCTGGGAGGTCTCTCACCTGGGGTCTTGGTTTCGTTGGGGATTATACAGCGCACAAAGTGAGGGTGGGTGGTTCTTAAATTGGACATCAGCTTATTCAGGTTTTCCTAAGAGAAAGAAGATTTCATGTGGTGGCCTGCCGTAAACTCCCACAGAGACAAATACATACGTGGTGGTGAAAATTACACTACATGACTTCAAGTTAAGGATTGTGACATTAACTCTGTCCTTGAGTAGCCCCAAAGTCAGACATATAGACAACTGGCACAACTCACACACCCCTACCTTGCATATCTAAAATATAAAAAGCTCTGAAACCGGAAAATTTTCTCTTTTATAAATCTGAATTTCAGTACCAATCTAACACACAAATAGAACATTCCATCTTATTATGCTACAAAACAGCAATAGTCTTCAAATATCATGTAAAATTACCTTCACCCTTCTTGTATAAGGAGTATATGAAACACGGATTTTGTGATTATGGGTGACCTACTTGAGAAATCTCATTATATATGGATTAGCCAAAAAAAAAAAAAAAAAAAAAAAAAACCAAAATATAAATGGATTAAAAAAAAAAAAAAAAAAAAAAAAAAAATCCGAAGTCTGATGCTTGTCCAAAGCACAGAGAAAAGTGACCTGTCTCAGTCATCTTTCTCCTAGGTTGCAAGATGGTCACCAAACTACAAAGTGGTTCCCAGAATTAACAGAGAAAATGTGTCTGACCCTGCCAGGGGCCTGGGACACTACTGCAGATGTCCTGGAGGCAACTAGATCGTTGGAACTGAGAATTCACTGCCCCAGCCAGCCAATAAATCCTGACCCCACATTTGTTAAACCTCAGCTGTATATAGTCAGACTGACAATTGATCTCACTCAGCAACACCCATCAGACTTGAGGAATACTACTGCCCTTGAATAAGTCAAGGATAGGGCCTCAACATTTCTCATTTTGCTGTAACTCCGGCGAACCGCGAGCAGTTTAACGCACATCTGTCCTACCCTGAAAAGTGCAGACACCGTCTGGAAGGAAGAGCCTTTCTTCTTAGCGACTTTCTTCTTCCCACTGTCAGCTGCAAGACACCAATGGGGCCAGACACTGTGAGTGGACCTACCATATCTTTTATGTGCTGTGGGGAAAAGAGATGGTCATGTGATGGCAGAGCCCCGACCCCATGTCTGGACTCTGCTAGTTACCATCTGTTGTGGCAAAGGTGGCATAGAGATGTGCCAGTAGTCTGTTGGAGGACTTCTGGTACAGGCCCACCACGGTCTCATTCAGGGGGTCCTTGTTCTTCTCCAGCCAACCCGAGACACTGTAGTCCACGGTGCCTGCATAGTGCACCAGGGAGAAGTGGGCCTCGGCCTTGCCCTTGACCACCTTGGGCTTCTGGAAGTTGTTGGACTTCCCCAGGTGCTGGTCGTACAGCTTGTTCTTGAAGGAGGTGTCTGTTGCCTTGGGAAACATGCACTCCTCTTCCAGGATGGAGAAGATGCCCATCGGCTGGATGGAAGACGAGGCAAAGGCAGCTGAGTGAACAAGAGCAGCAGAGTGCACGGGAAGGGGGCCCAGAGCAGACGGAGTAGGCTACCTTCTCGATGAGCTCGATGCAGGCAGCCAGGTCCATCCCGAAGTCGATGAACGTCCACTCGATGCCCTCCTTCTTGTACTCCTCCTGCTCCAGCACGAACATGTGGTGGTTGAAGAACTGCTGCAGCTTCTCGTTGGTGAAGTTGATGCACAGCTGCTCCAGGCTGTTATACTGACACCAAAAACAGAAGGTTCTCGTGAAAAACTAGACCTCTTTCAAAACAAAGGCCATTGGCATTCCTCCTCGGATCGGGCCCCACCTGCAGCCAGTCCTGAGTCTCCTACCTAGATGGCCCTCCTGCCTCTGGGCACCTCTTGGGCACTGATTTTGTGGTTATGCTTCTGCATGTCCGGCAGACTTCTGTTTTCTCAGCTAAGCGGCAAGCTTCCCTTTTTACCTGCATGGCTGCTATCTGGCGAACACTGAACACTCATTTACTTCTAACTCAGAACCGGTCAGATAATTATATCAGCTGGCACATGACTGGCAGAATCGGGTCCTCTACTTCTCTGGCCCTCCATTGGGTTTCCCTTAGTTTTATCTGTGAGGTGATAGCTTTTAAAATTCCCACTTGAAGGAAGTCTACAGCCCTGGGTGTGTCTGTATGCACGTGTGTATTCACATGTGCACAAATATGTGCGGGTGCGCGTGCATGTGTGTGTGAGTATGCCTGCAGAGGCCAGGAGGCAACACTGTGTGCCACTGCTCAAGCTACATCCACCACCCATCTCTTACGCGGGTGGAAATCTCTGAGTACCTTCATCTCCACTGCCGAGAACACGCCACCTTGCCAAGCTCTTTTGTTTTTTTATTGCAAGTATTCTTGACACCATAATCACCACCTTCAAGGCAACTACTTTACTGGATAAACCATCTCCCCAGCCTCTTCAACTGTCTTAAAAAAAAATGCTTTCCTTATATGCTATTTCTTTCCTACCCGACTCACTCTCTCTATCCTTTCCTATAAGAAAACCATCTTGGTGCCCCTTTTTTAGGGTTGTAAAAAAAACTCCCATACAAATATATAAGAAAACATAAATCTTATAAACCTCAAAAATTTCAAAGCCTGCAATGTCCAAAACCCCAATGAAGTGTTGCCTCGGAAGCTTGGTATCCAGCTGCTGGTTGATACGAGTGACCATCCACAGGAAGAGCTTTTCATAAACAGACTTGGAGAGAGCATTCACAGCGTGGTGAACCTGCCAGAGGAGAGGCCAGCAAATTAGTAAGGCGGCAGCGGCCACCGGGCGCTAGGTCCCTCCCGGACCCGAGACAGCGCCTTACCTGGTCCACAGTTTGGCCTTTTGTAACGTACTCATTCCCCACTTTCACTCTGGGAAAGCATAAAGCTTTGAGGAGGTCAGAAGAGTTCAGGCCCATCAAGTAGGCTGTTTTGTCGGCCACTGGTTGGAAAGGAAAGACCACATTCAGTGAGGGAGAAGGGAGGCCCCGTCTCACCTTGGCATTTTCATGTTCCCCACGTCTTAAATGTCCTCATGGAGCCAGTGACACCACACCATCCAGAGCGTGTGCTGGACTTCATGATTAGCAGCATTGGGGTCCAGGAAGCCCTGGCCATTTCACATTGCATCCAGAATAAGACCTCTCTAGGAATTCAGCACAAGTGGGTGGAGGGGCCAGAGAGATGGCTCAGCAGGTAAAGGCACAGGGTACCGCACCTCACAACTGAGTTTGATCCCAGGGACTCATATGGTGGAAAGGAGAAAACTGGCTCTTGAAAGTTGTGCTCTGACTTTCACACATGAGCTGCAGAATGCTTACACACACACACACACACACACACACACACACACACACACACACGAATAAACTAGTGAATGGCGACGATTCCTTATATTCGTTGCAGGTCCTGAAAAGGTGCATCCACCTCTCCAGAGGGGAAGAAAGATTAATCATTTTCAAAAGAGGATGGCCCCAGGGGAATGAATTGTCTTGGCTCTGTAGCCTGCTGTGGTGACATTGTACCTTCAGTGCCATCTGGCTCAGCTTGTTCCTCTCGCTGCTTCTGCTTGAACTTCATGTTCCCATAATGCATCACGGCCCCTGTCAGCTTATAAAGTCCAGATTTCTCCTCTGGAGTGAAGCCCAGGATGTCAATGGCACTCTGCAATGGGGAGAACAGTTTGTCTGTCCACTGCCCTCACCATGGGGAGGCTCTCCCACCTTCCGACCATCCTTCTTACGTCTGTAGCCAATAGCTCCTCAGCATCGTCGATGCTGGCCACCAGGATTTCACCCTGGCTGATGAATGGGTAGTCATAAGGGTTGGTTGTAATCAGCAGCAACTCTGAAATGATGAATGTTGTTGGAGTCCACGCACATGTGTAATGAAAATCCCACCAGGCAGAATTGTGCTCTTAAACTCTGGCCAGAGGCTTCAACCACTGGGGTCAAAATTAAATGCAGAAGCAGATTCTCTAAACCAGCGGGTCTCACCCTTTGGGGTTGTGTATCAGATATCCTGCATATCATATATTTACATTACAGTTTCTAACAGCAGCAAATTTACAGTCATGAAACAGTAAAAAAAAAATAATAATAATTTTATGTTTGGGGCTCACCACAACATGAATTGTCGCAGCATTTGGAAGGCTAGGTGAAAACCGCTGATCTAGGGGGAACTAACTCTGCAGTCTCCCATGCCATGTGAGTTGAGTGCCTTACAGAAAACCTTTCTGTGTTTTTGCTTTGCAAATCAGTGTTGCCAGTGTAGGCTGGGGACAGAGAATAAGAATGTGTGCCAGGACAGGAGCCCAGGCTGGGAAAACAGAGGTTGTTTGGGACAGCCTTTTCTGAAGTTGTTTGAAAACCAGCAGGCTGGAGCCCCAAAAGACTTAGCTGCTACAGACAGGAAGTAAAGAAGGCAGTGAGCGCAAAGACCTCTATCCACTACAAATCTGGGGCAGGATGCCCCTCCCTGGCCGGATTTGTGCTAACCTCATGTGAGCTGAGGTTGATTCCTGTGTTGAAACACAAGGGGGAGCTCGAGGACCATTAACTAGTCAAAGTACCACAGCTCTGATCATGATAAAATTTTGCCCTACCACAGCTCACAGGGTCAGATTTCTCCAGTGGGAATAGTGAGGCTGGGAGATGGCTCCGCAGGTAAAGTGCTTGCCATGTGAGCCTAAGGACTGGAGTTCGAATCCCCAAAACTCATTTGAAAGCCAGGGGGGTGTGGGATCTGCCTGTAATCCCCAGGAGGCAGAGACAGGGCTCTGAGCACTCTGGCTCCAGGCTTGGTGAGAGCCCTTGCCCTGCTTGACAAGAGTGAGTGAAACCGAGGAAGACACCCACTGGGCAGTCTCCTCAGGCCTCCATATGCTCACGCCTGCAACTACAACCTGAACCTGCAGGCGCACATGTACCTCTGCACACATACTCACACGAATACTACATGATTTTAAAAACGGGTACAGGGGCTGCTCAAAGAGCCATATCCCATGGCTGATTTAAATCTTGCACTGGGTGTAGAGTCACCTACAGGTGCAACTCCCTCACAGGTGCAAGTCAGTCCAAAGGCTGATTGACTTCGTCCCCTCCACCCCCATCACCCCGCCCCCACCCCATCCCATCACCTCACCGATCAGCTCCGGCTTCTTGTTGGAAAGAATCTGGTAGAAGATGTGGTAACTTCTCTCAGCCTTCAGCTGGAAGGTGACCCGGGACTTCTCCAGCAGATCTGGAACAGAAGCACAGGCCTGTCAGGGTTCACGCCACGGCCCGTGGCTCAGAGACCTCACCCATACCACTGAGCATACGTACAAGTTTCAATATCTGCAGAGGCCAGCTTCCCAGTGGTGCCAAAATGGATGCGGATGAACTTGCCCTGCGTTAAGGGAGAGGGAGACCAGGTCCTTCCGTGACTAAGAAACTTCTAGATTTCTGAGCACTGCCCGTAGGAGCCTTTCCCTGGGTAGTCTTCCCTCCTTTCCCTTCCCCTTCTTCCATTTGGGTGTCTTCCTCTTCCTGGGCTCCCCCATATCTCATTAATGAAATAACTGGGGTGCAAAATTCCCTGCTTACAGAATCCTTCCTATTACGCTCAAGGGAAAACCCAAAGTCTTCCTCACGGCTGATGCACCATTCATGACGGGTCTCTTCTCCCTCTTCTGCCTTCCCACTTGCCACATGGATCCTCTGCAGGAGTGCTCCCCACACCCTTCCCATCCCGGGGAACATCTAGCTACTCTTCCCCTCAGTGATATGTAAGTGATATGTAAGCCTTTGTGTCTGGTTTTGAGTGAAATGTTTCAGTAAATCTTCCACTATGTTTGGTCCATCAGTAGAGGCTGAGAAACTGTTTTGAGACTTTTGGACCTGGAAAAAAAAATGTTGTCTCTCTAGAGAATCTGCACTTGGTGCTACATGGGAGCTTGCGGCCGCACCAACCTCTGGTCCTAAGACAGTCCTGGCAAACCTGGAGTTCTTACTTTTGGTTATAGCTAGCCATAATCAAAAGGGACTGAGATTTGTGTGGGTTCTCATGGGCAGCGAGAGCAAAGTAATTTGGGTAGTCGGAACATTTCCCAGCCCCAGTTAACCTTCTCTAATGTTTGAATAAAATGAGCGGAGTGAGCTAGCTGGGTGTCAGTCTTTTCCAAGAAGGCTGGACCCCTCTGCTCTTTCAAAATACGAATCCCTGGCATTTTGGTGATCTTCTCTCTCTACTGTGACATCTAAGACCAACATCAAATGATATCCCCTCATCCTCTTCCTCACCCAGCAGCTTTTGGCTCGTGTACCCCCAGAAAGCTCTTACCAGCCAACCCTGTCTGTTTGGGACCTGGTCCCCACTTTCTCAACTACAGCCTTGGGTGTTTGAACTGTGCACACACGTGGCCTGTGTATTTGCTTCTTTCACTGTCTCTTCCCACTGTGCTGTAAGTTGCCCAAGCTCAGGCCCTCAGACTGTCCAGCAGGCCAATGAGCCAAGCCAATCACACTCAAGGGCAGACTCACAAAGCGGGAGGAGTTGTCATTCCTCACAGTCTTGGCGTTCCCGAAGGCCTCCAGCAGGGGGTTGGCGCTGATGATTTGATCTTCCAGAGTCCCCTAAGCAAAGAAATCCAGAAAGGAAGAAAAATCATGCTTGTAAGCCACAAGATCCTCATTAAAAACAAAACAAAACAAAAACACCTGTCACCTGCTCTGCTTTTCCTGCCTGCCTGGCCTCCTGGCTGCACCGGTGAAGTCAGGCCTGACGTCCCTGACTTGACAAGCTAAAGACCAACCACATCAGTGGCATGCCCTCCTTGAAACACTTGGCACCTCTCTCACGCTTGTCAGCAACTGGCTCTCGAGAGGACATGCCTTTCTTTGATCCTCCGGTTAGGCTGCTTGTGCTCTTGTCATACCCTTGCACTATACCCGGTCACTATAGCCCAGCGCTCCTGGGCTGCTATCTTTGAGGTCACCCTGAAGGAACAAGCTTGCTGACTTGCCCCAGAGTCATCCACCCGCTTAGAAAGTCTTGAGTCTCCATCTGCTAAGAAATCATAGAATCTGGACCTGTGGTCAACCACACACCAAGCTCAAGCTCTTGCACCCTAGCCCACTCACTTCCTTGCTCCCTTCCCCACCTTCATCTTGGAGTCCTTCTTCTTGGCAAGGTCACCAGTGGCTGCAATTGTTGCAAAGTACTGGATGACCCGCTTGGTGTTCACAGTCTTCCCGGCCCCGGATTCTCCGCTGTTTAGAAGAGTGGAAGGACAAGGAAATTAGTCCTGTTCATAAGCCAGTATCCTAAGATGTCTCCTGGTGCTCCTCAGCACATCTGGCACACACATCAAATGAATACGAGTGGCCACCCAGAGGGACAGAGGACCTGGGCCACACTGCCTTGGTTGATCCACTCGTGGATACTACCAGTTTTTGGATGCTTCTTCACCCACCCATCCCTAACCTGTCTTTCCACCATGGGCTTTGCTCCAAGCACTGTCTAAAGAACAGAGCTGAGGGGTTCTGTCCTTGGCCCCAGCTGTGAAACCTCATGAAGCGGAGATACTCACGTGATCAGGATGGACTGGTTTTCACGATCTGTGAGGGTGGAAGAAAACAGAGCTGATGGCTGGGTCTGAAGAGGTTCTTACCTGTTGCACAAGCACCAGGATTCAACTGTTCCTTTCCTTTTCCCTCTATTTAATTACCATCTTATTTTTGTTTCTCTGCTTAATCATGGCTTTTGTCCTGAAAAAGAGGCTCAAAGAAGCCAAGCCTTTGATGAAAACCGAGGCTTCTCATGCTCTGACCATCTAAGATGGTCAGTCTTTGCTTCTGACCCATGATATTCTTTCTTACGGTCTAAGCAGTGCTCACGTTAAAAGCAAACTCCTAAAGCCTCTTTTCCTCTGTGCTCTTCCTTCTCTAGGGCCTCTCATCAGAGTGGTCCTGAGCCTGTCTAGTGCCTACTTCCCATCCCTGTACTTTCTCCTGGAAAACATACCCGTCAGCATGAACTGGTAGGCGTTGTCAGAGATGGAGAAGATGTGGGGTGGGGCTTCCTGGCGCTTTTTGCCTCGGTAGCCATCTACCACCTCAGGGTTGTACACTGGCAGCCACTTGTAGGGGTTGACAGTGACACAGAAGAGGCCTGAATAGGTCTATGGAAGGAAAAAATAGGTACATACTACATTCATTCATATATACATAATTATACCATGTATATATAATATATGTGTGTGTGTGTGTTGCCTTTATTATTATCCCAGGCTTTTTTGATAACTCATAAAGAAGTAATTATTTCTATTGATAGATGAAGCAATTGAAATTCAAAGAGGAAAGTAGCCAGTCCTCCTGCAGCTAGGACATTGCTGATCCCATGGTGACCTCAGCTTTCTTGCTCTTTGGGGCTCCTCCTCCCTACCTTCACTCCTCCCTAACTTTCCTCCTCCCCACCTTCCTTCCTCCAGCCTTCCTCTTCCTATCCCATCCATCTCTTGTTTTCCATCTTTCTGGTCATTCAGTTCCCTACTCCAACTCTTCTCTTTGGACCAGGCAAACAGGCGTCTTCAAAGCATGCCCCAACCCCGCAATATCTGATGCGGCAGGGGAGCCTGCTGGGGGGTTGCCACTGACATAGATCATCCAGGATGTGTAGCGCTCCTTGAGGTTGTACAGCACAGCGGGCTCGTTCAGGTGAGTCAGCATGGCCATGTCCTCGATCTTGTCGAACTTGGGGGGGTTCATGGCATACACGTCCTCTGGTTTAACCACCAGGGTCTGAAAGGGAAGAGTCATGAGGTTTATCCAATGGGGGTGCCTGGCACCCTGAGAGAGACTGCAATCCAGGGGAGCAGAAGAAATGCCTGGATGATAGTGAGGGAGAGCAGGGTTACCATGACTTGCTGTGGCGGTGAAACATGTGGTCTTCCCACCACTCAGGACTTCTCTCTCTCTCTCTCTCTCTCTCTCTCTCTCTCTCTCTCTCTCTTTCTGTCATAGGTCTGGGTTTGGGGGATGGTGACAGATGTAATGAAAGGGGAATTAGGAGGACTAAGTGGGGGCCCATGGCACAGAATGGGAACCAAAAGAAGCTGTTTGGCTGTGGGCATTGGTTGTCTCTGCTCTACCTGCTTACAGCAAAGGGCGCGCTTGCATAGGCCTGACCAGGGACAACAGAGAACGAGACAAGAGGCAGTGTATCCCTGGGCTGGTGCCCACAGGATCTGCCAACATCTCTGCCCTGTAGAAGCAGTTGTCTATCCCTGAGAAACACCCCCCACCCCGGCTGCTTTATCCTGCTTCCTTTACCACCTTCCCTGCTCTTAGAGAAAAGCCACTGGCCCATCCTTCCCTTTCTGTAGCATCCCTAAGGCTCTAGATTCCCTCCACCAAGCCCTGAGGCTTTCCTCTGTGGAGGGCCTGAGGCCCTGTGGATGGGGCAGCCTGCCCTGCCCTCCTTTATCTTTAGGAACGGCTCTGGAAATAGCCAGTCCCTGCGCAGTGCAGGCCACAAAGCATCCATTTTCCCTGCCTCCCTTAAGCCACCCAGGGCCATGGGCACTCCTGTTCCCTCTCAGGCATGTTCTCCCTAGACAGTGTGATAGTCCTACATGGAGTCTAGCTTCTGCCTCCTATTGCCCTTTTCCTCCCTGCTCCACTGAATGACTCCATTTTCTTTGTCTCTTCTCTATCCCAGTATCAGCTTCTGCCTCGTCACACACAGACCCATATGGTGACTGAAAGCAGGACATCGAGAGTGCTGGGCCAGTGCTCTGTCATTAAGCCACCAGCAGGCCAGTGCTCTGTCATTAAGCCACCAGCAGAGCCCTTTTGTTTTCTTCCTTGTAACATTTCCAGATTCTCGGTTTTCTAAAGTCTCGAATTCCTCTCTTCCTTTCACAGAATAGAGTGGATTCAGCTGTCCATCCGTGTCCAGATATAGAGAGCCTGGTTCTTGATGCTGACCTTGTGACCCTCGAGCAACTCTTAACACATCACCCTTCCTTCCTTGGTTAGATGACCACTGACAGAACTGAGGGAACCTAGGAAAGGGGGGTGTTCCAAAGGCACGCGCGCGCACACACACACACACACACACACACACACACACACACACACACTCACCACTGTGAGGCAGCTCTGGCCCAGAACAATGAACAGTGATAAAAGACATCCAATAACTAAATGCTTTGGTCAGCCATTGGGGGTCCCATCTCCCATCCTGCTTTCCTAGCAGAAAATCAAAAGCCTTCTGCTTCTCCTAGAGTTTGGGATGCCTGCTGCTATTTCAGATGCTGACTACCAGACCCAGGCTCTGGCTCCGGAAGCGGGTGAAGCAGGGGTAGATGCTTCTGCAAACAACGTGAGGAGCTGGGGCCAGTAGGGGGAAGAGAAAGAGAGACAGAGAAAGAGAGAGAATGCCTTACCCTGTTGTCTTCCGTCTCCACAGTGACTTTCCCATCCTGGCTGCTCTTAATTTTCCCCTTGGCATATTCTTCCTTTGAGTCAACCACAAAGCAATAGGTTTTGGCATCGAAGGGCTGGTTCTGAGCCTCGATCCTCTCCTTTTCCGACTTGCGGAGGAAAGGGGCGGCTATGCCAAACACTTCCATCTCAGTGTCGCTACTCATGGTGTCAGCTGCGAAAGCAAACCCACAGTCAGGCCAGCTGGTCCCTGGGCCGGGCAGCCACAGCCTGCTGCCCAACCTAGTATCAACCTGCCATCCTACTGTCAATGGAAGCCTCTCAGGCTGGGTCAAGGAGATCTGGGCTGTTTCATGCCCAGTGGAGCGCCATACAAGGATTCAGCCCTGGGAAAAATGTAATCAGCTCATAGCTGTTGCATTGTTACTGTATGTCAGGGGGCTTAGATAGAAGTTATTTAATCCAAGTGTCTCAATTATTCCAACCTGGTGAGGGGGCTTTTGAAATGCCACTTTTGACACTTTGTTTTTCTCTTCTGAGAAGCTCAGGTACAGCAAACAGAGCATTCAAAAATAAATACCATGAAAAAAAAATAAGTAAAGACATTCCTCAAATTGGGAATACCAAGCAGCAAATGGCAGAGGCAGTTTTGAACTATTTTGAATTGAGATGGTTTCTTCTTCCCATGCTAAGAATAGACAGAAGGCCAGGCATGGCGGCACATGCCTTTAATTCTAGCACTCAGGAGACGGAGGCAGATGGATCTCTGTGAGTTTGAAGTCAGCCTGGTCTACCTAGCAAGTTATAGGCCAGCCAGGGCTACATAGTGAGATCCTGTCTTAAAAAAAAAAAGCTACACAGAATAGATGGGAGCCTCTGGCTGCAGCCCTGGGGAGGAAAGGCTCCTTCTCTCCCTCCCTGAAGCCTATTCTTCTATTCTTTTGTGTTTAAGCTCTCTAACTCCTCAGGGACACAGACATTAGGGAGCACTGGGTGATATCTGAAGACTTCTTGAAGCCCAGAGATGTGGCCTGATTCTCACCTGAGTCACGCCCGCAGGACAGCAGAGAGCAGCAGCAGCTGTGCAGCTATGGGACCTGCAAGAGCATGCACACGGAGGAGCTCAGAGTTACTGCGATCTGCTTCTCTGCTGAAGCAGACCTTGCTGAGACTCAACTAACACACACACAAAGGACTGGACCTGTGTAAAGAGGCCCAGCCCTGAGGCATGTGAGAAGAGCAGAAAGGTCATGGCCTACCACTAGGCAGAGCTACCAACTGTCTGGTAGTTTCTTCAGACTGCAAGATCCTTCACTGTGAACAGGGCAAAGATTCTAAATGGACTGAGTCCCTGTCAATGAAAGCTTCTGTTGGCAGGTGAATCAGGCCTCCTGGTTATCTGCAATCAGAGACAGTGCTGATATTGGCTAACTTAAACCTGGTGAACCACAGCATACAGTCTTGAGGCAATTAACCACTCAACAGGTACAGAGTCCAGGTAGGGAATGCAGAGTCCTTTGCCCACACTGCAGATCAAAGAGGCAACAGGAGAACATCAAGCCATAGTGGACAGTGTCCAGCAGGGTCCTTCCCAAACAGAGGAAGGAAAGAGAGGAAGAGTGTGCAGGACCCCAGCTTGTATGACCTGCTAGAGGCAGCAGGAAGCTGGGTGCTCCCAGCTCACTCCTCATGTGTTCTTTAAGAGCACTGTGAGAAGAGGAATAAGGACCACCTTCTGTGACAAAGCTAGGGAGGGCCACCAGCCAGAGCAGTGGCCGAGCCAGGAGTGGAAGCAGCAGAGGCCAAAAGAGATACTAGGAAAGTGCTATCACTTACCTCTGACCACGACAGAGTGAGCCACAGAGGAGCAGCCAGCCCCCTGGGCTTTTATAGGCCACCACTAACCCCCTGGGCTCATTCTTTCTCTATATTTGGAAGGAGGATGAGTGACACCACAAGCTGAGAACTGGCCCCCTCCACACGTATTTTTTGTCATTGCCAAGGGAAAAGTATATATAGAAATGAGCAGGGTCCGAAACCATTTTTCCAACTGTAGAAAGCTGGGAATTTGAGATGCCTTGCTCTGAACTCGGGGCTGTTGCTTCTTCACCTGGCACAACGGGATTGATTTTGCTTTAGGGGCCCTCCCTGACTCCATTCTGAAGTCCACTCCACCCTGGAAACCAGCAGGAGCCCCTACCACTTGGGGACGGGGGGGACACTCAGTTGGGCTACTTGCTTAGAACTCTCATCAATAAGAAAATGAATAAAACAGAACTGACCCTGTTGGAATCCCCTTGAGATTATGAGTCAGACTTACCATAGCCCAAAGTTATGGCAGGGCAGCTTGACTGTAAAACTTGTACTGTAAATTATAGGGTTTTTTTTTCTTTTTTCCCTCCTTCTTGGTCTCTCTCCTTTCTGTCGTTGCTTTCTGTCTCATTACTATCATTATTAACTAAATCCTTTCCTAAGCACTAGTAGGACCAACAAGCAAGTTAATGACAGGGAGCTATGCCACCAGCCCATGTTCACAGGGACAGCTGCTTAGGGGCCTGTGGTTATCAAGATATATTACCAATTAGGAAAGACCAGCTGCCAGCCTAGATGAGGGGAATGACGGTGGCCTGAAGAGAAAGGGAGGATGGATATTGTCTAACAGATGTTGTCACCTCTAAATCAGGACTGAAAAATTAAGCCTTAAGAAAAGAACTAAGGTATATTTGAAGTTTTTGTAAGTTTCCATTCCACTGTTTCCTAACCTGAACTTTGGGGCAAGTGTCTGAGTTGTCTGCGGCTCCCATAATAGTTTATTTAATTAAGAACTGCATGCCAATATATTCCACTTGAGAATAAGGACTGGCCCCGCCAAGCCTACCCATACACTGATGGGGGAGGAAGGAAGAAAGCAGGACCAAAGTATTTAGAAGGAGCAATTATTAAACACCCTCTGTATGCTCTTTCCCACCTAGGACACTTCGAGAAGATAAGTAGGATCGGAGGGTCTTTCCCCAACTAAACCATGTTATGTGTGATGAGTCATAGAGCCTTCACATACTCACTTCCAACATTTAGGCAACTTCAGATCAGAAAGGCGATGCAAGGAAAGTGGCTGGGAGTTTACTGAGGCTCGCTAGCCCCTGCTCTACCCATCAGCCCAATGTGAAATCACATCTTCTCATTGCTCATTTTGCTCCAGTTTGGACTGAAATGGCCATCTTCCTTGTAGCACCATCAGTCTTGAAGTGTCCATCCATCACCTGAAAAAAGTATAGTCTCCTGACTCTGAATGTCTTGTGCAGTGACACGTTGCCCCAAGGATCCGTACTATCTTCTGTTGAGATCCTGGGAAGACATGAGCAAGACAGACATGGGAAGGCTAGGCATCACCTGGGGAGATGTTAACAGACCCCCAAGGACAGTGCAAAAGGCGTGGCTATGTCTTCGACATTGGTGTATGCAGGTGAAGAGATGGGTGCCTCCTGTCACGTGCTTAACACCCTTACATGTAAGGAACTGAAGGCAGGAAAGAGAAAGATGGAGGTTCCAGGGGCTGCGAAGAGGGCAGCATTGGGGACAGAGGACAGCTCTCCAGAAATTCTGAGGAACATGGATGACAACAGTAACCATGGCCCAGAAAGCAAACTAAAGAGTGTGAGGAACTGAGAGTCTGGTCCTTTGGGAATCCATCTGTAGAAAGGGGAAGAAGCGCTCATAGCCTCGGAGGGCATGGCTTGCTGAAGAACGAACACGGGGCCGAGAATCAGATATTTAGGTAACCCATGACTAAACCACAGGGCAGGGCATTGTGCTTCAGGGACCTGTTCTCCCATTGTTTAATGACAGGGATATGTGCATCTCACGGACTAGTTAGGTGCATTCTGCAGGGTGCTCAAGCATTTGGCACACCAATATTTGCCAAATGTAGGCTGTCCTCTCTCTACTTGAATGCGTGACAGTATGAGACGGCCACCCTTCTAAGTGGCAAGCCTGAGTGGATTGTTCTAAATATGTGTTTACTGAATTGCAGAGAGGGAAGGACATCAGATCATACATTTTAACGTGCCTGTCTTTCTAAAGAGAACATCTTAGAGATGAGAATTTCTTGCCACCAGAAGAGGCAGCGGTCACAGGCAAACTGGATGCTCTTTTGGCATGGAATTCTTCCTCTGACAAACAGGGGACAGATGACATATAGTGTATTATTAGACATCTCTGGGGAACAGAGGAACCCTTGTTCTCTGACCCATCACCAGGCAGAGCTAATCCCCACAGCCGGAGCCCAGGGCTTCAGTTATCCCTCAGGAGCTGAAAAAAAATGGACTGTGTCTCAGGAATGCAGGCAGGCCCAGGAGGCCAGGTGCTCCCCACCCGCCCTTCATGCCTAGCTGCTTCCTCCCTGGCTATCTGCCTCCTGTTTGATGTCTGAACCCACAGTGCGGACGCTGGGGCTCCCAGGCTCACAGCAGCATTCCCAGGACCACTGTGCCAGAGCATGAAGTCAGCGTCAGTGAGCACATACCTCCTGGATCAAGTGCCTTCTGTGTGTCCCACTGTGCGTGGGGGATTAGGTATTGCTGGAAATGAGGGACTCCGTTATTCTGAGCTAAAATCATTCACTGGTTCTGTGGTCAAGGGCAGGGACCCTGAGCCCAGAAGGAGTTCAAGCAAAGAGAGGTCAAAGCTCTTCCTTCAATTTCAAATCCACAATGCAGGCTCCCCCTGCTTTTGCTTCTATTATTTAAACAGTTACAATGTATAGGTAACTTCAAAGCATCACAAATGATCTCCCATATGCGAAGGCAACACAGTGGGTGCCTGGCCAGTTTTCTCTGTTCTTCTGCCCCTCTTCCTCCTTCTTCTTTCTTCCTCCTCCTTCCTCTCCACCTCTCCCTCTCTTCCTCTTCTTACTCTTCCTCTTTCTTCTCTTTTTCCTCCTCTTCTTCTCTTCATTTAGGCAATAAACAGCTACCAAAGCCCCAAAATTCTCCTTTCTTTTGGAAGGAGAAGCACATGGCTGAAGAGATGGAGGAGGGACATGGTTTGCCTTTTTATAACTTTTAAAATGGGCCTATGTGTTGCCTAGTCTAAAAATTAATACATTGAAAACATAATCTTAAAAAGCTTCCCTAGTCTGACAATGGAGTCAATGTTAATCTGTTAGCTTTTCATTGTGTAACCTATTATAAATTCTCACTATGATGAATGTGCGGGCAAAAGTGGCTAGTATTTTCAGTCTCTTTTGGACACAGCTCAGAAGATTTTGCGAGCACAGTTCATGCACTATTACGTGGGAGGCACTAGTATGAGCTTTCCTTATTGAAGGCAAAGACAAAGCCAGGGGAAGGAAAAGAAGCCAGCTTGGGGTTTGCAGGCAGCAAATAACCAGGTTAGAATTAGAATGTGGGAGCCAGGCTATGAAGCACCTCATTAACTGGATGAGAAGAGATCCGAGCCAGTTGACGTGGAGATTACAACACAAGCTGGGATACCTGCAAAATTAACCAGAAGAGGCTTCTGGGAAATGTCAAGTCTTAATCTATCGGAGACAGTGGGTGCTGAAAGGTGACTGCTTGAGGACACGGTGTCACACATTGGTAAAACAGAAGGAAAGGACTGGAAGGGAGGGTGTCTGTCAGGTTTGTGACATTCAGCTGGCTCAGAGGAGATGACAGCTACCATCACAAGTCTGCACTGGACTGAGATGATTGATGGGGTTCTTGTGGTTAGGAGCATGGAGTCCTCTGGCAGAAGAGGGTGAGTATAACCTAATATAGTAGTTCTCAACCTGAGGGTTGACACCCCTTTGGGGGATCCAACGACCCCTTTACCAGGGTCGCATATCAGATATACTGCATTGCACATATTTAGATTATGATTCCTAACAGTAGCAAAATTACAGTTATGAAGTTGTGACAAAAATATTTTTTTTATGGTTGGGGGTCAAACACAACTCGAGGAACTGTATTAAGCAGTCACTACATTAGGAAGGTTGACAACTACTACTATAATGGGACAGGAGAAAGGGGTTTCTAAGAAAAGGAACTTGCAAGGAGTTAAGGTCTTGCCAGGAGATTCAGCGATCACAATGAAGGGTACGGAAGGAAGAAGATAGCATCCCACTGGCAATAGGCAGACATGGAGGAAAGCGATCAAAGCTGTCATCAGCTTACTAATGCCAGAGACGGAGAACAAATGGCATTGTTACAGCAGGACTTCCAAAGAAAGGTGGCTGATGTAGAGGGTGGCGGTTAAGATTTAGACCATAGCCCTTGTGGTGGTTTGAATGAGAATGGCCACCACTGGCTCATATGTTAGAATGCTTGGTTCCCAGTTTGAGGAACCATTTGAGAAGGATTAGGAGGTATGGCTTCGTTAGGGTAGGTATGTCACTGGGCCTGGCTCTGAGGTTTCAAAGGCCCACACCAGGCTAGTGTCTATCTGCCTTCTGCCTGCGGATCAGAATTAAGCTCTCAGCTACTGCTCCAGCACCATCCATGCCTGCCTGCTGACATGCTTCCAGCCAAGATGACCATGGACACACCTTCTGAAACTGTACGTCACGAATTAAGTGCTTTTTCTTATACATTGCTTTCATCACAGAAATAGTAATCCTAAGACAGCCATTAATTTGAAGCATAACATGGTTTTCACTTGGAGAAGTCTTTCTAACTGGCCAGACATTAGAAGCACCCAAGGTGCTGTGGAGAAGACAAAGTTTCTTTGATGACTGGACTCCATAGGGAAGAGAAGACCCAGAGTAACAGGTATGATTTTTAAAAAAGTAGAGAAAAAACTGAAGATAAGGTGTGTGCAGCCTTTGAGTGCACTACATGGGAATGAGTCCACACCAGAAAGATGCCAACCATCCCCAGGCTAATAAAGCAAGATTTGTAATCCCAGAAATATAGACCTTTTCCCTGAAATTGAAAAGTGAAATCTAAAGTTCAGACATGAATGATAAACAACAACAAAAGAGAAAGAGGTAGATAGAAGATAGATAGATAGATAGATAGATAGATAGATAGATAGATAGATAGATA
>NW_026596152.1:3503384-3547732 GCF_907164565.1 Psammomys obesus
ATAGATAGATAGATAGATAGATAGATAGATAGATAGATAGATAGATAAAGAGACAAGCCACAGATGTGCCATTTCAATGATTGAAACACAATCCACAGCCTGGTTGGCAGCAATTGCTTTTAATCCCAGCACTCAAGAGGCAGAGGTAGAATTCCTATTTCTCTGTGAGTTCGAGGCCAGCCTGATCTACATAGTGAGTGAGTTCCAGGCCCCCAGGTGTACATAGTAAGACCCTGTCTCATAAATCAATAATCAATAAATAATAAAAAAGAATCAAACAAAACATGCCACAGTTCACACACCGAGTCGTACTGTGTATGAAGACAGACAAAGGGACATGGCAGAAACACCAGACAGAAGCTCTGGAGACGTGTGAAACACAGATGGAAAGCCGACCGTGAAGGCAGCGACATCTCAGGTCCAGGACGGCGCCTCCCAAGCAGTGCACAGATGACCCACAGCCTTCGGAAAGAGAGCCATGGTAACATACCTCCCACTGCACGTCAGATTAAACATGTCAGGTCCAAATGTAGAAAAAGAAACAAGTGCTAAGAAACACTTGGGTGAATCCCTTGATCATTCAGAGCAGAAACATCCAACATAGGTATGTTCTGAAAGAACTGCTGTCATGTCCCAGGGGAGCAGACTTGGGGGGGGGGGAGCACCGGTCTGTCCTGAATCAGAGAGGAGGGAGGGGTTAAATTCCATCTCCTCCTTGTGCTGAGACCTTCCTTGGGTTCCCAGGATTAGTTCAAGCTACGTTCTTCCCTCCTTTCCCTTCCTCCCTGCCTTCCCTCCAGTCATCTGGGAAGGAGCCAAATGTTATAGTCTAACATTCAGACCAGGGGGAGATTGGAAATGTGATTTCCCTGTATGTCTTCTTCCAGTCTGCTGGGTCACTGCATTTAGGAAATCTCATGATGGTGATGAGGGAAGGTACGAGACCCAGATAAAAATCTAGGGAGAAAGCTACTTCTTCACAAATCACCTGCTCATGTGACCCACCCACAGGAGACCCCCAGTGTCCTCAGATTCTTTGCCTAAACCCCTTCCTCCTACAGTTCCCTAGCAGGGACGCTGAGTGATGATAAGTATGGCTGTGCACATCTTTGATCCCAACACTCAGAAGACAGAGGCAGGCAGATCTATTTGAGTTCCAGGCCAGCCCGGCCCTACATACTGAGTTCCAGGACAGGCAGGTCTATATAGAGACCCTGTCTTTAAAAAAAAAAAATGGTGCATTTTTACCATTTTTATTGGAGGGCTGGAACACCCTCCCATAGTTCTGAAGCAGCAAATGCCCCAGACAGGGTCTCTGAAAAGGAGAAGGGAACATGTATATCTTAGGGACCCCCTATACTCAGGTTTACCTGGTGGGGCTGGGGCTGGTCTGGTTGGAAGGTCTACAAGCCCTATAACCTCAAGAACTTTCCATACAGGGTAAGGGAAGAAAAAAAAAAAGAGGTTAAAATCAGCATCAAGGCAATTTAAAAAGATCTATAGCAAACAAAACTGGAATAATCAAACAGCAAGTGACAAAATATACTAAAGTATTTGTAGTATAGCCCATAAAGGCATATTGTAGATCATAGGAAATTTTACTGAAGGTTTGAAGACAGGTGCATAGCAACCAATCATGGACAAGATGACAGATGATGTAACAAACATTTGCTTTAATATACAAAGAGTTTTTAGAACTTAAGAAAACAGAGACAAAAATCCTTTCAGCTATAATCAAATGGCAAGCCAGGAAGAAGAATGATTTATACAAAAGATGTACATATATACATGTGAACTTTAAACATAAAAATGCTTATTAAAAAACCTATATTAAATCATGCTGAATTAGATAAAAGAAAATCTGAATAATACTGCTGACTCACTTTATTGTCAAGCAGAGAATAGATGCTGTTTTCTGGTTGGTAAAAATGGTATGGAGAATTTGGAAAAATATTAAACCTGTTAAAGAAATAAATAAAAGTAGGTAGATGATATCTTACTGGCCCAGAAAAAATCACTTTGGAACACAAACACAATGTAAGCACCGGCTACTTGTACACTTGATTTTTTAAATTTTTTTAAATTTTATTTTATGTATGTGGGTGTTTGCCTTCATGTATGTCTGTGCGCCACTTGTGTGCAGTTTCCAGAAGCCAGAAAGGACTTGGGATCCCCTGGAACTGGAGTTACAGACCGTTGTTAGCTGACACGTTGGTGCTGGGAACTGAACCTGGGTCCTCTGGAAGGGCAGCCAGGGCTCTCAACTGCTGAACCATCTATCCAGAGCCAGCCAGCCAGGCTATTTATTGTGACACCATTTCTGCAATAAAAGATTGGAAGCAGCACAAATACTCATCAATACAGAGCTGATTGGATAATTTGTAGCATAATTTATGATGGTTCCACGACAGAATTAGAAATATCTCTATGACTTGATATGAATTAATTTCCACAATTTATTGTAAATGAAAAAAATGAGCAGTCCAGAATAGTGTGTATGAATGCAGCCTCTGGTACAAAAAAAGGAGACCCAAAATATCTACTTGTATTTGCTCATCTTTTGCAAAACAAAAAAAAAAACTTAAAAAGGTGTCTTAGTTACTTTTCTATTGCTGCAATAAAGATCCATGACCGAGGCAATTTATAAAAGAAAGGATTTAATTTGGGGTCTTGTGTTTTCTGAGGTTTAGAGTCCATAATGGCCAAGCAAAAGCATGCTAGCAGGAAGAGCTGAGAGAGAACATCTTTTGACTTGAAAGTTGGAGGCAGAAAGAGACACTGGGAATGACCTGAGCCTTTTAAAACCTCAAAGCCCACCCCCAGTGATGACTTCCTCCAACAAGGTCACACCTCTTAATCCTTCCCAAATAGTTTCAGTCTCTGGGGAGCAAGTATTCAAACACATGAGCCTACGAAGGCCATTCTCATTCAAAGGCTGGGTTAGCCACCAAAAGCTGACCCAGAAACTAAAGGATGGCAACAGTTATCTGCAGAGAGCAACTGGAGTGATGTCTTTTTGTGTGCTTTATGAATGTAAATATGTGGGTACTGGGTACTGGACCTGGTTTATACATTCAAAAATAAGATTAAGCAGCGAGGCATGGCAGGATAGCCTATAACCCCAGGACTCGAAAGGCTAAGGAAATTATATTTAAAGCCTGTCTTGGCTATACAGTGAGATGCTGTCTCAACAAAATGAAGAAGAAGAAGAAGAAGAAGAAGAAGAAGAAGAAGAAGAAGAAGAAGAAGAAGAAGAAGAAGAAGAAGAAGAAGAAGAAGAAAAAGAATAGTAAAGAAATTGGGATGTTTGCTCAGTGGATTTTTTGGCCGCAGTGCTAGGTTATATTAGAAACCATTTCACACAAGCCAGGGTGCTCTTTTATAATTTATTCTTATGGAAACTGAGCAGAGACTTGTGAGAATGACATTAATCCCTTCTGAGGACAGTGCCCCAGAAAAACCTACTCATTTACTAATACCCCCAACCTTTTTTTTTTTTTCCTGAGACAAGGCTTTCCAGTGTATCCCTGGCCACTCTGGAACTCAGGCTGTAGACCAGGCTGACCTCAAACTCAGAGACCTGCTTGCCTCTGCCTCCCAAGTGCTGGGATTAAAGGCATGCACCCCCACTGCCTGGCCAAAACCTCATCTCTTAAAGGGTTCATTGTCTCCTAACTACACCAGGATCCAAGTTTCTAGAACATGAGTATTTGGGTAATGCTTTCAAAACATACTTATCATAGCATTAGATCACAGGAAATGATAACTGTTGGTATTTGATGTTATTGAGAATATGAAAATGTGTGTGTAGGAACCAGTGGGGTTGTGGGCAAGACAGGTAATGCGGCAGCAGAATGATCACAGCAAGGGGCATGTGGCACCTATAGGGCCCAGTGCCATTTGCTTCTAGAGAACAGAAGCAAAGGTCCTTTTGGGTCTACCTCAATTGAGATAGATTGGTTGTGAGGCAACCAATCTGTGCTGTGGGATTATGATAAATTCCTGATTGGGGTGGATCTGTTGTGAGTCTCTGTCTTAAGAGTTATCATGTAAGAAAATACCCTAGGAACCCTAATGAGTAGAATCCAAGGCCAGGTTGGATCTACATGCCAGCTTGGGGCACTGAGATGCCACTGAAAGGGGATTTGCACTTCCTAGTTTCAGGTATAGTAGAACTCAAAACAAGCTGGAAAGGATGCAGAAGGGTTATGTTCTCTCTACTGCTTCCCATCTTTAATAAGAGGATTTCTATCAGGAAGCAGTGATGGACTTCAGTTTTGCATTTGTGTTGACAGATACATGGGCAAAGGTGGCCCTGATGGAGCCAGGGGTAGGGAGACCCCCGCGGGACTATGCTGAACTCTGTTTTCCCTTTGTAGAGACCAAAGAAACGTATGAATTGCATAATTTATAATCAGTGTCTGTCACATTCACCTCTTAGTCCACCCTTTCTGGTGTAAGCCAGAGCACATGGTGGAAAACTTTCTCAGCTGGGGGCAGGGCTTTACAGAGTACCTCCAAGACTCTGGAGGCCCCAGCGCGTGGACTGCAGTAGAAGGTATCAGTGGGGAGACTGGCTACCTGGCAGAGGCCGCCGTACACAGGAGCCACCTGTAGATGGCGTTCTCTTTCTTCCATCCTCCCGAGATGGAACATCAGGGGTCTCCCACCTTGAGTTCAGAACAAGACTGAGGGGTGTGAGGAGCAAAGGCTGCATCCAAAATTATCAAACTGCACCAAGGAAAATCTGGGCGTGGCTCAGTCTCTGTGAAGAAAAACATCTCTCAGATTTTATTTGAGTCTTATATTTTTTCAAAAAAATTTTATTTAAAATTGAAGTGAAAATCCAATTACATTACTTTTGCCATGCCCTTTCCTCCCTTTGACCCCTCCCATACAGCCCGCCGTCGCTTTATCCCCAACTGATGACATCTTTTTCTTCCTTGTTGTTACATATATAGTATAAATATGTAAATACCATATGCTGAGTTCATTTGGTGTTGCACGTGTGTATATGATTTCAAGGCTGACCACTCTGCACTGGGTAAGCAATTGAGGGCTCATCTCTGGGAAGAGACTCACTCCCCTGCTCTCACAGTCTTTAGCTGCCTGTGGCTCTTGTGACATTCCCCTCTCCATGCTAGCATGCTTGTCGCTGCTCAGGTCTTGTTCAGGCCACTGTATTGTTGAGGTGTCATGGGTGTTACTTCCCAGGGAAGCTGGGTGTCTTGTGTTTGCTGGTCACTCATAGTTCTCATCTTCATATCCCTTGTCCTTTTTCTCCCAAGTATTTTTTTTTTCTATTTTAGGAACTTTCATATGTCAACAGCCTTAGCAATCTTGTGTGTGTGATGCCAACGCTTTCTTCATTTGTTACTGATCTTATTTGAGCCTTGTCTCAATCCCAGGGAATAGGGACAGCAGGTGGCCATATCCCCACTTAATTGATGGGAAGCTATGACTCAGCAGGGCGTGTTTGATTCGGAGGGGAAAGGGGCTGTGGGGAAGTGGTTCGAGTGGTGTATGGAGCTGCCCCAGTGCCTCAACGCTGACAGAATGTTCTTGGATTATGGAGAAACTAATTCCCCCAGTAAAGTTTAAAGTCGCTAAGTGTCTTGACTTTAGTTTCTATGTAAAATAAAAAGGAGATGTAAACAAAATTACGATAAGCCTTAAGCGACCCTAAGGTACTAGAGAGACACACAAACCTGTACATGTACTGAGGGGAAGGGCCGTCTCAGAGTATATGGCCTTCTCTGGGGTGACACGGCAGCCTGTCAACAAAGGCATTTCTCCCTGGGGCCTTCCAGGCTGTGCCTGAGGAACCAAGTCATGTAATGCCTCTCTCCAGTCAAAAGCAGCTAAGCACAAGGGCAATCTTAAATCCAGCACCACCCTCTCATGGCCGGTGGGAATTTAGATCAAGATGGCTACTACTGCTTCCTGCAACCTCCACAGACATCACTAGTGGATCACAGCGCATGGTATCTCTCCGGCTCTTAACGTCATAATCCCTCTTAGCACCATAAAGTTGAAAGCAACTAAAATGTGACTTAAGTCAACACAAAGATCAACTATTTGTCTTCACTAGACTTGACCATTTTTCCTAGTAATTTTTTTGTTAAAAATTGCATCTTCCTTCTTTTTGCCTGTGTGCATGTGTGATGTATGTGTGTGCAAGATGTGTATACCCATGTATACATGTAAGAACCAGAGGACACTGGTGTCTTCTGTCTTATTCCCTTGAGACAAATTGTTTCCCTGAACCTAGAATCAGGCTGGCATGCAGCAAGCCCCAGCTAGCCTCATGCCTGGCTTTGCTTTATGTGGGTGCTGGGGATTTGAATTCAGGTCCTAATGATTTGCAGCAAGGGCTCTTGCCCATGCAGCCATCTCTTCTGCCCAAGGACACATTCTTATAAACATAATATGTATTCGTGTGGAAAGGCTAAAAAAACAGATGATGAAAAATAAGATAAAAAATTCATGAATATATTTCCATTGTTGGAACAACTGTTGACATCTTGGTGTGTACAAAAAAATGAGATCAAGCTTTTGTGGCTTACTGAGTATCTTTTCATATCCTTAAACATTAATCAACAACTCTACTTTTAAACTTAGTTAAATGTAGTTATTTTGTGGTTATTTCGTGGGGCCCTCACATATGTCAGGCAAATGCTTTCCCACTGAGAAATGGTCACAACCCCACAGCTATGTTTTAATGATCCTGTGGTTTTCCATTTATGAATGCACCACTGTTCATCAGCTGCAGTTAGGAACTGAGGTAGTGTGGCATTTCATATTAATTGTCATTATTTAATAAAAAATGTGGAAGTAAGTAAATGTTTCTACTCACTCCAGTTGTTTCTATAGACAAAGAACAGCAGATTATGTACTGGGAAAGCACCATCCAGAATTTCCATGAGTTCTTTACGAGTTCTATGAAAGAGTCATCATTAATAAATAACATTCTTTTTAGTCTTATGAACCTGTGGAAAAATCCCACTGCTTTAACTTTCATTATTGATCACTAGTAACGTTATGCTTTTCATCTATCATTTACCTGTTATTCTTCTTTTGGGAACAATGTATTTATGTTCTTTGCCTGGCTTTTTCTAAAGTTATCCATATGTAATTTCTTTAGGGACCCACAAACATTTCTCATCCTTTGGTGTTAGTAATTATTTATATGTTTTTGATAAAGCCTAGAGATAACTTACTTTATGCTTTTTGCCTTTGCTGTCATGCTGCAAGTGCATTTTGGGGTTTTATGGTTGTAAAAAAGAAAAAAAGGCTCACCCAGAAGCTCTCGAGAAAGACCAAGAAGGGAAGAACTGAGAGCACTGTGTAACCTGGACCTAAAGCTGGGTGCTCGAGAACTCCAGAGCATTCACCCCCAAAGTCAGGATTATAGCACAGCAGTGTGGGAGAAAAATACTAGGTTGGCTATGCATTTACATTTTTATAGACAAAAAGTAAACACATAAGAGCATGCAAAAGTGTGTACATCCCATTGACAAAATAATAACCTGATACTATGTTATAGTTCGCATTTGGACTGTCCACCAAAGTTTCTTAGCTTTTCTACAGACCCCGAGGGACCCACATGGCCCTTCCTCCCTACACTACAGTGATGCACCGATCCTGCAATGCCAGGACAGCGTCAAGACCAGCACAGGAGCCGGCGGCGAGCAGAGGCAGAGGGCAAGGCTGCCTCTCTCCCTCCACCTAGGCTCTTCGCATCATCCTTGGATGGAAAATGGATAATGGGCTGCCAACTGGAGGCCCACCCAGCAACACTTCAGATGGCTGGCCTATAAGGGTAGTGTCTCCAGCTCACTCCGTAAAAAGGGACTTAATGGGGCCCAAGGATCGTTGGAGTGGTGTCACTGCTGACACTGAGCAGCTGCTCTCTTCAGCAGCAAACAAGGAACATGTCTGCTGTTCCTTTCCCCATGTTCTTCCCTGAACTCCCACAGGCCGCTGAGCACTCACTGCCTCTTAGCGCCAAGTCAGCTCTACTTGCTGTCCTGCTGCATAAGGTGGATTGGAACGGTCTCTGGAGCCACTGATTTTTCTGAGCCATGAAATAGGAATGGTCAGATCCTGACTCCCACATGGTACTGAATCCTGTCTGACCCTTCTCTGCCTTCTGCATACTCTTTGTCCCTCTCTCACCCAGGGTAGCTTGCTCTTGCATTAGTTAATGACATTCTGCTATGCTGGAGGAAGCTGCTGATAGAGTTGAAGCCTTACTCAAATCCCAGACATGCTTTCTTTCAGGGCCATTGACAGGAACTCTTCTTCCTGTGTTTTGAAGGTGTAGATTGTAGACAGTAGCAGCATAAAACCTTAACCTTTCAGGCAGGTAAACCAGCACATAGCTCAAACCTCACAATACTTCCATCACTCCTGAGGAGGCTTTGTCTGCTTCAACCACTACCAACCACCCCAAGCCCTGCTGGAGCTGAGCACTACCCTGGCCGTGCTCCCAGATGACTGTCTTCCTGCAATCCCAGTTACCTGACAAGTAGGCTTTTGCTCGAGGCCATCCTGGACACTACTGTACTTGCATCTTCCTTGACTTCAGCACAATATGCACAGTTACGGTATCCCATGGAGTGTCAAGGCTCCTGGGAATCAAAGGACCAATGTATAACCCTGATTGACCACTGACTGGACAGTTCATGACTCTGAATGGCTATTGGATCTTAAATGTCCCTAAAGGTCCATGTATTTAATAAATGCTCTGTCACCGGGAGATGGTGCCCTTTGAAGGATGTATTAGTTTGCTTCTTCACTGCTGTGACCAAAAACAACTTGGGGAGGAAAGGTTTTTGTTTGTTCGTTTGTTTTTCTTACAGGTTCCAGTCATCATAGGGGAAACCAAGCCAAGAACCTGAGGCAGGAACTGAAGCAAAGACCATGGAGGAATGCTGCTTACTGGCTTGCTCAGCTAGTTCTTTTAATACAGCCTAGCCCTACCAGCCTAGGGATGTCACCACAGTGGGCCGAGCCCTTCTACATCCATCAGCAATCAGATACATGCATAGGCAAAGCTGATGGCAGCATCTCTTCAAGTGAGGTTGCCTTTCTTCCTAGGCGTGTCAAGCTGTGAAGGGAACTATGACAAAGGGGACAACGAAACCTTGCCCTCTGCCTCTTAGCTGCCTGGTCATCAAGTGAACCATGCACAGCCTGTCATGAAGTTCAGACTCTCCATGCTCCCAAGCAAGAGTCAATGGACTTTAAACTCCTGAAGTCTTACATCACCAAACCAAAATTTTCCAAGTTCCCCCTCCCCTAGGTTATTCTGTCATGACAGGAAACCAACATAAGCAATCCCCCCACAGCCCCCAAACCTCAAAAAGTGTTTCTGGCATGGCAATATGGGCATGTTGTTTGGTCTCAAAAGAGATACACACTGGGACTGTGCTATGGTTGAGCAGGTGAAGTGTATGCACAGTGAGTCCGGCTGTTCTAAGAACCTAAGGTTGTTGATGGAAGCACAAAGTTCACTAAACTATTCTACTCTTTGACTATGTCATAAAATTTCCACAACATAAAGAGGGAAACGTGCAAGCTGTCAATTTAATGGTGACATGTGTTCTAAAAAAAAAAAAACAGTGCAAAGGGAAGAGATTATGTCACTTTTTATGACGGTGTTACTCATGTCTTCAGACTTCCAAGTCACCAGAGCAGTGGTTTTTAGAGGGTCCCTTGAGATATCAGGTCAGGCTCTTGGTGACCCTTCCAGTGCCCCGACCCCTCACCAACTCCTTTCCGGCACTTACAGCAGAACCAAAGTCCCTTACTTAAACCCAGGCCCTACAGTCTGTGGCAAACTGCTGGTCCCTGGTGTCATTCCTGTAAGTCTGCATGGCTCACTACTCTGTTACACTGGTTTCCACATGGTAAGCAAGCCCTGGTGCTGGTGCCAAAGGCTTGCTAGGGCTTCTTCCAAGAAGGTTCTCCTAGATACAACACTCACTCCATTTACCCAGTAGTTACCACATGAAGGAGAACTGTCTTAAATGTATTTGTGATAGAAAATAAAAACATCACACATTAGGTTATTAACAATAGTTTTTTCAGATATCAGTTTGGGTCAAGGGTCAAATCTGGTGATGGCCTTCTTGCTAGCAAAGGTCTGTGGCTGTGCTGGTACTGCATGGTAAAGCAAGGCTAATACAAGAGTCCAAAATGGTTCTACTGCAGATTTATTTTCAAACATTCCATTAACCTATTATCCATTTATCTCACAAACAGGTTGCTCCCATCATGGTGGCCGAGGCCTCGCCCTTTATGTCTTAAAGGGTCCACATCACTGTTTTATAGGACTGAATTCTATCATGGGCTTCAGAGGGAACCACATTCAAACCATCCCTCCTGTCACACACCTCCATCTTACCCATCCCTCTTCACTCTTACCTTCTTCAAGTTTCTTCACAGCACCAATTACTGTGACAGTACTCAGGATGTTGGCCTGTTTATAGCCTATCTCTAAAGATTACTTTCCCGAGACTTTGTTCACTCCTATGTAAGTGTACAGGTAGGAATGCCAGCTTCTGAGCAAAACTCGTCTCCAGGTTAACTACCCTGGAGATGGAGAAGGAAACCTGCTCATTAGGACCTCTGCTCTGTGTCCTAACGTCCTACAGGTTTAAGGACACCAGTATCACTGCTTTAGGGAGGGCCCAACCTAATAGCTTCATTTAAACTTAATGACCTCCAGCCAGGCGTTTCTCTACAGTACGGTCTGATGGTGAAGGGACTGATTCTGGGACATATACATTGTGAACGACAGATTTGGCCTGTAACAGGTATAGGGTTTTCTTTCACAGTCGCGTAAGTACCTGTATTAGGTTTAATGTATGTGTGAAGAAGTTAAAAACCAGAAATAAGCCTGCACCATACACATATAAAGCTACTGGTATTTGGAAAGAATGCTTTCCAGCAAGGCTTATTTGTAGCATCTCTGGATTTACTGGAAAGGTTCAAGTTGAAAAGATGATAGCCAAACCCAGGTATCATGGAGCTTAATTCAGACGCCAAGCCATTACTCAACAGGCCGTCCCTTTCTTCTTCACTTGTTTTGCAAACAAGGTTTCATCAGATAGCTTGGCTGGCTCCAAACTCAGACAACCACTTGCCTCTGCATTCTCAATGCTGGGACTAACGGTGTGTGCCACCATGCTCAGCCCAACAGCATTTCTTGAAATAGCTGCTGACAACTCCTCTAAAGGCTGGTTATGCTTGTTGTCTCTCCATGTGTGGACTCAGATCTCAGCCACCTGCCCCCTGGAAAACCAGGTCTCTGCATCACTGCCAGACTCCAGAGAGGCCAGCTTCCAGCCTGGGAGTTTTCATTTTAACAAAAACTTATTTACCCGTTCATTTCCTCTGCCCCACGATGGTGTGCTAAGTGCCCACTCTTCACAGAAGCAAAGCCATGCTCGTCCAAGTTGCTAAACTGATTGCATCTTTATTTTATATACTGTGTGATCTGGTACATAAAAAAACAAAACAAAACAAAACAAAAAACCACATCACAGTCCTGATTAATATCCTCATTTCCATTTGGTCAATCATTGAAAACCAGCTAAGCTGGAACTGAACCAACAGTTATACGCAAACAGTAAGTTTTCTCTTTCAATTGTCAGTGCAGTACCCAATGAGGAAGTGAAATGCAAACCTGCCAATGACCTTCCAGTAGAAGATGGGAAGGACCATCTTCTACTTTCAAATATAAAGATAACTTGAATGCCTATCCCGACTATGAGCAAACAAAGACACAAGTGGAAAAAGCAAGAGCCTTATGAAAATGACACTCTTTTCTGTAGAGTCTGGCCCCACAATGAGCAAGGTCCTAGACACTAGTGAGGCAACAAGGCGAGTGCCGTTCTTAAGGATGTGTGCTCCTGTGCCTCTCTCTGAGGGTTCTGGAGACCTGTTCTCCACTGGCTCTGCGTACCCCGGCCCTTTGGACTCATGGCAGCATTGAGGCAGACTGGGCTGGCTGAGCCCCAGGGAAGCATCTCGTGTAGAATCTTGTTCTCAGGGTTTGCAGGCCACGCTGTACACAGCATTACACAGAGGTTCCTCTCGGAGACAAAGCCCAGCCAAACAATCCCACAGCCGGTGATGACACTCTGGCTACCTCTTTTTCATGTGTGACCTCATGTGTGCAGCAATGGCACCAGCTATTTCTGCCTTCTTCTTGTTTTGGCCAAAATAATCGAGAAATTCTCCATCTGGTCCAACCAAGTACATTATTATTGTATGATCCACCTGTAAAGTGGAAGGAGGGGAAGAGGCATGTGAGAATGAAGATCCAATCTTATTTTACTGAGTAGAAAATGCTGCAGAAGAGCAGTTAACACCAGGACTTAAATAAGCAGCGCAGCAGCGCTCACAGAAGCACTATCTACAGAACCAGCCTGTGCCAGCTGCAGCACGCACAGCCATGCTCTAGAATGGCTGCTGCTGTGGGTCAGCTTGGGATTCCTTCAGTACTATTCTTCATATACTCACCCGTACAGGCTCTGAGAAGAGTTCACCTTCTACTGGTCTTCGTAAGTATCCTGTGCTGTGGAAGAGCCATGCTATTTTGAAATAGCTTCCACTTCCACTGGGAGTCTCTCATCTGACCCTTTCTCCACTCATATGGAGCTGTTACATGGGAGTTGAACTACTTCAACAATGGTTAGAACTACTTCCCTCAGTGAGTGCCCGGGTGTCCCTCCTCATGTCTGAGGAAGAACCAGCTCTCACTCATTACTGCTTAACCTCAGCTTGCAACACTGTAAGAGAAGCCAGAAAACCAACCACTAGTTGAAGCATGTACTACAAGCCCTAATAGTGATTTAATCCAAATACTTAACAATTCAAACAAAAACTAGAAGATGTTTTTCTTCCCTGGGAAATATGCATTTGCTGTTCTGCCCTGGCTCTCTGAAGTACACTGCTTGGAAACTCCCCACCAGGCACAAATGCTATTCTCTAGGAGCTTCTTCAGTCCATCAACTTCCCGACTATGCTCTTAAAATGTCTTAGTTCCAACCTAAGTTCAGACTAGTCATCACTCTTTCTGGATATTAATTTCCGTAATATTTCAGTAGCAGATCTGGCATCCTAAGTCCTTGGAATTTGCTGCAGGCTTGTTTGGCAAGACAGGAAGAAAGATAGGAATGCCCTCACACATACCAAACTGGAAACGCCCCTCAATATACCCCAACCCACATTATAAGGCTGTGAGGCTATTACCTTTTTATACACACACATTCGTAAGGAGCTAGCAAATGGAAAGAGCCACTTGCCTGCCATCAGGAAAGAATGCTATCAAGAGCCCAGACAGCTGGGACTTCATGTGGAGAATTTGCTGTAGGAGCCAGGCAGGGCTTGGAATTTCTCCTCACACTTGACAGGAGATTCAGAATTATAACTGGCTTTCCTCTCAAGCCTTTCTTTGTATCTTGTATTCCTCATTCCTTCACGGCTTCCTTTTTTAAGAGAATTTTTTGACAATTTCACATATGCACATAATAATTTCATATACACACATAATATAGGACCCCCTTTCCTTTTCCTCTATTTTTTTCCTCCTTAAGAATAGAACTGAAGTATGTTGGACTTACTTCAGAGGGTTAATATAAATTACCGACTAAGATACAGTAAAAGAAAATCTCTACCCTTGTCAAACTTGTTCGTGTTTACGCTTCAATATTCACCTGGTTATTGTTAGGACAAAGCAACACCTGTTCTAATCGAGAATTCTTCAAATTCTAGTGGTTTGTAGTATAGAAAGACACATTAGCAATTCCACATCCTTTCTTCCTTAGTGTGTGCGGTGTTGGTGCATGAGTATGCGTACCCAGTCATGCACGGAGGGCAGAAGACAATGCTGGGCGTCCTCCTCTGTCATTCTATCTGAGCCCCTGAGACAAGGTCTCTCATACACCCGGAGCGAGGCTAGTAGCCCCAGGAGACCTCCTGTTAGCACCCCAATAGTGCAGTTTTGGGAAGGATCTGAACTCAGAGCTTGTGCAACAGGCACTGTTACCCACTGAGCCACCACCAAACCGCTCACTTGTCATTTCAACCTGAGACCAGAATCGTCTATAAACTACAAACGGGCTGGATAAGGGAAATGACATACACTACTCAATGCCTGACCGAACATTACGACTTAGCATGTGTCCGATTTCAAAGCACCCATCCTTTTCTTATCACATTGCCGCTCTTTCCAATTCAGCCGCAGAGGTGGCAACTCATGTTCCTTAAATACACATCTTTACTGCCTACAAAGGCACCGCATGCACACTAATCTTCCACTCGGGATGTCTACAGTCTCTTGGTTCTTCTCACAGGGAACCACTGTCAATAGTTCCAACTGTATTCTCAGAGAACGTCTCTGTACCCAGCACCACCTACCACTGCCACAACTGATACTTCATGACAGTCCCTCGTCAGGCAGCACAGAAGCCACTGTTCTAATCAGGACACAGGAAGTAACTCTTCAAAATGTCTGCTTGGGTTCTGTCCTTGGTCTTTACCAATAATGCCGTAAGACTCCTGTAAGCTAATTTCCAAGTAGCGCCAGTGCTGGGAAAAGCGGTTACTTTACATTCCTCCACTGTCCTTCAGAGAGGACTTCTCAGATTCATGACCATTAACAATGCATGGGCACACCTGTTGTTTCAAGTTCACGTTCCTATTTTTCCTATTCTGACAACAATATTTTCAAACTCTCTAATCACAGTTAAGCTAACAGGTTAAAATAAAAGGCATTATTAGTAAATAACCCACATTTCTTTTATTATGAATTTGACAGTCTTTGTTTAGATTTAAAAGCCATTTGTGTTCTCCCCAAACTATTTTCTAGCTAACTTTTCTATATAACAATGTGGTATTATGTGTATAATAACATGCATGATTAGCTTTGTGCTAAATCCTGTTTGGATGTTCAATTTATATCTGTTGTCTACAGAGCCTACTTTTACTCGTTACCACTACTGTCTAAGATTATGAAAATATCATTCACCTCAAGATGAATCTTTAACACTGCCCTCTTGTTAGTCCTTAAATCTTAACCAACATTTCCATCCATTAACAGCCTCAAGACATAAGGAGTCACTAACAGACAACGCTAAGAAGCTGGAGAGTGTCTCCCCCTGCTGCCTGACTTAGCAATTGCACAGCAGTGAAGTCTCAGACCAGTACATGGGAAAGCGGAGCCTACCACACCTCCTGGAAGCCTCCACGAGATATATACAGCCGCACTTTAATCTTTAAGACAAAAATTTCAACTACCTTTTGCATTACCTGCATCACAAGTACAGAGTTCAAGACCTAAAATGTGCTTGGTCTGCTGATTTTCCCACTGGCTCCAGGCTGTGCGCCGCTGGAGACCCACACAGAAAAAGGAAAGGCCAATTCTTGCTACACCAAGGGCAACCAATTGAAGTAGACTATGCAATTAAGGCTGAAATTAGAAAACTGTCAAAGGGTAGTTGACAGCATTGTGAGACCACATGCACTAACAACTTGCCCCCATTCCTGCAGGAAATGACAGTAAAATACTTGAATAGATTTTTTAACTTATTTTTATTTTCGAGACAAGGGTCTCACTATGTGGCCCTAGCTGGCCTGAAACTTGTTATGTATACCAGACTGACCCTGAACTCAGTGTGTACTACCTATCTTGGCTTAACTAAAATGTTCCAAATAAAACCGGCCATTTGGTTTATTGCAAGATTTCTTTTTGACTTCAGAACAGGACTATTCTAAAATTTAACAAAACGTGTTTATGGCTGGGCAATTCACCCCTCCTACCCTCTTTGGCACTCTCAGGTAAACCCCAAACCAGACACTGTAACTGTGTTAAAGGGGAAAGTCTGAAAAGCTATGCTCCCGTGGGGCCTCCTCTTTTGGTACTTGTACACGTTTCCGTTTCTTCTCACACGGCAGGTGCAGCAAAACAAACCCACAGCAGAGCCTGACTACTTTCCTCAACCTTACAGCTTCAGGAAAAATAGTCCTTTTTCTCTTGTCCCTTTCTTCCATGAATCCCAAATTTCCCCAATGCTGAGGCATCAGGTGTGGAAAATATGGTACCAAGTTGGGCGTAATTGAAGCTTTGTGATCAAAGGTCTGCTTTTATTTTGACGATAAACAGGCTACACGGCCACACAGGCTATGAGCGCAAAAGGGCTAGAGAAGGACAAGGGATGGCCTCGTGTCCCAGTGTTTGCTGTAAAAGCACAGCTGCTGTAATCGCCAGCATCCAGGTAAAAGCCAAGAATGGCCGAATGTGCCTGTCTGTGCACTAACAGGGAGCAGAGACATGCAGCTCCTGGGAGCTCATTTATCAGTCATTCTAGCCAACACACACACAAACAGGCAGGAGAAAGAAAAAGACAGGAGCCACAGCAGGCAGTGGAGACAAACACTTTGCATATTGCTTTAGAGACAGGCCACAGGGACATGGTAAATCAGTGACTCATTAGCCACCCCCAACCTGACCAACCAGTTTTGTAGCCAAAAGGAAATCTTTTGATTAATCATTTCACTTAACATTATAGAAAACTGAGAATGACAACTAAAAATATATATATATATCTATATTACTATTGCACAGTGGTTCTCAGCCTTCCTAATGCTGCGACCCTCTTATACAGTTCCTCATATTATGGTGACCCCCAAACATAAAATTGTTTTCCTTGCTACTTCATAACTGGAATTCTGCTAGTTATGAATCATAATGTAAATGTCTGTCTTTTCCAGTGGTCTTCAGTGACCCCGATGAAAGGTCAATTGACCCTCAAAGGGGTAGCAGCCACAGGCTGGGAACTGCTGCTATATCACCATGCCCACTCTGAATGTGCTAAGAAAAAACACCTGCTTTAAGAAGCAACTTTAGCCCCATACACACCATAAAATCACCAATCAGAAATGGGCCCAGCTGCTGAGGACTCCCCAGACAATGCTGACTAAGCAGTAAATAGATCCTTAATGGAAGAACCACAGGGTAAACTGGGTAGACTGCACACTCTCATTAATGAACCCTGCAATGAACTGAACTATGAAAGTACGCAGCCAGTATATCTCGCAGGCAGTGCTGTTTGAAGATTCTTATTTTTTCTCTTGCTTTTCAATGAAATAAATGATTCCCAGAGGAATACAACTGCTTCTAAAAAGGAGCACTTTTCTTCCCTTCATCAATACAAGGAGAACCAACATGATGCTGATGAACTAAAACTGAAGTAGCATGGACTCCATGTGGTGCCTAAGCATTGCCTTTGCAATTGTGTGTAACTAGGGAAGGAAGTCAGATGGAGTATGAGAAGATAGAATATAAAGTAGCAAGAAGTAGTCACCTTTCAAATATATGTGCCTACCACATTTTCAAACTATCCGAAATTCTCGAGGAATTTACAATCACCTTAGTTTCCTTCTTATTAAGAGACTTTAAAACAAAAATGTGTTTGAGTGCTTAACACATTTACATATATGTATGTATACATATACATACATGTATGTATATATACCAGGTGTGTGCAAGTCCCTGCAGAGTCCAGAAGAGGATATCAGATCCCCTGGAACCAGAGTTACAGTTGACTGTGAGGTACAATGTGCGTGCTGGGAATTGAACATAGGTTCTCTGGAAGAGCAGCCTGTGCTCTTAACCACTGAGCCATCTCTCCAGCCTTTCAGGTTTTCCTTTATCTCAGAATTCATTCAGGCATGTAAAGTGTGTGAGAACCTGAGACCCGGGGCCAGGCCAGGCATTAAAAGCTGAGCATTTACTTACTATGTAGTCTTCATCTTCATCCTTAGGGCCAGGGCTGTAATACACCCTGTATGCTCTGGCCACTCCATCAATCTCTTCTTTTGTGCCAGTCAGACCAACCAATTTTGGAGAAAATTCTAAATATAAAAAAAGAAAGACAAAGAGACACAATAGTCTTTACTTAAAATTAAACCAAAACAACAGAAAAATATATACAAAGAAAACCCTAATGTCACCATAAAGCAGCTTTTGTGCCATTTTGTTCCTGAGTCTCCAAACACTTCTGTACAATTTAAAGAAAAAAAATAAATAAACTCAGAGAACAAATGAAAGTACTCCCATGACATTTGTTAGATCTTTTGGTGACTATTATCAGGATCTGGAGGAAATATATTCCAGTTATTTTACTCACGTTTTAAGATGATTTAGTTACAAACATATGCAGGGTTTTCACTGCATTCTATGGAAAGAAAGTTAGCTGAAGGGGCTGGTACAGTGGCTCAGCAGAGTGAGAGGTTTGAGAGGACTCAGGGTAATATGGGTCTCCATCCTCCCCTTTCCTCCAGGTGCAGGATCTGCACGGAACAGGAGGTGGAAAGACTGCAGAGGGAACTGATGATTCCAAGCAACAGTGTCTCCAAAGACAACAGGAGTGACACACAGATTAACTCAGAGACCACCACAGCATGCCCAGGAGCCGTTCAAACCAGACAAAATCTGAGCAACGAGAAGGGGAAGTGCATGCAAAGTACCATGTGTAGCCAAGAAGCTATCTGCAGTTGATAGAAAAGGGAAAGTCAGTTTTCTCTAGTGAAGTGCTAATGGGAACACCAACCACACTCCAGAGCAGGCCCCAAGTCCAGGAGCAGTGCAGCCAACACAAAATGTTCTCCATTTTCCTTGTGAGCTTTTATTTCATTGTTTTAACTTTTTTTTTTTTTTTTGTCTTCTTAGTATTTTGATTTTTGTTTTTTTAAATAATTTTGTTTAGCTCTTGAGGTGGGAGGAAGAACATGAAGTTGGATGGGTAGGAAAGACTTCTGAGGAGTTAGTGGCAGGTACATGATTAAAACACATCATATGGAATTTTTTGTTTTCTGAGATTTTTGAGACAGGGTCTCTCTATGTAGCCCTGGCTGTTCCAGAATTGTGTAAATCAGCTTGGACTCAAAATAATAGCTTCCCAGTGTTGAATTAAAGGTGTGCACCACCACGCCTGGTAGAAAAAAAAAAAAATTTAACAACAGCAATAACAACAAAGATGGCTCAAAGGATACTTGTAAGAAAATTCATGGTATGGTAAAACAAAACTCATGGCTATAGGTAAATCAGTCATAGAATGTATGTACTATTATGTTTATTAGAATTTATATAATCTTGGAAGTCTCTTAAAATGGTTGAATGAAGCAGGGAATAGTGGCAACATTTAATCCCAGAACTCTGGAGGCAGAGGCAGGTGGGTGTCTGTGAGTTCAAGGTAGCCTAGTCTACAGTGAGTTCAAGGCCAGCCAAGGATACAGTTAAACCCAGCCTCAATAAATAAGTAAATAAACAAACAAAAAAAACCTATAAGACTGAGGTCGAAATTTGCTCCAAAATTCATCTTCAATCTACCTTGTACACACTCCTGAAATATGTTTCTCCATTCTAACGAAAAGAACAATGAGATACAGAATGAGAAGCAATGCCCCCTTGCTCCCCACTTAACTTAGGTGTGAGACATGAAGCTCAAGCTCTAATCCTTTCTGTTTAAAGTCAAGAGCAGAGCACCAGGAATGGGACGCTGCTTCTCCCGTGTCAACAACAGTGAACCTGTAACTCTGAGCTTCATCCTTTGATTTGCCTGCAAAACCACTGCTCATACCACCCATCTATTTTAGAAAGCACTGTTAAGTCTCAGATGGTTCAATACTGAAAACTGTTAAGAAGTTTGCGCAAATTATCAGTAAAACACACCTTTTACATAAGTCGCGATGGCTTCTTTTGTGTCCCTTTCTGGGTCAATGGTGATGAAAAGTGGAGTTATATTTGGCAGGGATGGAATACTATCTGAAAGAAAATTTCCAATTAGTCAATAGCCACCATAAGAGAAAAAAACGGACCCAGCAATACTTGGAGAAGATGGGTTCTATAGCAAAGAGTCAGGACAACACAGAGGACAGATTAAATTATCTGGAGGAGATTCTATCTGTTGGAGCCAGACAGATATCCCATGAAACACCTCTGTTGGTATACAAATGCTGTTACTCCAGATTATTTCTCATAGTCAGCTTATTTCCTAACACAATCCAGTCTCTGTAGTTTCCTTACTACACCGAAAGAATAAGGTATGCTATCAATAAAGACTGAATACACTAAACCAACTTAAAGAGGTATGCTTCCTAATAATAATCTATTACTCCAGATTTCCTTATCTAACCATCAATGTCACTGGGCAAACACAAAGAGAATGCTTCAGTAAAAGGAGACAGAAGCATGATGACATTTTTAAGTGACCTAACACTTGGCATCCAATAAGCAATAAGATGAACATGGAAACTCTTTTAGAACAAATAGTTAAAGCACCCTGTCTAACAAATTACAGGAATGTGAAAAAACAGTACTGTTAAGTAAGTAGTACAGTTAGTGATTGCCTTCTTACCTATTTCATCCACGACTTCAATCATTTTTTCTAGTTCTTCTGGACAGATATCGGGGCAATGAGTGAAGCCAAAATATATCAATACCCATTGACCCAGGTAGTCCTTGTCAGTTTTGGGCACTCCATCATGAGTTATGAGGGAAAATGGTCCCCCTAGTAAAGGCTTTCCAATGCTGCGATGCCGTTGCTTCTCCAGCTCTTAAAGAGATTCCCCAAACAAAACAAGTCATGAAAACCAGAGTCACTGAAATATCTGATACAGCGTCAGCATAGTTAATAGCAACAGTACGTGGTGGGTGAGGGTGGGGTATAAACTAACAGGCCAGCCTGACCTAGAGGACTCCTCACTTGGACTCTTCTCAGGTAACTCAAGGCTGTGTCAAAGAGACAATTAAAACAAACAAAACAACCATCGCAAGCTCCCATGAGATACTCTTGAGTATTAAAAGAAAGTACCTAGATCACAATTCACTGAATATATAGCAAATGCTGTATCTACAGTGAGGAAAGTGAATAAATTCAGAGTGATGAGAAGGCCACACACAATGTATACGAGAGAAGGCTGGTGATGTCTTAGGACAGCCAACATCATCAATAATGGGACAAAGAGAAATCTTGATGCACAGAACCAAATGCGATGGCTGTGTGGTATCATTTCTGTGACAATCCTGTCAAAGGCTACAGGGCCTGCACAAAATCATGAAGAAACATCAGGACAGTACAGACTTAGCAACAATTTACAAAAAACTGCCCTGTGATTTTCAAAGTTGTCAACATCATCAAAGCCAGGTGAAGCCTGAGAAACTTATATGCAGAAACTAAAGATAACCAGGAACAAGGAATGGTTCTGAACTGGATACTTTTATTGCAAAAGCAATATAGATCAAACCTCAAGGCTGAATCTGAGACTGTCTTAGAATAATGGTTCCACAAAGTGTTAATTTTCTGAATTTTGATGGCTCTGATTATGTTAAAGGAACTACACAATGCATGGGGCACCATGTCAGCAAATAACCAAATAATTTTGGAACACTTTAGGTTTACCTCATAAATCTAAATCAAATTTAGCTAAAACAAATTTTTTATTATTACAGGTAAAATTTCACACTAAAGTCAAAAGCAGCTTACATTTAGAGTCATTTGTCAACTGCCTTTCTAACTTTTCAACATTCAAAAATTAATTTCCATGGGTACCTGAACAAACCGAATTCCTGTTAAAATATGAAAAAAGATGCTGGAGAGATGACTCAGCAGTTAAGAGCATTTCTTCTTGCATAATACCTAGGTTCAACTCCCATTGCTGATAGCAGCTCACAACCACCTACAATTCCATTTTCAGGGACTCTAATGCTCTTTTCTGACTTCCACATGCACAAGGCACTCACATGACTCACATGCAAGCACACAGGCAACCCAAACACATAAAATAAATACCTCTAAACAAACATGAAAATTGATCACTTAAAATATTCTGTCCTGGCAAAAGGTGATCTCTATCATATGAATATAGAATTTATATTGCTAAAATTCTAATGCCTGTGCATTCTCATTCCCATATTTTAATATTTCTCTCTATATAATGGCATCAAGAGACTCTAAATAACTGATTTAAACAACAGTTATCTTAATCTTCTGAAACAAATCTTAAAGTCCTTAGAATAGTCACTAAGATATATTTTTTTAAATGTCTTCAACTTTTAAGGTGATTTTCACAGTAATTCCTGAATTTCCCCTCATCACAGCCAGCCTGCTCTTACCCATTGCTGCCACCCCAACTGGTCTGCAGTACCTACTCACACTGCTCTCCATGCCTGATCCCTAGGAAGTCTTCTCAGATTCCGTGATTAAGTCTTCCTTAGGCCCCACAAACCCCTGTACTGACCTCTGGCCTGGAAAAACATCACCTGGTGAAATCCTTGGATTCTACGTCTGTCTCCTGTCAACTGCACTTCAACAGTTAGACACCTTGGTCATCTTTGTACCTACCCTCTGGACTTCCAACTGTCTACATTCAAACTATTTATAGTTATTAAACAGTGGCATTTTGGATTCCATCCCTAAAAAGTCAGACAGTGATGGAAAATGTACAAAACCCAAGTAAATGCCACAGTTCTCATTAATTATACCAATTTTAACTTCTTAGTTGTGCCATGACCACAAAAGATGTCAGCACTAGGAGAGGAGCTCGATGAATGGTACATGCAGACTTTCCTTTACTATCTTCACATCTATTCTGTAAACCTAAAATTATTTTAGAATGAAGCATCTAAAAACAGGGTGGGCCAAATGCCCAGCAGACACAGTGCTTGCTATAAAAGCCTGATTACTTAAGTGCAATCCTAGGAACCTACCATGTAAGGAAAAATAACGTAGAACCAACCCCGAAAAGTTGTCCTCTGGCCTCCACCAGGGCATGCACACACCTACACACACATACACACAATAAAAAGAAAGTTAAAAACAAAAAAGATGGCCCAAAAGGAAAACCACTTACTTTCCATCTTTTCTTTCTTGTAGTATTTCATTCCAGCCCATAAAGATCCTCCAATAGCAAAAGTCAAAGCTAAAGACTTCCAAGAAACAGGCTACTGGGACAGAGATTAAAACAACAAAACAAGTAAGGTGCAAACGTTTAACCACGCTGTATTTATTGCCTAAGTTTTCATAGCAAGTATTCACACAAACTACTGTTACATGTATCAAATGTTTCAGGTTACTTTGAGATAAATCCTGAAAGTTTCTGTGAGCACAGTTGTATCTATTACAAAAGCACTGGTTTCCAAGGGAAAGTTACCTATGTTAAAGTTATTTTACAAACCAATTAAGGGCTGGAGATGGAGCTCCATTAATTAGGAGAGTGCTTGTTTACCATGTACCAAGCCTCTGGGTTCCATGCCAACCAATGTATAAAATCAGCTGTGGTGATGGACACCTGTGATCTTAGCACCCTGGGAAGGCAGGAGCATCAAGCTCAAAGTCATTCTTGGCTACATATTAAGTTCTAGGCCAACCTGAGATATAAAAGACCTGGTCTCAACAAACACAATTGATTACTGGTTTATGTTAATACTGAGGATAAAAATAAGTGACTCTGGGGAGGTTACCCAACTGGCCTCCAAAATAACAGCAAGGCACAAAAGAAGCCTAAAAGTAGGGCTTCCTGAAAACTACCACTGAGTTCTTTCTTTGTACTCTTTAAGACGTAAAAGGTTTGCCACCTATGCCTAGTATCTCGCCTGCTCGCCAAATCCATATTCCTTACTAACACCAGCAAGGTGGAGGCTCTCATTTTGAGACAGAACTAGACCGAGAGGAAATTAAAAAAAAAAAAAAAAAAAAAAAAAAAAAAAAAAAAAAAGGAAGAAGCATGGGAAGAAAGGAAGAGGGGGAATATCCAAACCCAACAGAGGTCCATATTTTTGTTTCAATTTTAACTTGTACACTGAATCACTGAAGGATTCAGCGAGACTGTAACAGTGCTCTGAATTCTGAAATTGTGATAAAGTTGAGACCCTTAAAGCCCAGAACTGATTTTTTTTTTTTTCCTGGAACAAAATTTCAGGTTGTGACCGCGCGAAGTGTGTGTGTGGCGGGGTAGATTATCAAGTTCCGTCAAGGCTGGTCGGTCCTACGGGCTAACCAGGAAACAGTCCTCTCAAGGTTGGGACTATGGCTCATCAGGAAGCAAGAAAGTAATCCCATGGCCTTTCAGCGCACGCCAGGGAGTTGCTGAGGCTGTGACCTAGCGGGATGCGGGGATACCGGACTTCAGAGAGCGCCGAGTCCCGAAGGCTCCATGCGGACACTCACCCCGGGCTTGGTGCGGTGCGAGCCGGTTTGGCCACCCTTGGGCTCCGGCCCGGTGGCCCCCGGCGGTGGCGGCGCGGCGCTGAAGGCTCGGCACCCCAGGCGGCAGCGCGCCTCCCTTGGCCTCGGCCTCTCCGCCGGACTCCAGAGCCCATGGCCGCGAGGGAACACACGCCAGAGCTGGCGACCCTGCAACTGCAGGAACGCAGAAGGCATCCGCGCCAGCGCCGCCATGAGTTCAGGAGACCGCGCCTCCTTCGGCCCGCCCCCCCCCCACTTCCGCCAGAGCTTCCGCTTCCGCCGGAGGCCGGGCGAGGCCGCTCTTTCCCCTGGGCTCGGTGGTGATGCGCTGTCTATCAGGTTGTCAAGGAATCCCGGGTCGGGCAGCGGCTGGCGGTAGGAGATGGATGGCGAGGGCCGTGGGCAGCGGGCCCTGGGAGAGGGTGCCTCGGGGTCCTGGGCTGGACACCGCGGGGCAGGGCGATGGGGCTGGGTGGCCCTGGGTCTTCTTGCGGGGTTCGCTTCTCCCAGCTGCAGGAGACTGGGGATCCCCTCCTCCTGCCTGCCCAGTCCAAAAACCGGCCAGGTAGTGCTGCGAGGTCTCGGACCCCAAAGTAGAAGTCGTCCACGACTTTTGAAATAATCCATGACTTAGAAAAAAAATACTAATAAGACTGAGTATCTAGGGTGGCAAGAAGACTTAAGACGAACGTGCCCACGCTTCCAACTATGGTACAAGCTTCCCGATAGCAAGGAACTGCAAAAGTGTGTGCTGCGTCATACCCATCCTTCGTTTAGTCTCCAGTGGCTCATTTCTTTAAAAGCTCTCTCTCTCTCTGCCCCCCTCCCCCGTCTCTTTATCTCTCTCCTCTCACACACACAACTGATTTTAGAGTTTGTTCAACATCTACTTAATTGACTTGCAGCCACACACTTCGTTTTTCTTTCTTTGAGAAATTTTAACTCGTTTTGTGGTCATTTGCTTTATTATTATTTGCTGTTCACGTGCCTGGCAGATGGTCCCCAGCTTGTTACCAGCTCTTGTTTATGTCTGGGTGTCAGCAACCTTTGTCCCTCTCTCCCAACCCCAACTCTATGGTGGTTTGTAAAACAACATCCTCCGTCCTTTAACTAAAGCACTTTTTTTTTTTTTTTAACCCCAAGGGGATCCCATCGTTGCTTCAGTGATTGTTACATTGGAGCATGATACTGTTTTTCTCCGTGTTTGGCCCATCTGACCTATTGTGCTGCTCCCTACCACAGTAAGTATTGTTGTAATTTAATGGTTTCTTCTCAGGTTAATCTGGAATGTTAAGAAATTTGTTTTAAGCTAGCAGAAGTCTTTAAAAAAACATTAAATAAAGCATTGTTGAAGTTTATCAAAAGATTTTAACACAAATTTAAGAACATGGATTAATAGAAAGAGAGGTGCTTAGGAAGAGGGTATACACCGATAAGGATATGTATGTATATATATAATTTGGGTGGCTTCTGGAGGTACATCTCAAAAACTGTCAAACAACTTTTCCTTTTAATCTCTTCTTTTTCTGGGAAATGAGATTGTCTGGCTCCTGGCAGGGGAAGGGGCACTGGGTAGGATTACACAAGAACCTTGGGACATGTTTAGTTCAAATGAGGTTTATAGCAAGTAAGATTTTTGTTTGTAAAATCTCCAGAAATCTGTAGCTTTACATGTAGGGAAGGAGCAGGACCACGCTCCATGGTGTTATGTGCTTAGACCTTTAAGACAGTTCATTGCTATTTTAACATTCTTATTTGAAATATCTATATAGTGGGAATACCTTTTCTTTGTGGGCAACCTTCACAGTAAACATTATTTTGGGGGGGGGGAGGTTCAAGACAGAGTTTCTTTGTGTAGCCTTGGCTGTCCTGGAACTCACCCTATAGGTCAGGCTAGCCTCAAACTCAGAGATCCACCCACCTCTGCCTCCCAAGTGCTGGGATCAAAGGCATGCACCACCACCACCCAGCTGCAAACATTATTAACAGTGGGGAAATCTTGATTCTCAGATGTCGAGAGACTCCAGCCCATGTCTTCTGCCTCACTTCCCCTCTGAGACTTTGGTCCCTTCCTTAATCATCATAGTTGATGATGGTTGAAGATCTGTTTCCTGTAACTATTTGCTGAACAAGGATGTGTACCCTGCCCATCCAGCCATCAGCCATCTCAAGCTGTCTCATCTTTATAGGACGTGAGAGATTCTGAGCTTGGAGACTGCAGGATCATCATTCTGTGGGAATGTAGGTGAGAGGATGCCATTACTCACCACTTCAAACCACATAAATAATAAAGCATACAGCAGATTGTTACGTCTGATCCTAAGATTAGCCACAAAGCAACCAGGCTTTTTTATCACGCGGTACCTGAGACCTGTGATGTTAGTGTATCATTAAAACTTACCGCAGAATCCTAAGGTGACTTAATTGTGGTGTGTACTTCTTGGAGATTGAGGATACATATTCCAGTTGTCATGAGTGTATTCCTGGCACTTTAATGGTGGCACGTGTTCTCTTTGTGCTGTTGACCAGACTATCAGGCCCATCGGCTTTTGTATGTGCGACTGTTGTCATCTTAGCTTTTGAGTTTAGGATTTAAAGAAGCATACACCTGATTATGTACTGAGAGAGTGGGAAAATACAATGAAAAACTCCAAGAAGAATTATTTGTTTTTTGTTTTGTTTTGTGTTAAGTAAGGTTTTTAATTGTGTGTACGTACATGAGTGCAGGTGCTTAAGGAAGCCAGAGGTGACAGATTCCCCAGAATTGGAGCCACAGGTGGTTGTGAGAAACACCTCAAGTGGGTGCTGGGAACTGAACTTAGATCCTTTGCAAGAACACTCTTAACTTTTGAGCCATTGGTCCAGCCTATGGATTTTTTTTTTTTTTTTAAGATTTATTTTATATGAGTGTGTATAGGTGTGTATATATGGTGTGTGGAGCCCTCAGATGCCAGAAGAGGGCTTTGGGTCCCTTGGAGATGGCGTTACAGGTAGCTTTGAGCCACCCACTGCAGGTGCTGGGATCTGAATGCAGTGTTTCGGGAGTGAGCAGTAAACACACTTAACTGCTGAGCCAACCATCCAGCCCCCAAGAAGGATTTTAATGCTTGAGTAGATTTAAAAAATCAAAAAGGCAGTAGTGTAAAGTTGTAACCATTAAGTATGAATTACACCAACAGCGCCTAAAAGAAACAATGAAGGAAAGCAATGCACAAAGTAAATCCCAGCCTCTGACAGGTCTGTAAGGGAGGCTTAGCTTTGCTTTTAAGAAGGTAAGGATATTTCTCTCTTGTCCTCTCATGCTTTGCAGGTACAGGAGATCTTACCGTGGGGTGCTCTTGAAGCAACGCTCCGTCAGGGACTGTCTCCTCATGGCTGTCAGGAGAGGTGGCAGCCCAGGGGGCGGGAGTAGGAAGCACAGCCCTGCTGCTGCCTGTAACAGTCTCGGGCACTCTTCAGGGTCGTCTGCCCTTGTGAAGCTGGGATTCTCGGGTGCTGCCGAGAGTTTCAGGATGAGTCAGTATGACACATATTTGGAGTTTTGAAAGAAATTTTTTAGATGTGAGTGTGAGAGTCAATCTGAAATAGGTTCGTAGGTGTGGCTTCTCCAGAGGGTAGCCAGAAGAGTTCTTAAGTTTCTACTCAGCATTTCGGATCACTACCAGTCAGCACTCGGTTCCCTCCTGAGGAAGGCTCAGCAAAAGGTTTGTTCCCCTTCTGTCTCCACATGTTCTTGCCTAAGGCAAAGTCTTTGTTCTGTACTCAGCTGTAGTGTTTTTTAATCAAACTCATGTGAAGAAAAGTTGGCTTTCACGTTGTATTCAACCCATCTATCAAATTCTGTTAGCCAGGGATTTTCCTACTAGCTCTGCTCTCATTTTCTCTGCTGCTAAAAGTGTCTTACAACTTTTTCACACTTTTATCTACTGGATAAAAATACTAAATTTTAATTGTAACCAAATGTTGAATGAGTTGTTAATAGTACCTCTAAGCCCGCTTTCATAGAGTAGCTTTCAAAGGTAGCATGTTGTGTAGCGTAAATATGGAACTAATTGAACAGAGGCCACCAAGGTATCAGATGGGTTTTCTTACAATGTAGGTACGTCTCCTAGGAGAGACAGGGCACACAAAGTACCAGTTGATGCTTATTCTATCACCAGTTGATAAGGTCAGAGACTTTAGGACAAACTAAGCTGGAAGTTTTGTGAACCTCCTGGCATGTGCCTTCTTCATCCTAGGACTAGGCGCCTGTGCCTAATCACAAGCATGCCCTGCCTCACACTTCCTCTTACTGACACTGACATTATGAAATACTTCCTCTAAGTGTGTGTGTGGGGGGGGGGGAGTATCGAATTTTGTGGAGATGGATATTTTGAAATAGTCCCTGTCAGTTGGTTGCTTTTTCATTTCCCCACTGGAGATGGATTAGAGTTTCTGGCCTCTGTCCACCAGTACAGGCTACTTGAAGCCCACTTGTGTCTATTTCCTTGAATCATAAGGTGCAGCCTGGAACTAGCCCAGAGTGATTTCTCTGCCTACATGTTCTCTTTGCCCAGCCTTACTCATTGTGATCCTAATTGTCTGTCCTGAATGTGGCTTGGTCCTTCCTTTTGGACTGTTATCTTTCGCCTAACAGGTCAGAGTGAGGTGGAGCAGAGACCCTCATGAGGGTAAGAGAGAGATTCTCAGGCCTTCATTCATTACTTGTTACCTAGTAAAAACGGTCTTGATCTTGTCAGTGTTATGTGGTCTACCTATCCCTTACCCCTCTTATCCCCTATTGCCACTCTGTCACAAGGAAGTGACACCGGCAGGTGCAGGGTGATGCTATGATATCTCCAGAGATGAACTGCCTGTTGATCTGTGTCTGATACAAGAAGAAATTTCTGAAGACATAAGAAATTTTTGCAAATGCTGTCATCATTGTCACTGGAATCTGAGGTTTCTGTTGGTTTCAGATCTACTAGTGAAACCAGGAGGCAGAAATTCTACAAGGAAATAGATATCTACGAGAGGTTAGGGGATTGTCAGTTAGGTGTTGGGGCCTTTAAGGGGTAGAGGATGTGTAATTACCCCTCATGCTGGGCAGTCTTTTCTCTGTAAGTCACAGTTAACCCAAGACTTGCTGGGAATTGGCACCTATATTTCTGTTGAGAGGCCCTGCTGTTCCGCCAGTCAGCCCACGGTAGCTGAGGAGTGGCTGCTGTTAGAAATGCCTATAGAACTCAGTAGCTGGTGAGAGGAGGCGGGTCTACAGAAGAGGAGCCCAGGGACCCGGGAGGTAAGACCCAGCAGAGACTGCTTACACTACACAGCAGGGCAGATCAGAGGGGAGGATGAGCCTGAGCGCGCTCTGTTGCTATTTCCTAAAAAAAAGCCCAAGTTCAGGCCTAGTACCTCATGACTAGGGGAATTACTTGTCCCGTTGCCTCTCAAGGAATCCGATAAAATGCCTGTTCTGTCTGTTGCCTTGGTTCAGCTGCAGTCCCTTAACCAGCTTGGTCCCCACCCTCCTCTTCTTTCCTTTCAAGTAAGTCTTTTGCCTGGACCCCAGCCCTGCCCCACTCCAGTTTAACTTTCTCATAGTGAGATGGAGGACCCTTCGTGTCCAATGTTAACAATCTGGTTTTCTGTTTATTCAAGATAACTTAATTAATAACACCATATACTGTCTCCCTTTCATTGTCTTTAATTTTTTTTTTTTTTTTTAATGAGCTCAGATATATTGTCCAAGGCTAGACTTGAAATCATGACCCTCCTGCCTCGGACTCCAGTGTCCAGGCATTGCAGGCATACACCATGACACCCAGCTCTGGACTTTAGTTTTAAAAGCCGTATGTATGCAGTTTCAATTCTTACTCAGAACAGACTGGAAGTGTGCACCCCTTGTGTCCTTCTCGCCTCTTTTCTTTAGAAAGTTGTCAGACCTTAACCTAGCCCCTTGCTCCCCCACACCGAAGGTGTGAAGTAGAAATTGCACTTGCAAGAACTGGCTGGGAAGTGATAGAAAGTGACTCCACTTGCCTCTTGGCTTAAGGGGAACCTGCTGGATGACGGGTACAGTGAGCGACTAAGGTGGTTGTAGCCGGGACCAGTGGGTGCAGTGATTCAGTAGTTCCCAGGACGCTTTCTTTCATTGTTCATGTTTGCTTCCTTCTGTGTTACATTTCATCTCTGCTGATTTCTCCCAGAACTGTGTTATGGGACAGATGAGAAAGTTACAGACCACCACACATATCAGGCCAAATTATAGTCCTTTTCTTTTGGCTGAGACCAAGAGTGGGTTAGCGCCTCAGGAAGACTCACGGTACAGAAGCCCCAGAATATGGCATTTTTTCAAGACAAAAGACCACACAGACCACAATTACATCATAGATGAGGGTCAGGTTAACATTGTAACATCTATTTCAGCAAAACATAGTCACAGCATGACAATTAATTTTGATTTCTTCACTTTCAGTTATTTATCTTTAGTCTGTACAGACATTAATTGTTTGGGTAATGCATTAGGACCATGATCAGGGGCATGGAAAGTCCCATATGTGTTGCCAAGATAGATGTGCCTGTGGAAGGGGTTGGGCTGAGAAGTGCATAAACAGAAGATGGAGTCAGAACAAGACAGCGTTCTTTACCTTAGTCACTGCCCTTGTAGTTTCCAGCTCAGCAAAAGTAGCTGCCACAGCTGTGCTCAAGCTCAACGTTGCTAAGCTGGTTTATTGACCCAGCCTGGGCTGTGTCCTGACCCCTATGTGGTCAACCAGAAAAGGGAGGTCACAAGCCATGAACTCAGAATGGAAACTGGGAAGAAACTGGGGCTGTGGTTACACAAACAACAGGAAATGACTGTTGGGAGAGCAAAAATGACAAGTGCTTTTTGGAGAGAAGATAAGATCACTGGGACTAACTAAACCTTCTCTAAGAGATCCACAGAACTCATTGTCCCTCAAATGCTCTCAGTTTAAATATCTAAACAAACAGGTTCACCTGGGAGGGCATGCTCAGGGCAGTTTGATCTTGAGCTTTTGGGATGGTGCAGGCTAGAGACTTGTTGCTGAGTGGTCTTCAGTTTAATCCCATTCAGCTGTACTTGGAAGAACAAAGAGCTGAAGCTAATTAGACCAGAGATTTTCAGTGGACTTTGATGAAGTTGGTGTTTCTTGAGGTTTTATCTGAGTTCTCCACCTTTCCAGTGAGTGTCCTTCGCTTACAGGGAGGTTAGGAAACTACTGCCCATCACACATGTGTAAACGCTGTCTAGGAGGGTTTTCAAGTGGAGACTGGAAGAAGAGAACAAAATTTTTAAAACACTCTTTTAGAACGTTCAAGAAGAAAGAAAATATTTGTGTGAGTGATCACATGTACATGGGTGCACTTTGAAGGTCAGAGGACAACTTGGGGGCGGCTCGGCTCACTGTCGCCACCATGTGGATCTTAGGAACTGGACTCAGGTCATCAGGCTTGGCAGGCAGCAAGTACCTTTACCCACTGAACCATCCAGTGACAACGTTCTAGAGTGAGGCGAGCCCCTCACTCTCATGTGGAGCTGAAGTCTGACCCCCGTGCTGAGTGGGCTTGGAGCCTCTCTCTTGGGAGTATACTTAAACTGGGATTTCACATGTCTTTGGAGGATTAATAGGAACTCTGGTGGCTAGACAGAGCTGGTGGCTGGTGAACAGGAGTCAAAAGGATGTTAGAAAATGAGAGAGAGGATTTTTAGAAACAGCTAGGGTTTGACCGATTCAGCTAGAACTACAGTGGTTCATTTCTCATAAGAACAACTGATAATGTAGCACCTTGGCCTTTTATGTCTGTCACAGTCCTTAGCGTTCAGTCTGAAATCGCCACACAGAGACTACCAGTCACATGTGTAGGTGGCAAGAGTGTTTTATTTCACGAAAACCTGCATGCAGGGGTCAAACCATTTCACACTGGACAAAGGCACTCAGGCCTTTTTATAGGAAACTAGGGGATTCCAGCAAGGGTTAGGTAATCTAAAACCTCATTGGTACATGCCAGCAAAGTTATAAGGGTCAATTTCTGATTGGCTTGTGTCCAAGTGGTCAGTGGACTGCATTCCCCTGCTATGAATATTTAACTGCAGGATGAGATAAGGCTGCCGGGCACAGACTCCCATCTTGAGATATTTTCCCGTTCTTGTGGTTATCTCCAGGCTGTTCGTTGGGTAGGGCATTTTATGGTCTGTTTCTGGAACTGGTAACCTATGGCTTAGTCTCTGGCACTGGTGACTTATGGCCTAGTCCTAAAATGGAGACAAATTGGAATTTATGTCATCCTCTCACTTAGTATTCTTAGTTCTTTTAGCATTGCAAATTCTGTGTATAAATAACCTAATGAGAGACTTCATTGAGTTTAAGTGGAGATTAGTGTGGGATGAAAAGATTTTGTTTTCTGGTTTAGAATCTGGGGGTGGTTCTAAGATTAGGAATATTGGTTCAAATTAGAATTCAGCTGCTCATGGAAAAGACAGTGCTTGCATTAATATCATAGCATTTGTATATTTTATTTATGTATTTCTATGTGATTGTGCACACATGGATTTGAGAGCCCTGGCAGGCCAGGTCCCTTGTAGATGGAGTTTAACAGGTGGATGTGAGCATAATGACATTGGTGCTGGGAATTTGGGTGCCCTAAAGGAAGTGCTCTCAACCCTTGGGCATCTTTTCCGCCTCTGCAATGGTTTTTTTTTTTTAATTTAAAATTATTCTTTGTATTAGTTACTTTTCTGTTTTGCAATTTAAAAAAAAAACCAAATAACTTAAGTAAGAAGGAGTTTATTGTGGCTTATAGTTCAGAGGAATAAGGATCTTTTGTATCCAGGGGAGGTAGCTCTTACCTTTGGGAGGCAGAGGCGGGTGGATCTCTGTGAGCTCTAGGCCAGCCATGGTGTCACAACAGGAAGCTGAGAGGGCATATGTTCAACAGCAGCATGAAGCAGAGAGTGAGCTGAATGTGGCGCAGGGCTTCAAACTAACAGCCTCAGCAGCTTGTTATTCCAGAAAGCCTGCATCCCCCTATAAAGTCTCCAAAATATGCCACCAACGGGAGCAAGACACCCAAATTCCTGAGCCTTTGGAGACATTTCTCATTAAACCACTGTTTTCTCTTTATATATAATCACTGTCTTCCCTTAGCACTTCAGATACCAAACAGGAGAGACTTATTTCCACAGGCTGTTCATCAGCAAAGAGAAAAGACTGCCTGCTTGAGTATCGCAGTGGGGTCTGCTGTGGAGGGTAGAGTGGATGAGCCAGGTGTTGGTACAGCATGATGGCTGAGGCTTGGAATCCTTTGATTTCGGAAGAGGATGTATATCAGTCATGGTTAAAATGGGTGGAAAATGAGAAATGATTCCAGATTTGAATTTGGTTGTTATAGTTGGAATTCCTTATGGTCAGTGTGATAGTGCTTTTGTGACAGAGGTTATCATCTTTCTTACAGGGTGAGAACCAAAGCCCATATACTTGTCCCTCCTTCTTGCTGTCTAGTTGACTAACCTATTTTCTCATTTTCTTTTGTCCATTGGAAAGGTGCAACATTTTAACTTGGGTATCTTTTTCCTCTCTTTAGATTATTTAGAAGCCTGCTTGGAAGTTATGTCTGACAAGCTGGACCCCAATTCCCCGGCTGATGGATCAGAGCCACTTTTTTCCTTTGGAGTTATAGCAGATATTCAATATGCCGATTTAGAAGATGGATACAATTATCAGAGAAGCAGGCGGAGGTACTACCGACACAGTCTTGTTCACTTACAGGGTGCCATTGAAGACTGGAATAGCGAAAGCAGCATGCCCTGTTGTGTCCTGCAGCTCGGAGACATCATTGACGGCTACAATGCACAGTATAAAGTGTCAGAAAAGTCTCTAGAACTTGTCATGAACACATTCCAAATGCTTAAGGTCCCAGTTCACCATACCTGGGGAAACCATGAATTCTATAACTTCAGTAGAGACTACCTAGCAAACTCTAAACTGAACAGCAAATTTCTAGAAGACCGGATCGTGCAGCACCCTGAGACCACACCATCAGAGGACTATTACGCTTATCACTTTGTGCCGTTCCCCAAATTCCGGTTCATTTTACTTGATGCTTATGATCTGAGTGTCTTGGGCATAGATCAGTCTTCTCCAAAGTATGAGCAGTGTCTGAAGATGCTGAGGGAGCACAACCCAAATGTGGAGTTGAATAGTCCCCAAGGTGAATTATTGCTTTGAGCTGAGAATCTAACACATTGTCTTTAAATGCTTCAGCTACCTTTTATTCAGCAGGAAGATGGATGACTAAGGTAAAAGTTTATTGTCACTGTTGTTCAGAGTCAGGTTTCTTACAAGCTTGATGTCACAGAAATTGGCTACAGGTCACTCAAATGTCAGACATTTAACACCTATTTGAGTGCCCATTCTGGAATGAGAACTTTGTAATTTTTTTTTTTTTTAATTTTTAATGGAGAGGACCATAGCAGTAGGTAGGTAGGGCAGATACTAATACATAGATTTGTCAGCTTTCCATCACTGATCAATACCTAAGGTAATCAACTTACACTGAGGACAGGTCTGCTTAGCTTACGGTTTAGCGAGTTGTAGTCCATAGTCCCTTGGCCTGGTTGCATTTGGACCTGTGGTAAAGCAGCACATTATGACAGGGAGTACAGACCAGAGCAAGCTGCTTACTACAGCCAGGAAGCAAAGTGGGAGAAAGGTGAGCTTGTAGTCACCCCATCAAGGGCATACATCCGAGTCTTGACTTCCCTCACTAGTTCCCGCCTCTAAAAGATGCTGCCACCTCCCAGCAGCACATGAGCCTTTGTGAACGTTTCAGATCCACACGAGAGCAGTGAGTGAAACCAAAGCAAGATTCTGCCCTCAGTGATAACTGTACTGAGAAAATGGGTCACAGCAAAGAACTAGGGATGCTGTGGGTCAGGTAGGCAGCCAGAGGCGCTCCAGGGACACAAGTATGTAAGCTGCTGTCTAGACAACAGGACTTGCACTTAGAAAGAATGGAGTGGGCACTGGCAGGCACAGGAAACACAAATGCAAAGGCTTTAAGTGTCATAAGACTGGCGGGGTTAACAGCACAGGGTCCACTGGAGTGAAGGTAACAGGAACAAGAACTTGAAGGAGGGCCCAGGACAGAGAAAGGGGCTGCATTTTCCTCATAATAGAAAGCGAGTTTAATAAGCAGAGAAAACGAAGGCTAGAATTCACATCACTGTTATTTATGCTGCACATTCTTAAAATGGTGATCAAATGTCCCTAAAGAACATGTGTCCTCGCATTAGCCAAACTTAAATGTCCAAATGAGAAAATGACATTTTTGTGACAGGTCTAACTTGCTGAATTCATTCAGGACTTTCTGAGCCCCAGTATGTCCAGTTTAATGGAGGATTCAGTCAAGAACAGCTGAACTGGTTGAATGAAGTTCTTAAGTTCTCTGACACAAACCAGGAAAAGGTGGTGATTGTGAGTAAGTATGTCAATTGCTTCTTGGTTATACTGGCATGTTAGAATGGGGACATTAAGCCATGAAAGAATAGTATTTAGCCCAGGCAGTGGTGGTGCCTTTAATCCCAGCCCTCGGGAGACAGAGGCAGATGCATCTCTGTGAGTTCTTGGCCAGCCTGCTCTACAAAACGAGTTCCAGGACAGCCAGGGCTACGCAATGAAACCCCGTCTTGAAAACAAACAAACAAACAAACAAAAAGAATAGTAATATTTACGTTTTGATACCCTCTTTCTGTAAAACAGATACTTAATTTTGTTTTTTAGATTGTAAAATAACTGTATTAGTGTATGAATGTGTGAATGTATCTTTGTGTACCATGTGTTTACAGTGCCTGAAGAGGCCAGAAGAGGGTGTCAGATTCCCTCTTCTCAAATTACAGTTGTGAGCCGACATGTCGGTGCTAAGAATTGAATCCAGGTCCCCTGAGAGGGCAGCCAGTAATCTTAACTGCTGAGCCATCTCTCCAACCCCCTTAACTGTTTTTCTTTGAAACAATCTAAATCTTAGCATTTAAGAATGAGTCAGGAAAGAATTGTAAAATAACAAAAACATCTTGCTGTCTTTTACTGTCTCTGAGTTTCCCTTTTAGGTTCAAAGTGGACTTGTCCCAACTGAGATCAAATTATGTACAAATTATGGCCCCACCCAGTCTTAGCCCTAAGAGCCCTGGCTGACCAGTAAAATTGCTAATGCTGGGCCACTGCTGCCCAGCTTAAGCTGATATGAGATGGGACAGTCGAGCACTTGCCGTTCTCTGCCAATCCCCCAGACCCATGGGAATTAGCTTTCTGTTATTTTACTTTAGGATCAGTGTTAAGACACACAACCATTAGAGATAATAGGCAGCTTGAAAGTATGGCTGCTCTCACATGAAGGGAGGCCATCTGCCTCTTGAAAGTATGGCTGCTCTCACATGAAGGGAGGCCATCTGCCTCTTGGTTTTGGGGACATTGTGACTGTTGACAAACAAAACCCATGAACTGCAATTTTCTCTCACATGAAGCTGTTGATGAAAAAACTTTGAAAATGATAGGCTGTTCAGATGGTTGATAATAAGAAATTGTGTTTCTGTCTAAAGTGGATTGAAGAGGGGTGTGTCTGCTGCCATTTGACAGTCTGTGTAGCGTCTCATAGCCTTATTGTAACAGCTCGTGTCAGAGAAAAGGAGGGAAGGACGCACACAAGGGCTTGGGCACATGTATTCCCTCTTGCTTTAGGGGCCTTTGAGCTATTTCTTACTTGCTTATAAACAAGTAGGTATTAAGTGTAACTTGTTTAAATGAAAGGATAAAGATGGACAGTAGCAGAATGGAGGGAAGTGACTGGGAAGAAGCCAAGGCTGGAGCTGTAATACTTCCCTTCAGAGTAAAGCTCTGGGTTAGTGTGCGGCTGACAAATGGGCCGTCACTGCAGATTCAAGTTCTACCTCTGTGCCCGCATATTTCCTTGGGCTCAAGGTCAGCCTTCCCTGCTTTGTTCTGTTTTCTCAGCTACAGGTTGGATGTGGCAGCTGTGATCTCCACAGATTATCTAAAGTCTCCTTAACTGTTTGTGTTGAGTGGCATTTTTATATAACAGAACCCCTGGGAAGCCCCAAAGCTGTTTTCAATCTGTAACATTCCTATTGTGCAGATCAGTGAAACTGGATTCCAGCATAGAGTCTGGCTAATTCCTGGCTGCCTTTACAGACACCCTACACAGGATGTCCTTGGGATTCTGTAGGCCTCAGAGATCATTTTCCTATACAAATATATCTTCCACCTTATATTTGAACCATCTATCTGTCTGTCTGTTCGCTATGTCAAAGATGTGGCTGTAGACTGCCTGCTCCGTAGCTCAGGCTGGCTTTGAACTCATGCACATGCTCCTGCAGCTTCCCAAGTGCTGAGATTACAACCACACATCACCATGGTCTTTATGTGGATAAAAAAGCATTATGCTTAGGTTTGGTTTCCTGAATACTAGCCGTCGGTCTTTCTTCTTGATGGAAAGAGATTTAATTGGCTCCAATTTTTTCTTTAACAGGTCACCTTCCCATTTACCCAGAGGCCTCGGACAGTGTGTGCCTGGCTTGGAACTACATGGATGCCCTGTCGATCATATGGTCTCACAAGTGTGTGGTGTGCTTCCTTGCTGGCCACACACATGACGGTGGCTACTCTGAGGATTTGTTTGGTGTACACCACGTCAACCTTGAAGGAGTTATTGAAACAGCTCCCGACAGCCAGGCCTTTGGCACAGTTCATGTCTACCCTGACAAAATGCTGCTGAAAGGGAGAGGCAGAGTTCCAGACAGAATTATGAACTACAAAAAGGAATAAGCTTTGTGTTTTTAGTCTCATTATCTTGTCTGCCTTTGTAGAAAGAGAATGATGTTTTGTGTTTTACCCTGTTGCATAAAAAGTTAAATTCTCGGTCCCATTGTGAAGTATTCTGTTTATATACAAAACGGATTTGTGGCTTCAATATGTGTGAGCAAAGATAAAATTCAGAAATGTTATTTTCAGATAATAGATCCAAAATTTTTAGTACTGAAAGCTATACGAAAAGTATCAACTTTACCCAGGAAGGAGACGCATGCAGGCGTTAACTCCAGCTCAGCACATGGACGGCCAGGCAGCCCTTCTGACCCTGCTGCGTGAGTGGGCTTTGGACCGTTTGCTTCAGAGCGCCTGTGCCTACAGATGACATTCCCATTCTCTGACGGAAAGCTGAGGAGTTACTTCAGGTGTAAGTGTGGTACTTGCATCTGAGAAGGGCACTGTGCAGGGAAGTGTCAGGTGATACCAGAACAAGTGCTGGCTGGCCTGGTCTATTTAAAACACCCAATGCTGTGTGGACCACAGTGTACAAAATGATTCATCTCTGATTTCCTCTCTAGACAAATGGAGTCCATTTAACTCATTGTTGCTGTGTCAAGGCTCATCTGCAAAAGTCTTGACAGCAGACAGACTGTTGAAGAGTAGGTATTGATTCAGGGCTGAGAAACAGCAATACTAGTTCTGTAAGTGTGCCTGTCTGTGAAGTGCCTCCCAGAAAACTGGCTAGTCCTTTTCTCTGACTGCTCCAGTGAATTCTTGCATATGTGTTGGCTCGCCACGCATATTTGCTCACTAGTCATTCTCAAGGCCTGGATTCTTGAATTATTTCACCAGGCTGAAAACAAGGCATTGGCATGGCCGGGTTCCTGTGGGAAGCTGTGGGCAGAATAATCTTCCTCGCCTGTTGCAGCCTCTCAAAGGTGCACTTTGGCATCACTTGGCCCTCTGGATAATCTAAACCTCTGTCAGTGTCAGGATTCTTGATCTCATGTGCAAAGTTTTATCTCACGGTGTAAGAGAACAGATCATAACTCTACGCAGCCGGCCACAGCACAGCTGTCCTGTGTTCCTGTGTACACTGATGTCGGTCACCAGGATGGACAGCAGCTTGCGAACACAAGTACTAATGTGAGGATTTGCCTGCTGCCGGCCAAAGGATGAAGAATGGAAGAGACTCAAGTTTCATTGAAGAGATTAGGGACAACATGGAAAAAACAGAAGGAAGAAAAATGTGCTAGATGAGTGGGGACGATCAGTGAGTGAGGAATGGAGAGTGAAAACGTAAGAGGGACACTTTGCTTCTGAGCGGTGGATGTGTCTAGAGAACAAACAGTGACGGGCAGGAATAAGAAAAGGGAGAAGATTGTAGGGTTTTGGGGAGACATTCTGAGAACTGGAATGTTAAAATCTAACAATTTCTCTTTCATTTTTTGGTTTTTCAAGATAGGGTTTCTCTGTGTAGCCTGGCTGTCCTGGAACTCACTCTGTAGACCAGGCTGGCCTCAAACTCAGAGATCCACCTGCCTCTGCTTCCAAAGTGCTGGTGTTAAGGGCATATACTACCACAGCCCGGCCAGCAATTCTTTTTTTTTTTTGTTGTTGTTGTTGTTTGTTTGTTTGTTTGTTTGTTTGTTTTTTGAGACATGGTTTCTCTGGCTGTGTTGGAATTCCCTCTGTAGGCCAGGCTGGCCTCAAACTCAGAGATCCACGTGCCTCTGTCTCCTAAGTGTTGAGGTAGGTTAAAGGTATTTGCCACAATGCCCATCCGACCAACAATTCTTTTTGTTCTGTGCCTTGTTTTGATTTGGTTTTTCGAGACAGGGTTTCTCTGTGTAGCCTTGGCTGAGCTGGACTCACTTTGTAGACCAGGCTGTCCTCAAACTCATAGCGATCCGCCTGCCTCTGCCTCACGGAGTGCTAGGATTACCGGCATGTGCCACCACGTCAACAAACAGAGTATAGTTCTCACCTCTCCAAAGCACTGTAAGTGCCGGTGGCTGCCGTTTCCTCGGTATTACGACTACCTTTGTGCTTCTAGTGAAGGCCAAGAACTTCATCCTGTGCCGTTCAGACCTGCAGGTCAGAATTAAGTATGATGGGTAGAAATGCAGAAGTATCAAGCTGTGGAAACGATTCCAGGCCCAAAGCCTGATGCCCAATACTGGTTTATGGGAAGGGCAAGAAAACAGCACTACCTAGTGGATTCTGGAAGCCACTGGTCCACAATACCAAGAAGCCGGAATTGCCCCTGATAAACAGCACATCTCTGTGCTGGGATCATTTGGTCTTGCCTCCAAGAATCTCAAGACCCTCATGGAAAGAACAGCATAGCTGGCCAGTGAAGTCACCACACCCAACACCTGGCTGCCAGCAAAGAAAGTGAATTGACAGTACACGCACACACTTCATTTGTACTGAAATAAAGCCATAAACACTGAAGGAAGAGGAAGTTTAGCCTTCGATATTGGCCAGCACTATATAGACCACACCTTCAAAAAAAAAAAGATATTCCATTGGTAAGGACACAGGCAAGTATACACTGAAAGTGTCTTCCATGCTTCTGTGAGGGAACAAAAGTGCCTGTGAGTATTTACAGCCACACTAGTCTGATACAGGGAATGAAAATGTATATACTTTGAACATAGAACTCACAAATCTAGCAAACCTGGGACAATCAGTAAGTCCCATGTTTAATTTTCAAATGGATCAGATAATTGTAACTTAGTAGTAGAGGTCCAAAAGCTAACGGCCATCTAGGCTAAAGGACACTGAAAAACCCAAATCCTTGACATGCTTTTTATTGACTGAAACTGCACTGTAATTGCTTTAATATCAATTTTATTTTTCTTTATAATCTGATTTCAGTGTTTTCAAAAATAAATATACCATTAGTATCTACAGAGTACTGTAGAACTGTAGGATATAAAATAGAGTATCAAACTTATTCTCACCTTCGCATGGTAGGTACCAATTTTATTAAAAAGAAGCATTTCTTAAATCTCCTGAAATGTCTTACTTTTCTTTTACTGTAACAAAACACCATGACCATGGCAGCTTATTAAAAAAGCATTTAAATTGGGACTTATGGCTCCAGAGCAGTGTTTTTCAACCTTCCTAATGTTGAACCTTTCATGCAGTTCCTCATTTTGTGGTGACCCCCAACCATAAGATTATATTTGTTGCTACTTCATAACTGTAATTTTGCTACTGTTATAAATGTTAATGTAAATATCTGGTATGCAGATGGCCTTAGGTGACCTCCGTGAAGGGTTCTTCCTAAAGGGTCATGGCCCAGAGGTCGAGAACCTCTGTTCCAGAGGGTTAAGAGTCCGTCATGGCAGAACAAATGCATGGTGGCAGGGACAGCGGAGAGCTTACATCCTGCTCTGAAAGTAGGAGGCAGAGAGGACACTAGGCATGGCCTGAATCTTTTGAAGCCTCAAATCTCATCCTCCAGCAAAGCCACACATTCTAACCTACCTAAACAGTGCTGCCAACTGGGAACTAAATATTCAGACATGAGCCTATGGGGCCCGTTCTCATCCAGACCACCACTCCTCTGGTTACAATTTGATTGTAGCCTACACAAGCTTCCATGCAGATATCTGACATGCAATGTGACTGCTTAAATCATCTAACACACTCAAGCAGTCACACCGTAAGTAAATTCAATATATTTTATTTAGCCCAATTTATCTCAAAATAGTTTTTCAGCATACAATCAGTATAACATGCATTCTGTGTTTATGTTGGTAATGTCTTTTGTTTTGCACTGGAGCACATTCATCTGAACACTAAACTACTGCAAATACTGTAATTATTAAAGTTGAGTGTCAGTTATTAAAGTTGTGCCTTAGCCTAGCCTTCTTCCCCATCTAGCTCTTAAATTAACCTCTTTATATTAATCTATGTTCTGCTGCATGGCTTGTGACCTTTCCTCGGTCTCTGGCTGGTGAACCTCCCTCCTTTGATTTTTTTTCTCAGAGTTCCTATTTCTGCCCAGAAGTCCTGCCTTCCTCTCCTGCCTTTGCTATAAGGCTGTTCAGCTCTTTATTAAACCAATCAGAAGGTATTGAAGGGAGTGTTTACAAGATATGATGCAGCCACAGAATAGTAATACCAAAGTCCGGCCTGTAACCAGGTCTCTGCTGGTATAGAAATCAGCATTTGAGTAACACAAAGTCAACCTCTACACAGTACACAAAAAGATCACCCCAACAGTAGATACCAAAATTTACAGTTGAAGAACACGCGCACACATACACACACACACACACACAGAGATAGACAGACAGACATTCCATGCACACCTAACTTCTTTCTGGCAGTTAAGTATCTGCTTCAAAAGTTAGAAAAGTTCAAATTTTACTTCTTTAGTCACCCTGCAAGTCACGTGCTCAGTAACAACACGTGACTGTTCTGTCACTTGTGTCACCCTGCAGTGCTCTCCTCCCTACGGTGGCTTCAATTTCATTAAAAGAATGGATAGGTTTCATACGAGTTTCCACTGGCATTATGATTAATAGTCCCTATTCTTGCTTAGCTCCAAACTTATCTTTTCTATATTTCCTTTAATTTCTCCTTTTTGCTTTTTTTTCTACTTCCATTGCAAGGCAAGCCTATCATTTGGCTCGCCTGTCCTAGTGTTTGTCTTAGTTGCAGTGACTGAACCACTGTATATTGGTTATATTGGAGATTCGTGTGGGGTTGCAGTGATCTTGGACCTAACTCAGTGTCAGCATGCTACCCAGCCTCACCCCTTGCCGTAATCACACACAGCCCTCTGTAGTCCTCACACAGGGGATCTTCTCACGCTGGCCCCATGTTAGCTTGACTGTAGTAACTAAGATGATCTGACATCCTACTTTACACATGAGGAAGTATCCAGCAGGAGATTCATGATTTTTGCCCCCATCCCACAGTGCTAAAGCTGGATTCAAACTCAGATTTCTGCCTAGGGCCTGCTTCACTGCTGTCCCAGAAGAGACTTCCAGAGAATCAGACCCCACTTCCTATCTGTCCTAGTCAACCTTCCATCTGTGGGCAGCCATGTTACATTCTCAAGACTTTAAATCATCTCTAGTATTCACTCAGATTTCTTCAAATAAATTGGGAAACTATCCTGTTACGCCAATGTGTATGGAATGTCAAAAATGGTAATTTAACATTATTGGAGTCACTTAAATGACTGTCTTGCAATGAGCTGGCCAGGAGGACCGCATCTCCTTGTTTATGTATACGTAGACCCATGATATGAGTGGAAAAAGAGTGATTACAATGGCAATAGCCAAGTGCATTCTTCCACCAACTGGAGTCCTGTAAAAATTAAAAAAAAAAATATTATAAAGTCTAAGAAAATAAATTGGTTTGAAAATACCTATAGAGTTTGAATTGGTAAAACATTACATCTTAATAGTTTCTCTTTATTGAAATTAATATTGACTTGTATAAAATCTTTATATACTTAATCTTGATTTTATGATGCAAATGCCTTTTCCCAGTCTGTTTTTTTTTTGGGGGGGAGGGGAGGAATAGTGATCAATTAGATTATGCTAAAATTGATTTTTCCCTATTTTTTGTAAGAAATAGTTCTCTTCCTGACACAGAGCCTTGCTGTGTAGCTCTTACTGGCCTTATATTTGTTATATAGCTCAGATGGCTTTGAACCTGCAGTAATCCTCCTGCCTCAGTCCCCTGAGTGCTGGGATAAGAAGATGTAACACAATGACCAACTTTTCCCAGGACCTTGAAGACATTACTGCTGTCTCTAAAAATGTTGTGGTTTTGTAATTTTAAAGTAGATCAGTAATCTACCTGGAAGTGACTTTTATGGAAGTTCTTTTTTCATACCAGTACAGTTTTCAAAACTAAAGATTTTGCCATCTGTGTTTATGAGTGAAATCACAAAGTAATTGTTAATTTTGTTTTTAACCGGCAATGTTTACTGTATCTATTTAGAGGCAATGCTTTCGGGCACATACACACTGAGAATGGCTGTATCTTCTTGATAAACTGAAGGTTTGGTCATTAAGAGTGTCTTTCTCGCCAGGTAGAGTGACAACGCCTATATTCCCAGCACTTAAGTGATAAAACAGAAAGATCAAATGTTCAAGATCTTCCTCTATTGTGAGTTTGAGGCCAGCAGGAGCTACATGAGGCCATGTCACAAACAAAAATGTGCACACACTCTCTTAAAACACACACACACACACACACACACACACACACACACACACACACACAC
>NW_026596152.1:3547742-3635389 GCF_907164565.1 Psammomys obesus
CACACACACACACACACACACACACACACACACACACACACACACACCTGGCAGAATCCACAGGCACACCATTTCAAAAATACCATAGGTTCAGCCATAAAATATTCCCTTCAGAGTTTCCAAAGAATTTAATATCCTATAATGTATATTCTCTGAACATACTATAATTAACAGAGATCATTAACAAAAATATACATTTAGAAATTATGACATTTGCTTTCAAATATATTTGGGCCAAAAATTATTTACTTTATGTATATGAGTGCTTTGCCTACATGTGTCTTTGTGTACCCATGGAAGCTAAAAGAGGGTACCTGGTCCCCTGGGACTGCAGCTAACCAATAGCCATGAGTCTCTCTGTGGATGCTGGGAATCGAACTCAGGTCCCCTGGAAAATCAGCCGGTGCTCTTAACCCCTAAGCTGTCTCTCTAGCCCACTGATTTTTTACTAATGAGTTTAACTTACTTTGATGAGCTGTGGCACAGTGCCATCCACGCTGTGACAATCACCAGGCCAGACAGCTCCCTGGAAAACACCGCATTTCACATTACCAAGTGGCTGCTGCCCCCCAGGAGTGGTACAGCCCCCAAACAGCCTGGGGTGTCATTTGTCCTTTGTTTCTTGTTTTTAAAAGGAGGTCAGTGTTTTTGCAGGGGCTCAGATGAACAGGAAATCTAAACACACACTGTGAGGGCTAGGGGGGATTGCAAGGAGAATAGTGCCTTGTAATATTAATCAGACTAACAGCGTTGAGGGAAACGTGTTTGTGGAGTTGTGTGTCAGGTGTGTGGGCCTCATACTGGCTGAGGAGTGTCACTGCCACTGGAGGCTCCACTTCAAGCCCACCCTGATTCTTGGGCTGGAAGCTGAAGGTGACTCAACCCATCCAGTCTACATCCCCATCCACAGGGGCCTGGCTTGCTCTGCAGTTTACAGAGGCGAGGGTCCAGAGCAAACCGCACTTTGTCAATGATACCCTAACACAAAGTCTCTGGAGAATAGTGCCAGCAGACACCAGCAGCAGGGTAGACAAGAAAGCAAAGGTTAGGGCTGGGATCCCAACAAAGGAAAGGTAATAGAACAGCAATAGACGGTTCTGATCAAGAGAGATGACCTATGACACATCAAGCAAGGTTGGCAGAGATCAACTCAAAGTACTTCTAAGTGGATGATTGCACTTACCTCTAAGACTGACCCAAGACTGACTCAGGGTGCTGTCTCCAGCTTATCAGACCGGAGCATTACTGTACTATGCCCTTGCTAAGTTACAGGAAGGTCAAGGTCCACCTCCCGGGCAGTAATGTGGAAGTGGTATGGCTGCGAGAGCTGTTATAATGGTGCCCAGGGATCAATGACAGGTTTGAATCCTGGCTCCGCCATTTCCACTCTTTCCTCATACTAACGGCTATGTCACCGCCTGCACTCCTCGAGGTACATTTGGGGGAGTTAAATCATCATTGTGCAGCGAGGAAAGAATGACTCAGGTCTGCCCCACCCCTCCAAAGAGCAAAAGCCGACGCTCACCTGCCTTCTTCCTCATTTAGGATGTTCTGCTGTGCATGAAGCAGGAAGTGGTACGCCAAGCCACCAGCCCACAGCATGCAAAACAGCATGTGTACGGTAGATACACTCTTCCAGACGAAGTTGCCTGTAGGTGGATATCCTGCAGCTGTAACTCATGGCGAACCCAGGAGCCAGCGCGCTCTTTCACTTGCTTTATGATCCTTGTCCGTGTTCCTTGGAGAGCCACCCTTCCCACACCTCTTGTCCCTGTCAGCCAGCGCCTGGCCTCTCCGCTTTCTGTTGCTTACCTGGGTGGACTAGTGCACGCTATGCGAAGAGGCATGAAGCACGCTCTTGCTTGTAAGAAGCTTGTACCCAATAGGGGGCCACATAAAAGTAAGGCATACACTGCCGCAAGAACTGTGCACCGGGAGAGTGGGAGTGGAAGGAGGTGTGCTCCAGACATGGGAAGTACTTTCTATACACAAGTGGCAGTTTGTACACCTACGTTTTTTAATAAATTCCAAATAAGAAAGTAGTTAACAAGAGTGGCACTGCTCTAAGAATGTGTAAAGGAAATGAGCTGATCTGTATTAGAAAGAAAAAGAAAAAAAAAAAAAAAAAGGAACAGGCAATGATTGCCCCTGAGTCTGGGAAGACAAGATTACCACTGCCGATTGTTGCCCATTTGACACTAGCTGGAGGTTTAAGAAGTCAGTGCGGTGATCAAACTCTTCCCCATTATGAGCTAAATTGCATCAGAAGCAAGAAGCAATCAGCCCAGGAGGTCTCGAGTTGCAGGTGATAGTGGCTAGTAAGCTATGACCTTGAGAAGTCTCCCTAGGATGGTGTAGGACCTGGACGCTAGGTGAAAAGGAGCTCCTCGTTATCAGAATTGAGAGGGAAGGCCTGGAATCCTGTTTCTCTCTTGGGAGTTGACTGGGTACATTCTCAGCATTCTAAGAACACTGATTTGCTGACCCCGCATGTAGAATCCACTGTTCCTACCTGTGACAAGAGGATTAAACCCCACCAGCAGGGTAAGTACCGCTGGGATCGTGTACACCACCTGTTAGCAAAGGAAATGTGAGGGTTAAGAAGTGTGCCGGAACCTGGGAGTGTAGCCCGGTACAGTGTCCCCATCCCCACTGAAAACAGGTGTATGCTCAGCACGTGGTACGTTCCAGAGGATCTAGCAAAGAAGAGTGTGACCAGCGGTCACCAGGCTTCAGGATTTTCATCTGCTTTGGTATTCACCAAGGATGTGATAACTTCTGCAGGTGTGACCTCGTCACTCCATCAAGCTCTAGTTTTACCTCCCTCGGCTGGCTCTGCCAGGAATCACTCCTTATCCCTGAGCTGTAGCTCTGTGCATTGTTTAGTCAGTGCTGGCCTCCCAGGCTCTCCCAAGCAACTGCCTTACCCAGGGTGTCCTTCCCTGCTTGCATAAAAGATCATTCTCTGCAGAAGAGTCATGAATGACCAGATGGCCTGCTCGGCTGGACCCCCTAGACCACGTGACTCAGTATTCCAGTTCTACAAGTGAGGTCACCGAAAGCATCCAAAGGATGTGTGGGTCTGACGTGCTCATTACGGAGACCAGGCTGTTCATTTGGGAAAGGGAGTTGGAAGACTGTCCCTGAAAAAGCCCCGTTCCTAAGCCTCATGGTAACACACACACACCCTCTCTCTCTCTCTCACCTGTTTGTACACACACCATCAATATCCAACTGTGCTCTGTGAGAAGTGTTCCGCATAGGTTTTTTAAATGTGCATTCAAATGCCTGGATATCTGTCTCAGCTCACACAGTCTTATTACAGTGCATTACACACATATGAACAGATCTATCCTTTAAGTCTCTCAGAGCAACTGTGATGTAATAATCCTTATTAAAATGCTTCTTCCTATCAGGAGAAGATGAAAAAAGCTGGGGGCAGAGAGAATGAAAAGACTTGCTTCTCATGCACAAGTTAAAACAATGGTGGTACAAGCCTTTAATCCTAGCACATGGGAGGCAGAGGAAGGTGGATCTTTGTGAGTTTGAGGCCAGCCTGGTCTACAGAGTGAGTTCTAGGACAGCCAGGGATGCACAGAGAAAAACCAAACCAAAATGAAACAAAACAAAAACCAATTCTCAGCAAAAATATGAACCTAGTGCAATCCACTTATGTTTGTTTCTGTTACTGTTGGGATTTAAGAAATTTTAAGTTTACTGTTTTATGAGTGAATGTGTGTCTGTCTGTCTGCCTGTCTGTATATATGCATGTATGTATGATCTATGTGTTGGTGGTCAGATGACAACTTTGTGGAGCTGGTTCTCTCCTACTTTTATGTGGGTCACCAGGACCAAATTCAGGTCATCAGTATTTGGGGCAAGCACCTTCACCCACTGAGCCATCTTGCCAGTCCTTTGTTGATTTTTATTTACAATGGAAAAACTAAAAGTATCATAGTATGCACTTAAAAAATTTAATCCAATAGAGTCACAAAATACACTGGGCTCATTTCTAACTCATGTCCACTGCAAGACTGTTTTCTCAACCTCTTTGGCAGCTAGAAATCATCATGAATAGGAATATAAGGTAAGGCAATGTCTTCCCAGGTCCAAGTCGATGACATACAAAGCATTTAACAAGGTATGGTTGCTTATGAATCAGAACGCCAGCAACATGGCATTCTGATTTGTGCAAACCAAATGCTACCTGTCCAAGGGATTTCCTGGGAAATGTTTTCTCCATAACTAAAAGGATGAAAGCACAGATGAAAACCTGCTGTGCTCCTGTTTTGATTCTTCTTACTTTGGATAGACTTCTCTGGGAATCAGAGGTCTGGAGCTGCAGCAGCTACTCAATAAAAATGAGGATGCCTGAGAAGAGAAATCCCAAGCCCATGCCACTGTTGACCATCAAGCAACCACTTGAGTTTCTTTCTTTCTTTTTCTTTTTCGAGACAAGGTTTCTCTGTGTAGCCTTGGCTGTCCTCGATTTGTAGACCAGGCTGGCCTCAAATTCACAAAGACCCACCTGCCTCTGCCCCTCCCCCAACCCCAAGCACTGGGATTACAGGTGTCCATCACTGAGCCTAGATCACCTGAGTTTCTTCAGCGATATAAGTTCTATATTTTTGTAACCTGTTGTTATCACCCACATTCCACTCTTTGTCTTTGTGATGCAAACAGCCTCCACGTACAAGGTGCAGCAAGGACTGTGGAAAGGAGCTGGGTGAAGTCCTGTCTCCAAAGTGCTGAAAGTATTGTAGCATTGCTCATCTGTGCACTTTGGTGAATTTTTACAAGAAACCTTTTTCCATAAAGGCGCCTAAGAAGAGGGAGAATGTGTCCTTGTTCTCCTGGAACCTGGCTTCACAGAACACAGGCCAAACTGGTTATTGCTACAATCAGGAGTCAAAGGAAGGATGTTCAGATCCTCCTGGGAAGAGTGACAGTGAGTGAGAGAGAGCCTGGGCACACCGCAGCACACTAGGGGCAAGGCACAGTAGCCATCATTTCTGAACTAGACTTCAAAGACAATGCTGGAAACATGGGCTGGGCCATGCTATGGTGGGCCTAAAGACCAAATGGGGGAGCTCCAACTTAGCTTGAGAAACAGCACAAGGTTTGGAAGCAGACAGTGACCTACAGGTGCCTAGGAGCAGAGGGGACAGGAGACAGAGGAGTTGCAAGACTGTCCTTAGGGGAAGTAACAGAGGGGCAAATGGGAATGAGGGAGAGCACCCATCAGACTGTGTGACCTGTTTTCATCCGCTCAGGCACTGTGCACACAGCCATCCTGAGAATTCCTCTTCACTTTTACTTCTGAGGGCATCTCAAGGCAGTGACGGGAAAGGTGACAGCCTGTGAGTGAAGATGTGTGGGAGGTTCTGCTGAGAACAGAGATGGCTGGGTTAGGAGGATCAACAGGCCCGTGGGGAGGAAAGGTGTTGGGTGGGCCTCTGGGCACGTTTTGAGGAGCAGCACCACGGTGCAGGTGGCTATTTGCTGTATCCTTTCAGAGAATCAACATAAAGCTTTCTGCAGGATTACACGATCTGGAGCTCAGGCTATGGACCAAAGAAGGAAGAGGTCATTTGATTTGGGGGCAGGAGAGTCTGGACAGCAAGCAGTATCAGGCTACGGCTCTACTGCACAAACACCCAAACCAAACTAGGACTTGGCTCTGTAATTCCTGGTGTTTTTACTCGTTGCTCATCTATACCCAGTGAACACTGTCCCCAAACCCAAGAATGAGCTCCTCAGTGATACTGTACAGTCTCCCTCCAGGACTTTTGTTTGCCGTCTGAGGACAAAAATCACGGACCAATACAACCAATACACACATCCTTGTGATGGCTGTCAGAAAAGTTAGCATAATGCATGCCAAGAGGCTAGCATGTTGTAGGTCCTTAGTAGATGAGAGGAACTCCTATTATCATGACTGGTGTAATCAAGGAGATCATCACAGCGACTTCCCACTCCAAGGAGAAAAATTAGGAAAATAAGCTCACAAAGGTGCTCATTTCCAGGTTTTAGGCATAGTTGTGTCAAACGGAGGAACATTTTGAAAGTAGCTCATACTCACCACCCACCACTCTGCATCTGGATCGTTCACCTAGAATGTCAAAACATCAAGGTGTTAGCTGATGTTGGACCTGATATGTTTGCTGTCCTATGTCTCGTCTTACCGTGTATCTACTGTTCATTTCGAAGAGTTAGGCGCTGCAATGGGCTCTGGGTACAGAATGGTCTAGCTGTCTGCACAATCAGGATGGCTGACGGGACTCCAGGGTGAACACGGCAGGTAGCTCTAACACACAGCCATGCGTCTTTTGACAAGAATGGCTTGGGATTTTCTAGGAACTTCAGTGGTGTGTTTTAAGACCCTGGGTCCCAAGAAACGAGGGGAGTCATCTTGAGGATGATCAGGAAGCAGTCTAGGAAGGGGAAGGGTGCTGTCTGTCCTGTTTCTTCCTTCATCCCAGGCGCTGAAACCCACTCAGGTCTCACGCGAGCTGAAGGCTCGAAAAGATGCCAGAGCTGCGGTCCTGGGTCCCTTTCTAAGTGGCCAGCTGTGCTCACGTGCACAGGTTGCTTGATCACACCAACTCATGGGTGTTCAATCAGCACTCTGCGGGTTCGGGAAACATGAACCCCAATGCTGCTCCACCCTGAGAACTCGCCGCCCGGGCCGGCTTCTCCGCGGTCCCTCTGCCAGCCCTCCTCAGCCCGCCTGACCTGCACCACGGCGGCCAGGGAGAAGAAGGCTGCCATGAGGGCGTTGCACGCCCGCCACAAGCCGGGAGCCCAAGGAGCAACGGCAGCCGCCATAGCCTGGAAGCCGGAGGAACGGGCGCGGCCCAGAGGGGCGTGGTCAAAGGCCGGGCTAGCAGCGCAAGGCCCGGGAGGGGCGGGGCTAAGAGGGCAGGGCTCAGATGGCGGGGGCGGGGCTAAAAGGAGGGGCCAGCTCGTCCCTGCCCTCCCTCAGTCCTAGGACGGTCTCGCGGCGCCCACTAGCGGAGAAGTGTGGCATCGGCCGTGCTGTGACGTCTTTTTTCCTTATTCTTTCTCACAATCAAAAGGGCAAAAGAGGGAAACAAAACAAAAGCACAAGCCAGAAATGGAAATGAAGAAGAGAAAAGAAAAGGAAAAAGAGGCTTGTGGGTGCGGGGGTGTGCGTTCTGGCTAGTTTTTGTTTTGTTTTGTTTTGTTTTGTTTTTCTGAGACAGGGTCTGTCTACATAACCCTGGTTGTCCTGTCTAAAACAGACTGGCCTGGTTGGGCAGTGGTGGCACACACCTTTAAACCTAGCACTTGGGAGGAAGAGGAAGGAGAGTCTCTGAGTTCCAGGCCAGCCTGGTCTACAGAGCAAGCTCCAGGACAGCCAGGGCTACACAGAGCAATGCTTTCTCGAAAAAACCAAACACAGACTGGCCTAGAACTCACGGAGTCTGGACTCATTTACATATCCACAGGCCTCATCATTGTTATTCTAAATAGCGCTAGGATTAAAGGCATGTGCCACCATGCCTGGCTTTTTAGGTTAGTATTTATTTGCTTCTTTTCCAAAGCTTCTTGCTTTCAAAGCAAGGAAGACATAGTGACAGTTTCTAAAGTGAGTGACACAACACATAGCTTTTCAGCAGCCAGCCTGCTTTATCTTCATGCGCTCTTATCAATACGACATTACATACTATACGTATTTACATTTCTCTCCCACTAGCAAAACCAACATTTCCAACACTCATTTGCTTATGCATTTCTTAGAAGGAATGACATGGAGGTACTGGCAGCTCACCTGATCAGCCATTTTCTGTTGTGTAAGCTACCCTGCTGGTAGCTTTTCTCTGGGCTCTTTCACACATGCATAAGCCTCAATATTTTTATTCTAAGTAGTCTTTGTCACCACAAATCCTGCCCTTGGGTGCTTGACACTTCCCCTTTCCTTTTAACTAAACGTCTTTAAACTGCTCAGAACGAGCTTCTCTTCTGTTTCAGCCTTTAGACCAGCGTTCTCAACCTGTGAGTCTCAAACCCTTCAGGGATCTAATGACCCTTTCACAGAAGTCACCTAAGAAAATCAGAAAACATGGATATCTACATTACATTTCATAACAGTAGCAAAATTATAGTTATGAAGTAGCAACAAAAATACCTTCCTGGCTGGGGGTCACCACAACATGAGAAATTGTATTAGGAAGGTTGAGAACCACGGCTTTAGAACGAGGAAACCTGTGTCTTGGGAATGTCATCTGCTGGGTGCCTGGCACGGCAAAGGAGTGGAATTCCCCTCAGGGAAGGCCATTTGAGGGCCTTGGAAAAGCAGACACAACCATTATCTAAGGTGTGGAGGGCAGCAGCAACTGTTCTTATTGGTGCTGGGCACGGCTCCTGTTCAGGTCTTCCCCATTAATCAACCTTGAAGGGCTGGGAACTTGCCAAGATCACCTTCATAGCCCTATCCCTATCCTACATGGAAAGAATAAAGCAGAGAAGGTTGTGGGCCGGATTCCCTCCCCACCCCACTTTCCAGGCCCCAACCCCATTATTTGGCCCTAAGAGTCTTTAAAGAGGTGGTTAGGTTAAAATGAAGTCATGGGCTGGTAGGATGGCTTTCCCGTTAAGGCACTTGCTGCACAAAACTAGCAACCTGATTTTGATCTGTGGAACCTGGAACCTGTGAAAAGGCAGGAAAGATCTGACCTACACATATTCACACCACACACACACACACACACGATTATGATGGTGAATGGTTATGATGATGATGATGGCAATATGATAGTTAACAATATTAATAATAAAAGAACATTTTTAAACGAGACCACAAGGGTGAACTTTATTCCAATAGACTAGTGTCCCTGTGTGAAGAGGAGCCCCAGGCACAGATGGGGAGGAGGGACTCTGTGAGGACACAGGAGAAGGCCCCATCTACAAGCAGAGGAGAAGGGACCGGAGGAAACTCTTTGCTGGGGGAAGAGCAGGGTATGGAGAGAATGGTTGGGGGAGTCTACACTGAGTCACATAGGCTTCTCTTAAAATCACAGTCATGGAGTACCTGTGACAATGGAGAGAAGGAAGCTTGAATGATTAAATTCGATAAGGCTGAACTCGGGAACTAAAACCATGCATCTGTTGGCAAGGCTAAAACTAGGCATCCATCTGATGGCAAAATTAAGCTTTTGCGGCGCTTGGCTCTTCGTGGGAACAGTGGACCTTTGGCCTGGCAGCCCGTGCTGCTGTTGACCTGCCTCTGAGTGAACCCCCAGTGTCATCTGCTGAGAGCAAGGAGACTGTTCTCCTCATGCTTCCTTTTTGTTGCTTTCATACCATTTCTTATATTTTGCCTTTCTTTATTGTGCACGTACATAGACTGTTCATGCTGCTGGACCTGCCACAGTGCAGGAGGAGAGGCCATGACTTCCCACCCTTCCTGGCGAGCGGTACCTACCACGTCCAGAGCCTTCATTAAGTGTAAGAATTGGGCTTCAAGGTGAGTAACATTCAGTCACTATGTCAAGTTTATCGAGTGAGGCGATATAAATCCACTTTAAAGCCACTTTAAATCCGTGGGTTTATTTCATGCTTGCGGCAGGTCTTAGTAGTTATAGTGTCCTTCACTTTACAGATGAAGACATGGAGACATAGATTAGTTTTTCCCCAGTGTGTAAAATCTTTATCTTCCTTCCTTCCTTCCTTCCTTCCTTCCTTCCTTCCTTCCTTCCTTCCTTCCTTTTGATATAAAAATCTATCTATCTATCTATCTATCTATCTATCTATCTATTTTTCTAAATGTCTATCTATCTGAGGCTGGTCTCAAAAATCACAAAGATCTGACTTTGCCTCCGAAGTCCCTGAATTAAAGGCACTGAACCACCACACCTAGCCCTAAATTTACCTCTACCTGAAAGTTAAAATTAAAAAAAAAAAAAGTATTCATGTAAAGGAGGGCCTGCTTTGGATCACTGTAGACACTTCGTGGTCGTGTTAGATGTATCCATTTCCTCAAACTTGTCACGTCTCCATGGTGAAAGCATTTGTGGTTCTTGCTCTAGCTTATTTTCCCTTTAGACAGGGTTCCCCCCATGTAACTATGGCTGGCCTTGAACTCACAGTGCTCCACCTGCCCTTGCCTATGGGGTGTTGGGAATTAAAGATGTGTGCCAAACATGCCCAGCCTTTCTAGTGTTTTGAGTTACACCATGAATCACAGGTATTCATTCTACTTTTGACAACACACTAGAATGTATTATAGCCTAGCTACGACTTACTACTTATTAATAAACTGCTCCATTCCTCCTCCCTCGTTCTCTTAGACTTGATTGGGTCTGAAGTTGAGTTTTTCCAAGGCCACGGAAAAGCCTCCACAGGGTTTTGAGACACAGAAACCTGGGAGGCTTAAGGGGTCATCTGTAGGTGTGGTGTCATGTCTCCAAGGGCCGAAAAGCGGCTCCCTGGGGACCTGTTTAATGTCACTTTGCTCACCTCTTAGCTATTTTGAAGACCGGAGGATTTTTCACCTATGGCTTGTCCTTTTACATCAATAAGATAAAGGATTTTGTGGTTTAAAGGTTAGGCTGTTGGAACTGTGAGTGTCCACAAGGTGGCGGACTTCCTCTGTAACCCGAGTCCTGGGAGTCGGGGTAGGGGGAGGAAGAATGGAGGAAAGCTTGTGCCATCTCTAGGATCTCCCTGGAAAGGTCTGAGGTAGACTTTCAGGGTGGATATGAACTTGGAATCAGCCCGAGGTGAAGAAATACAAATAGAATTTCGTACCCAGGAACCTTTACGTTCGAGCTGAGGCGCCGCGAGGAACGAGCTGAGCTTTGCTGTGCTATTGGCAGAGCTTGAACTCATTTGCCACCTCGAGATACCAGGAACACCAGATGAGTTTGTAAGACAGTGATCCCCCAGCGAGCAACAATGGTAATAGCTGTCGGTTGCCGCGTCTTTATGCGACCCCAAGGTAGCTTTTGGCCTCTTACCACCACCTCAAAGTCTACATTCGTATGTCTAAACTACTCTTCCTAAGAGAGACGAGCTTCTCTGGCGTCCCATCGTCACGGTTGCTCTTTGTGTTAGTTGTGTAAGGCTGTCTTAGCAACTTATTCTGAAAGCAGAGAAATCATTCTCTCACAGATCTAGAGTCTGGAAGTCCAAACTGAAGGTGTCAACAGGACCACACTCCCCTTGAAGAGGCGGAAACCTCTGCCTTGTTCTTTCCAGCTTCCGGAGGCCCCTTCTGGCCAAATCTTTCCTGTAGACTCGGTCTTGACCTAGCCTTCTCTGTGTAGGTGCCCGTCTGATCCCCCAAGAAAGTCCTTTTCCCAAGGTCAGGCATTTAGACAAAAGCCCCCATTCCCTCAGAGGCTTGAAGAACATCCTGAGCTTTGCAACCGGTGACCTCTTCAAGGCACACATCTCAAACTTCTACCTAAAACCACCCCTCCCTCCTTCTCTGCCTCCCCACCCTCTTACACCCACCATGCACTCCCTACCGCTCCTTCTCCAGATGGGTGCTCTGGGCACCAGAGACTTGGAGTGAACTGAACAGACAGCCACACCTAATCTTTCTGTGGGGAAACTCCAAGGTCAAAGACCAAGAGTTTTGAACAGACAGTAAAACCCTGCAACTCTGGAGCCAGCATTCTGAGCTTGCCCAGTCGGGCTTCCTTCCCCAAGCAAGGCTCCTGGCCCTTTGGTTACACAGCTCTCTTTCATTCCTTCCCCTTTGCCTATTTAACTTTCCTGTTTGCACTCAGTCTCCTGGAGCAACCCAGCCCCGCCCTCAGCCCTCCGCAGCTGCCTTTTGCTCTGGTAGTATGAGCACACTGACAATTAAACAATTAGCTGCTCTTGGCGTTCCTGTAGCTCACCAGACTGCAAGCCCCATGAAGACAATATCTGCATGTATTTTTTTGTTTTTTCCGTCCCGTCCCGTTGCTTTCCCAGGCTTAGCACCCTTAGCACCTAGCTGGTGCTCTTCAGCTGTTATGGCAGGAATGAGCCGCCGAATTAAGGAACCATTCTGATACATACTTAACCATCCCTTTAGATCTTCTTCTTACTGTGTATGGGAATTCTTCGCTCTCACCAAAACAGTTACCTAGAAAAATGTACTTTTTTGTGACAAGGAACAGAAGGCTTGGTTGCATGATATCACCAGGACTAGAGCAGAACGCTGGAGCAAACTAACAGACATCACTTTAAGAGACAGCAGTGGTCCAGGCCTTCCCTCACATGCAGGCCTCACATGCAGGCCTCACAGCTGCCGTTAGATGCTTTGTTCCCAGTTGGCAGATGTGCCAGCTTTATTTTTAAAATATTTTTTATTTGTACGTGTGTGCATGCGTGTATGTGTCTGTGTGCATGCATACAAGGAGGTCAGAGGATAACTTGTGTCAGTTCTCTGATTCCACCATGTGGGTTCTGGGATTGAACTCAGGTCCTCAGACTTGGAGGCAAGTGAGTTTTATCTGCTGAGCGCTCTTGCCAGCCTCCTGCTAGTTTTAGATGATGAGAGGATCCCTACCAGGATTATTTTTCAATTCAAATATTATCTATTATTACGTGTGTCAGAGGTCAGAGGTCAGTTCTCAGGAGATGGTTCTCTCCTTCCACAGTGATTTCTGGGGAACAAACTCAGGTGCCAGGTTTGTGCAGCAAGTGTCTTTTTTATTTTTATTTTTTAATCCAGCTGAACTGCCTCTCCAACTCTTAACAGAACCCTTAAGATGAAATTTGCTAGTGAATAATACTTTTCTTTATTAAGGAAAGAAACTCCCTTGCATCCTTGATGGGGAGCCATGCTGAGAGAGAGCAGAGAAACGTGGAAGGGAGGCTGCTTATGAGAAAGTCTTCGCCAGAGAAGGCCTGTTCTTGTGAGGCGCCTCGCATCAGTAGTTCCCCCTGGCTGGGTGAGGATGGACTAACTGGGAGAGGTTATGAGAGAGCTTGCTGCCAGGGACCACAGGCTCTTCTGTATCTCGAAGGAGGGGCATTATCTGTGTGCGTGTGTTTGTCTACACTGTGTGTCTGTACACGTAGTGTCAGAGTTGCTAATGTCTCTGTTTGCAAACCGTGTCACCAAAAATAAACCCGTGAGCAAATAGAGCGCGGGCGTTAATGAGACACGTGCTGAAGTGGTTAGGGGTGAGCTGTATAGTGACGTATTTCCTGCCCAAGTACCTCTCGCCCATGCGTGATCGAGCATATCTGGTTGTGTCAAACAAACGTGTGTATGGGAGTGAACCCATGTGGCTTTTATCTCCCGTAGCAACAGCTTCCAGCATTTCAGGAAGTATCTGTCCATGGCCAAGGGGCTTACAGGTTCGGGACATTTTTGTTTCATAGATCTCTTATACACAGTAATTAAAACTTCAAACATAACATTGGCTCACACACTTTGGGCTGATATTTCCTAGTTGGTAGTAGCTGTACGCTTACACCCTGAGTCTGGGTGAAGCATGTGCCTCCAGTGGCCTGGGTGTGGTGGTTTGATGGGAGATGGTGCCTCAAACACCTACAATTTCATCTTTCCCCCAACACTCACAGGTTTGTGGCCCTGGCAAACCTCCAAACTACTTCTTATCAGTTAAAATGGAGACAGTTGCTATTTGGCTGGCAGGGTTATATGCCATGACTGGTTCAAGTTCAGCTGTGCTTTCTCAGACCCAAGGTTTGCCTCTGGCTTCTGTTGCTCTAATTATCAGTGGCTTTGGACACAGCTGAACAGGGTCCCACCTTGTAAAACACTCTGCCTCTGTCCTCAGCTTCTGCAGTGGCTGACTGAACCAAGTGTGTATAAAAACGATGTGGAAAAAATTTTCATCTATGTTGATCATGTGCAGACTTGTTTATGCCCTGAAGAGTACAGTGTACTTCATGTTGTTTCAGACCAGTGAGCAGGAAGATTTGAAAGCACACAGGAGGACGTGTGTACATGCAAATACTATGCCTTTTGTTTATTTATTATTTGTATGTGTGCACACACATGCATGCATAGGACTCGGAGGGGAGGCCAGCACTTGGAAGAGAAAAGGTTTAAGAATCAGACTTTGGATACTTTAAAATAGAATCCCATGACAGGTTATGAGGACCATGGGAGAAGGCAGAAGGTGCGCTAGGTGGGAGGTAAGAACCAGTGGGAGATAAGAACCAGTGGGAGGTGGGAACCAATGAGAGGTGGGAACCGTTGGGATGCATACCCATGTTTATGTATGTGGAAGCTTACAGGGTTATGCATGATGGACCCTGTCTTCCTCTATCTATCCCTACTCTATTTCTGGAGACAGGTCTTTCACTAGGAACTCACCAGCCAGCTACTATAGCCAAAAAAGCACGCTACAGACTCTTCTGTCTTTCCTCTCAGCACAGGGCTACAGGCATGTGCCAGCATGCCAGCCTTTTACATAGGTGCTGGGCTCTGCTTAAACTTCAGACAATTTGCCCATTGAATCATCTCTCCAATCCCTAAAAATTTTTTAATTAAAATTGTTATTATTTTTCTATGACATTTTATGTAAGGAACTTACACATGCAAAGACCTGGTGTCCATGGTGGGACCCAGAGGTATTCCTCAGGGATAATAAGGGATAAGGATACTGTTAGGATTTATTTAATGTCACACACTCAGCAGATCTGGATATGAAGGAGATTTATTTGAAGGAGGGAAAGGGGAAAGGAGAAAGAGGAGCACGGTGGGGAGCCCCCGAGAGAGAAAAGTCAGAGAGGAAGGAAAGGGGAAGAAATGAAAGCACGGAGAGAGACCTAATGGGAGCGGCAGGCGGGGTTTATCTGAAGCACCTGGCTCAGGTAATGACATAGGACGCAGGTGGTGACACAGGACGTTGTCAGGATTCTAAAGGCCCCTGAGGGCAGGCCAGCGGAATTGCCTGCACAACATAACAGCTACCGCGTGCGCTTTTCTCAATCACAGACACCGGCCCTGAGTCTTCCCTAGCTTGCTTTGCTGAAACCTTCCTTTGCTTCCACCTCCTACCAGTTCCAGCCTTCCACTGGTTCCCACCTCTCACTGGTTCCTACCTCCAATTGGTTCCTACCTCCTTATTGGTTTCTACCTCTCACTGGTTCCCACTTTCCACTGTTCCCACCTCCCACGGGTTCCCACCTCTCATTGGTTCCCACCTCCCACGGGTTCCCACCTCTCATTGGTTCCCATCTCCTACTGGTTCTTACCTCCCACCTAGCGCACCTTCTGCCTTCTCCCATGGTCCTCATAACCTGTCATGGGATTCTATTTTGAAGTATCCAAAGTCAGATTCTTAAACCTTTTCTCACCAAGTGCTGGCCTCCCCTCCGAGTCCTCCTTAGTCTGAAACTGGCACCACTGGCCTCACCAGATACTTCAAATCCGTGATGTCATTCTTGACTTATTTTTCTCTTCTAAATCCAATACACTTTATTGCTTCAAAAACCTGTTCACACTTGGGTATCTTCTCTCCACCCTCAGGACTGGTAGCCTAATTAGAAGTGCCAGCCCTTCTCACCTGGGCTACCACTGCTTCTCAAACTCTTACCAGATTCTAATTTTCCCCCACAGTAACCACAATTGTTCAAAACAAACAAACAAACAAACAAACATCACGTGGAGCCAACCAAAAAGTTCAGTGGGTAAAAGCATGTGCTGCCAACCCCAACAACCTGAGTCCGATCCCCAGGACAGATGGGGCAGAGGGAGAAACCCGGCTCCTGCAAATTGTCCTTTGATCTCACAAGCACACCATGCCACGCCCTCGCTAAACAAACACACACACACACACACAAACAGATGTAAGACAAAACCGAAAAAGCTCGTGACTCTCTTCATCAAAGCTCTTAAATAGTTTCATCATGAAACTCTAACCCTTAGCCAGGCCTGATGATGCAAGGAAAAGTGAGTGATCCCAGCCCCTGGGGAAACCGAGGCAGGTAGGTCTCAAGTTCAAGACAGGCCTGGGTTTGAGGCCAGCATGAGTAATTTAGTGAGACCCTGTGTCCAAAGATTTTTAAAGTGCCCTTCTACAAAAGAAGGCCTGGTTCCCAGCATGTACAAAACCTAGGTTCAGTCCACAGTGTTTGTTAGAGAAAAAAACAAACCCCATGTCCCGAGGTTTCTGTAGGGCCCAAGACTTCTAATGTTCTGGGTTTTTGTTTCTTTGTTTTCGGGTTTTGTTCTGTTGTATTTGAGTTGGTGTGATCCTGAAACTGTGGCTGGCTTGAAACTCAATACATAGGCTGGCCTCAAACTCACCGACATCCACCTGCCTCTGCCCCGAGTGCTGGGATTAAAGCTTTAAGTTATGTGCCCCCACGCCCAGCAAGGCCTTTTCCTACCCCGTGTCCTCTGCTGAAAATATCACTTGTTTGTTTGCTTGTTCGTTTCGGTGGAGAAGAGGAGCAAGCCCAGGGCCTGTAACATGCCAAGGACGTACTTTACCAAGGAGTCATTTCCCCTAGCTCTGACCTTCTTTAGATGTGGGCCTGGCTAAGTCTCACTTTGTTGGGTTTCTGATCAAACTGTGCCTCAAAGGAGGACATTCCCTGACTGCTCCACTAGCAGCCACACTCTGCCATATTTTTCTTACACATATACACAGCTTGATATATATTCATGCATGTAAAGGTTTGGAGGGTGGGTGATTGAGGAAGAAGACACTAGGCTCTGCCCAGCTCTGTACAGGGGCCTTGGAAATGGCCCAGCAAACTGATGACAGGGACCATACTCATGGTCCTTTGTGAAGAAAATGGGCAGCACTGAGGGGCTACTAGAACCCTGAGACAAGGCCAAATCATGAAGGAAAGAACAAGTCCTCAGCAGTTCACTCACAGGTTGCTTTTGGATCGAAAGCTGCAGAGTCTCACGATCCAGGAATTATTGGCTCTGCTTTCTCACCAATAATTCTTTTCTCTTAACCAAATCCTCGTCATTTGGTGCCTGGCTCCCTGTTGCTTCCTGGGGAGTGTTTCTTCTTAAAGACCCTGAAGGCACCCCTAGCCAGGGATAACATGTCTGGCGCAGCTTCGTGTTTCCAGAAAGCACCGCACAGAGCTCTGCAACGGCTGCTGAAAGGCATTGTCCGATCTGTCCACTGGGCCTGCTCTGAAATCAGTTCTGCTGAGATCCTGGCTCCTCTTGTTGCTGCAGACAAACAGATGCAGCCCTGTGCGCCACTGGCAGGAAGTGAGGCCTTTCATCTCCAGTGGACACTTGCTTTACACTCCTTTAAACAAAATCGAATTGCCTTCAGTGCAGGTGTATTTTTTTAAGACACAGTGGTCGATAGAAGGAAGCAGGGCTCTCAGCAGAGAGAGATTGTGCTTCTCACAGCAGTACAGCACCGGGTGTGCATTTGGCTGATAATAGAGTGACTGCATTTGGTAAAATGTAAATGCCTGATGGGAAGAAGGGAGACAGACAAGAGACTAAGAAATACTGGACAAAGGGGAACCTGGGAATGCATGTGGTGAGAGTCGGGGGAGGGGAAGAAAGAAGGAGAGGTGAGAGAGGGGGGTCAAAGAGATCTACAGAGGGAAAGGAAAAGAGGGAAGGAGAGGGGAGGAAGGGAAAGAAAGAAGAGGCACAGAAAGAGAGAGAGAAGAGGGAAGAGGGAAAGAAGAGAGAGAATGGGAGGGAAAGAAAGGGAGAGAGGGAAGTAAAGGAGGAAAGAGAAAGACACTGAGGAAGTAGAGCCTGCTAAAAGAAGAAAGAAGAGATAAAGATAGGAAAGGGAAGGGATAGAGACGGGAATGTGGAAGGTGGCAAGAAGAAAAGGAGAAAAGGGAGAGGGACATAGAAAGGGAAAAAAGGAGGGATTAAAAAGGAAGGTAGGGAGAGACAGGAACACACATAGAAACAGAGACAGAGAGAGAGAGACAGAGACAGAAAGAAATCAGTGAACAAGGAGAACTCAGGCAAGACTCCACCCTTGAGTGAGAGTGACTCCAAGTGTTAAGATGTACTCTCTCTGAGGTTGGTGATCTGGGGGAAGGGCAGGGCTTGCTTCTTCCTTTCTTTCTCTTCCTTGTCTTTCTGTAGCTTTTAGACTTTCCAAGCCAGAGATCATTTATCACTGTCTTGATCCAACCCACAAGGAGCAGACTGGGATCTGGAGAGAGAGTGTGGTCCCCTGAGGCTTACAGCTGAACTGTGACAGCTGAGGGGACGGCAGATCACAGTGAACCCCCTGGAAATCCACACTGCAGAAGCCCCACCTCCTAGCCTCCCTCTGTCCGAACCACCACATCAAGTGTGGGATGGTTAGGTAGGAACACCGCAGACAGAGAGATGGACACTAGTCTCAGAAGACCGGACTGGATTCTTGAATGCAGCACCGCTATGGAGTGCTTCCTTAGACTGGGAGGATCATGTTCTTGAAGGCTTCTGGCCACCCAGGCCAGGCCTGGCAGGCCTTTGCTGTGATGGTCCATTGTTAATGTCACTACAGGTCATCTGCTGCTGGCTGTCCTATGCTTAACTTGTGTTTCTTTCTCTTCCTCCTTCCTTCTCTCCCTCCCTCCCTCCCTCCCTCCCTCCCGCTCCAGCTTCTTCCTGCCTTTTGCACTTTCCTCAATACACAGCGTGCACATTGCAAACAAATTCCAGGCGCAGAGCATAGAGCTGGTTCAGGGCCTTGTATTGGTCCCCGTAGGTGCTGATTATTTCTTGCATCTGACTATGATCCATTCCTCTTTCCAACATTTTTTCTAGTGGGTGTGGATTTCCCTTCTCATTCTCCATTCTGTCCTTTGGGTTTGGTGGTGACAGACCTGCCTGTGTGAGCCAGCTTTCCGTTACTGTAATAAATAACAGACCATGAACTTTAAAGAGAGAAAGGTGTTTGGGGCTCACGGTTTCCGAGTTTTCAGTTCATGGCTGATTGTCCCTGTGACAGGACACCATGGCATGAGTACATGGGGTAGCAAAGCCATTCATCCTAGTGGCCAGGAACATTAAAAGAGAGAGAGGAATCTGGGGTTCTGCTACCCCCTCCAAGGCCATATCCCTAGAGACAAGACCGCCCATTAGTTCCTACCACTCAAAGTTTCATCACCTCCCAGCACCACCCAGCTGGAGACTGGGCCTTTAACAGGACTTTAAAGAACATTCCAGATCCAAGCTGTCACCACCCCAAGGTCTATAGACATTCCAGCTTTGGTTGCAGGGATGGATTCAATTTAGCTGGCTTCCCTTTTCTGACTATGTGCTGTGCTGGGCTGTGCTGTGTGAAAAAGAGATCTTGTCTCCCGAAAGGGTGTCATAGGGATGACTCTAATACTAAATGGTACAAGAGAGAGAGACAGAGAGAAACAGAGAGAGAAGCAGGGAGTTTGGGTCAATTTTCATTGCAGAAAGAACAATTTTTGATCCCCTTAGATTTTCAGCGATTACTTTTTGCTAGCCAGTTTTAAATGGGAGCAAGTTTCAGCTGGGTACCTCACTTAGGTCATCCACAACTCAAGGAATTCTGAGCCAGCAGCCAGCCAGCTAACATCAAAGGGTGAGTGCTCTGTGCCAGGCACCCTGCCCCAGATCAGTAGTGAGCTTGGTTGTATGCCGCCATCTTGAGGCTCCATCTCACCGGGAAAGGAGCTATAAATGTGACCCTATACCACAGCTGTCCTGCCATCATCGGGCTGTTGGAGCACTGCTTTATGTGTTTTTAATATTGGTATCTAATTACCTTCATGTTCTCTGTATATGGATAGTGTCTGGGGCTGTGAGCTGTGGGTGTTGAGGTCATATGATGTGCCAATTCTACACCGTGCTCTGTTTTTGCAATGAACCTTCATTATTCTAATGATCAAGAGGGGAAATACTATTAAAATAAAAATGTGAGCACATGGAGGGATGCTGGAGCCTGGATGCCGCTAGAAGCACTTAGCAGCCGTTAGCTCTGGGCCCCTGTGTGACTGCAGGGAGCAGCTGTAGAGAGGCTCCTATGGTTTTCTGTGCCTAGAGACCGACCTGCCTCTGCTTACACACACTCAAAAGGCTGTAGGGTGTCAGCAGGTCAGGGAAGCCAGGTGCAGGGTCTGCCCACTGCTTAATCTTCCCTAGGTCCAGCTGGGAAGAGCGTTTCTGAAATGCATTTCTCCACCTTGGCGGGGAGCTGGTTACTGGAAACTTGAGGCCGTTAGCTCTGAGGCTCCAGAAGCAGAGCATTAAGAAACCGTTGCAAATACAGTAATTGCTCAGAATGAACATTAATGTCCTATTAGGAAGAGCCGCCGAGCAGGCTGCAACCTCTAATTCAGCAGCTGAGCACCGTGCTAATGTGATTTAGCTCCTTCCCTCCCCATTGCTTGGGGCCCAGGCCAGAACTGTCTTAGGTCCCGGCCCTCAAAAATTCCAGGTTTCCTCCTGGACAGGTGGCCTGGAGGTTTAGGAAGGACAACAATTGCACCACCATTGCACAACCATTGCACCAGACCAGGTGTGAAGGGGTGGTGGCTCCAAGAGGTTTGTGAACTCTGGAGTCTTTTGGGACTGTTGGTATATGTCTAAGAAGTCAAGATTAATTACGACCAAGAGATAAGAGTTGGAGGACTAGCACCACTGTTTTAATTTGGTTTCTGTTCCTGCGGTGAAACACTGGCTAAAGCAACTTGGGGAGGAAAGGGTATATTTGGTTTTCTCATTCTGATCACAGTCCATCAGTGAGGACAGCCAAGGCAGGAACTCAAGCCTGGGAGGACCTGGAGGCAGGAACTGGAGCAGAGACCATGGAGGAGTGCTGCTTACTTGCTTGCTTCCGTAACTTTCCAAGGCTGCCTTTTTATACAACCCAGGACCACCAGCCCAGGGGGGGCATCACCCACAGTGGGCTGGACCCTCTCACGTCAATCATTAATCAAGACTATGGCCCACAGACTTACCTACAGATGTTCCGACGGAGGTGCTTTCTCCACTGAGGTTCCTTCCTCCAGATAATTCTTGCTGTGTTGAGTTGATAAACACTGACCAGGACAGCTGCACAGAATGTCCTCTCCGTTAGCTGTTTCCTTCTGGGGATACACTCGTGACTAAGACAACTCTGGTCCCGCTCTCATGGAGCTCATAGTCTAACGAGACAGATACTGAACGAGCAGTTACACAGCACAGATTTAATTATGATAGGCACATGTGCAACAAATAACACAGGGTTTTCTGATGTTACTGCAGTCAGGGCCCACTGAAAGCTGGGTCCTGGTAATTCTAATAAGCCAAGCTTGGCCACCAGTTCTCAATATACCAACTAAAGAGAAAACAGTGTAAAGACAGAGAGTGGAAATTTACCCAAGGTGGCCACACTGGGAAGAGGACCACTGACCCTCCAAATCCGTGTTGGGAGTTCTGACCTGAGGTCTGGCTTTTAATGTGGGAGCAAGAATCACTAGCAACCCTGATCAAGGTGTGGTCCCACCCACCACTGACTCCTCATTTCTTGGCTCCAGTCTCTCCTGCAAATGGTCTGATAAGCTGCCAGAAATGTGTGGCTTCTTTTCTTAGAAGACAAGTCCCTCCTCTGGCTGGCACCAGGTCTCTGCTTTTCTTTTCTTTTTTTTTCCCTTCCAGCATGAAATTCCTGAGGAAACTGCACCTTTGGGGGGCTCATGTCTCAATAGTCTGATGGCTACCAGGAGGGTACAAGTATCTCTCTTTAGGGTATCATCCCTCTTCTCCGCACTAAGAGCATAAAGGGGATTGTGGGATAGGACTTTTCTAGTCTGGGAGTCCAGAAAAACTTTCTAAGGGAGATAAGTGAACATTGAGCAGGGATGAGGCTCCAAGGGGAGAAGGGACCTGGCAGGCTGAAGGGGGGAGGGGCAGGCCTGGAAGTCAGGTTAAGTTAGATGAGCTATCAGAGAAACTGCCCCAGCAAGAGACCCACAGCTTTAAACTATACAGAAGTCTCTGAGCTTTATTTATGCCTCAGGCGGGTCTTCGAAAGCCCTGCTATAGATCACACCAGCTTGTGTAAATTTGACATGAAATTAGCCAGTGTACCATGTAAATGCGGAGTGGCTTGCCTGTTGATCCAACCTTAAAAGGTAGAGGCAGGGGATTACCTGGTTTGGTTTGGAATCAGTATCCTGCCTCATCGTATAAGGTAGAAGACTGATTAAAGACAATTCATTTCATCAGCCTCTGGCATCTACTTGCATGCACATCCAGTATACATGTGTGGCCACACACACACACACACACACACACACAATGGATAAAGAGAAAAGCCTTCTCTGTGTGCTATATAATGTCTTCAGTGCTGCTGACATCAGAAGAGAGGAGAAGCTGGGCAGTGGTGGTGCGGGCCTTTAATCCCAGCACTCTAGAGGCAGAGACAGGCAGATCTCCTTGAGTTTGAAGCCAGCCTGGTCTACAGAATGAGTTCCAAGACAGCCAGGATTACAAAGAAAATCCCTGTCTCAGAAGGAAAAAGAAGAAAGAGGAAGGGGAAGGGGTAGAAGAAGAGAAAGAAGAAGAAGGGAACTTCAGTCACTGCACTGAGTGACATCATCTCTCCGGTGTAATAGGGTTTGTGCTCAAGAATGAAAAAAGACTTTTCCAAACACCCTGGATACCACACCCAAGTTCTGTCTGGGATATAGAACCTCCTGTTGAGGGAGAGTAAGGCTGGCTTCTTCGAGACTTATGGGTGCTCGGAAGTCTTACTTTGGGTGAGTACTTGCTCTTCCTTGTTTCTCAGCCCAGGTGTGTGTGTGTGGGGGTGTCCATCAGTGCCTGTGGAGAGCAAGAGCAATGGGGAACCCTTCATAGTTAAGACTTCATTCCCCGAAAGCTCGCCTCTGAGCCTGATTGGAGGATTTTGACTGGCAACTAGCCTGGCAGGGGTAGGGGGGAATTAGATTTGTTGACAGATGTCCTGCCAGATAAACACCAGGGCTTGAGGCCACTCCCACATCCCCTAGCCCTACTATCTTCCCCCCTCCATGGATTCTTGTGTGAACACAACAGAAGCCTTCCTGCATGGCTGAGGTTGAATTTTTCTTATCTTAACCAATAGGAGTGACTTCCCAGACTCTTGAATTTCTGTACTTGAATGTCTCACCAGTTTGTACCTTCCTTTGATGAGAAAGTAAAAGGGGGAGTGTGGCAATCAGTTTTACATGTGTCCTTTAGTCATGAAAGACTTCAGTGTACCTACTCCTGTGGGACTCCTGGCATATAGTAGGTGCTTGGTAATTGTTCTCATTTCTTCATATCCCTGCCTCTGATCCACCGTGGTGATATGTGTGTGTTATTTCTTCAAAGAGACTTAGAGATACAAAGTGATGGATATAGGAGAGTACTTGGCTTTGATGGGGTTCTAAGATGTTGGGTATATGCATAAGCCTCAGTCACTCTCAGACCAGGTTTCTCAGCACTGTTGACATCGTGGGCTTGGTAATTTGCTTTGTTTGGTTCTTCTGTGTGTTGCAGATTGGTTAAACAGCAAATCTAGCCATCAAATGCCACTAAAGACCTCCAACTCATGTTAATCAAAAGTATCTTCAGATGAGGCCAAGTGTTCCCAAGGGATGAAGGAATCAAAGCCAGCTCCAGTTTAGAAATTCTGGTGTTAGTGGTTCAGAAGAAGGTGGAAAGCAACCCCTACCTCCCTTGGGAGAACACAGCATGGGACCATGCCCCACTCCAACCCCCCAAAAAGCCCTCTCAATATGTCACCATTCTACCATCATCCTGACCTGAGAAGGACTGAGAGCTACAGTTTCTTTCCTGGAGAAGCTGGGCATCTGACTTCATCTGCTTGGCAGAGAGCAGAAGAAACCCCTAGTTAGTGTAAGAGACCACCCAGATGAGGTGTATCTGGTCCCCTCATAATCTTTTCAGGTGCTCTCAGCTGCAGGGGGAAGAAGTATGTTCAGCCCGAAACTCCACTTTCTGGTAATGCTCAGGGAGGCAGTTGCCTAGCAACAGCACAGGTTCACAGCAGCCCCAGGGAGTACAAACTGTGGACAAAGAGCAAGGAAACAAAGAGTTGTGCCCTGCTCTTTGCGGGCTTTGTGTAAAGTGCTTGCACTCATGATCTCCTGGCCTCATTCTTGCCCCTAGTCACCCTGGTCTTTGAAGCCCTCACAGATCAGCCTGACTGATACTTTGGACTGTATCAGTAGCCTGGACTGCTACTTTGAGAAAGGACCCAGAGGAGGGTTTGTCCTGGGTCTCCTCTCTACACTGAATTAATTTATTTATCCACTTACCCAATAGCTCATTCAGCAGATAAATCCTGTGCCTTGGCTCAGTGTTTTTTAGGCCACTGTGTATATGTTTGTGTGTGTTTATAAAACTACAGAGATAGGTGAGACATAATCTAATATTCTGTGCAATAGTGAGGATTTACTTTATGTTTTAAAAAAGATTTATCTTATTTTTAATTATGTGTATGTATGTGAATGGTGGGTGGGAATGCTCTTGTGAGTGCAGGTGCTCCTGAAGGCCAGAAACATTGGATTCCTCTGATGCTGGGGTTACAGGCACCTGTGAGCCACCTGGTATGGGAATAAGGACTATATTCTGAAAGTATGTGCTCTTGACCAATCTCTCTTGCTCTTTCGAGGTGAGGACTTTTAAAACACAGATCTTGACTCCAAAGACTCTTTTAGCTTGGCTATGAGAACCATACAAATGAAAGCTAGTGATACTTTCAGAAAGTGCATAGGAAATTACAAGGCCTCCTTCCTTGTAGGCCAGGACACAGACCACAGTGCCTTCATGAGGTGCCCACGCATGGGCTCCATTTAGCATCTGTGTTGTCCCATTTACCCATGAGAAGTGCTCATTTCCACTGCTGAAGGCAAAGTGGGCACAGATGAATTGAGGATCTGGTCTCCTCTGTGTCTTGTTCTCATTGGCTGGCTGCAAATGTTCTCTGGCCCAGACCTCACACTTGTTGATACATCTCAGTATCAAGGTTTGGAGTCAGTACTACACTTAAGCTTGGGGCTCATAGGCTCACTCAGGCCAGTCTGGATGTCTCTCTAACACTTGCAGGCTGACCTCTCCGTGTGGGTGCTGCTGGCTGAAGATGTGTGAGTCGTCTTAGGGGGAAAAGACCTAGAAAGGATCTGTTTCAGGATATGGACCAGCTCTCTATTTTCAGACCTTCTTTGTCCCCAGCGAATGTACCATTTTTTTTTTTTCCTGATGTGATTTTCCCCCCGTGTGGCTGGCCAGGTTAGAGCTGCCTGAACAACCGGCTGCTCACTCTTGTCGCTTAACTCTCCCATGCACAAAAGCTACCCATTAAGAAAACCAGCCCCTGCTGAGGCAATTTCCTTCCACCCAGAAAGGAAACGTTACTCAGGCAACTTGCATCCGACATGGCCTTAATTCTTGTTAATCCAATACAGCCTTACTTCTTGTTAATCCAATACAGCCTTACTTCTTGTTAATCCAATACAGCCTTACTTCTTGTTAATCCAATACAGCCTTACTTCTTGTTTATCCAATACAGCCTTACTTCTTGTTAATCCAATACAGCCTTACTTCTTGTTAAATGAGTCCCAAGGCAGGATGCTGCCATCATTCAGTCAGGGGGAGGGTGGCTTCTTTCTGGTAGTGGATACTGGTAGGGCAGCGCAACGGGAGCAGAAAGGGGATCCCCAGAAAAGGCTGTGACTGGTGGAGAAGCCCTCTTTATTAGTCAGAACAAACACGAGCTCTAGGAGAAAGCAGGATAGGGAGTTATGCTTGAGGTAGGAGTATTTTGCAGTCTGCAGAATCAATACTATGGGCAGGGATGGGTGGGAACAGGAAAGATTGTCTGGAATCTTCTGCTACAGCCTTGCAAAAACAAAGCCTTGTAAAGGAACCCCAATCTCCAGGGTGTGGGGGTGGTCTCTGTGACCTGGAGCAATGGTTTGTCCTGGTGTGATGATCTCAAAGAGAAATGATAAGAATGGAGAAAGGAGACAGGCAGAGAGACTAGAGAACGGCAGAGCTGCCAGAGACACTGTGGTTGCTGCTGCAAATGGCTTCCTGGCTGCTTCTCTCCTGCAGGTCAAAGGCATCTCGGAGGTCTCTCCTGATTTCTAAATGCTTCCATGTTTCACCAAAAGGCATGGGTTCCTGTTGCTGAGGAGTCTGGATCTAGACTTTGCTGTGTACCCATGAGGAAGTTGCCTAATCGTTCCAAGCTTCGCTTTCCTCATTAAATGGAGGTGACGGGCAACCCAACCTTTCAGGATCACTGTGAACTGAGGCCAGGCAGGCTGTGCCCTATGCCTCCTTCCTTCTCTTCATCTGGAGACTCTTCTGTTTTCATTGTCTGCCGCCCTAGCAGCTTTCTGATACCGCGTGTGCATGTGGTGGCCTCGCTTCTGATCTACTTGAGCCCCTCTTCAGATGTGGATGCCCAGTGGCCGTAAGTGTCAACTCTACATCCCGTGTCTTTTGTGTGGAAGGATTGAAAAGCATGTCGTCCTGTTGTGAGAACAGCCACATTCCCAGAAACCTCCTAGAATGCCCAACGGAAATGATTTGAAAACTCTTAAACTCTTCCAGCCATCATCACCCAGGGCCGCACATGTCACAGCAAAAGTCCTCTCCTAGGAGTGCCCTGTGCCCAAGTCCAGGCTGCAGAGAGAGAGGACAAGGCATGAGAGGGGGTGGATGCATCCTCTCGTTATGTCTCACTTGCGAGAAGGCTCTTCCTTGTGAGGGCTCAGGCCTGGATGGATGACAGCCAAGATCCTCCGTCCCTTCCTCTATCGGCTTCCAAAGCTCAAGGCTGAAATGTCACTAGACTCCCATGGCAGCTACCCGAAGCTCTGTGGGGTTTTCAAGCCTGCTTCCAAGTCTTTCCCCACTGAGAATGCAGTATGCAGGCGCGTGTCTTCCTTGAACCTGGATATTCTCCTGTATAAGTCCTTGCAGCTTCTCTGAACAACCACTCAGACATATGCCTCCAAGTCATACACGAGAGAGGAGCATTTCAGCCTTCCTTGTTGGGCTCCCCATGTCTCTCTCTAGCACTTGGCCCCTCCCCCCACCAAACCCTGATACTGCCATTTCTATGTATCTTTGCTCTCTCACTGTGGTCAGAGTTCCTGAAGCTCAGAGCTGGCAAAGGGTCTGTTCCAGTCTACCTTCCTGCCCTTCCTCGTGGCCCCGTCCTCTCACCCCTCTGAACCTGCTTTTAGTGATGGTTGTCTCGCCAGAGTGAGCAGCACAATCAACCAGAAGGAAGGCTTGCTGAAATGCAGGCTTCTGGGCAGCTCAGAGCTCTGACTCAGCAGGAGGAGAGGTGGGTGATAAGCTATTCTGATAACTGCCCCATGAGCTGGTGCTGTCATATGCAGCCAAGCCGCGCAAGTCAGACTGTTGACACTCAGGGCAGGGTACATGCCTGAGGACAGTCCTGTTTCATAGCATCCGCGGCATTTCAAGAGGAGAGAAGGTAGTCTAGAGAGAGACACCACCGCGCCTCACTCTAAAAAGCGACTTCACAGTTCTGACACGTTACCAGATTACCTTGTGGGATAGGCAGGAATCCAGGAAATGATGGGTCAGTGGTGGCCAGGGACATACCTTGACTAGAACGGTGTGGTTATACACACTCCACTTCACTGTAAGCCTCATGTCAGCCCTGGGTCACTATTGACTCTTCTTCCTAATGTAACTAATCAATCTTTTTTTTTTCTTACTTTCTATTTATTGGAACTTTGCTTTTTAACTGGTCTATTGAGGAGAGTGAAGGAACCCATCTTCTTAAGACTGCTGTAGACCAGACTTTTACCCTAAAACCTTAAGTAACGGGTTCTACCCACTAGATGCCCGTGATAACCTTTCATGGCATGTAAGAACTAGAAAAGTCTCCGGACACTGCCAAATGTCTCCTACAGGGGTGGCAAAATCACCCTGGCTGAGACCCATTGCTGTAGATCTTAGGAGGGGGTAGGGCTTACAGTAGAGGCTTGGCAAGTCTGTTAAATACATCCTGAAGCACACACCCTGGAGCCTAATGGAGTCACAGCTCATGCACTGATGTGCCTCATCCACTGCGTTTCTGCTAAAAGGGACAGAGCTGAGTGGCTGTGACAGAGATCAATCTTCTTCTCTATGAGGTCTGAAGTGGTTGCTCTGTGCTGCTTTACAGGAAAAGTTCAGGGTTCTCTCTTTAATTTTCAAAGGGGTCAGGAGGGATGGGCTAAGGTGAGAAGATCCAGACCCATTAAAAGGAAAACATGGATTTTCTTTACGCTCACTCTCAGTTGCTTCCTGAATGTGGCAGCTGGCTGCTTCAGCCCAGCAGGCTTGGTGCCAGGATGGAATTTTCCACTGCTGCCTGGCTCCTAGCCAAGTTGTGCTCAGTTCACTTTGACCAGCCCTAGGTTCTACTTATCTCTAGGGTAAACAAATGCCCTACACAGATCCCAGGGAGGAAGCCAGCTCGGAATTGTGGCAGAGGGTAGGGAGCATCGGAGTCTGACCTGCCAGTGGGGAGAGAGGACGGGAGGACGGACTGGAAGGAGGGCATCTCATTCATTCATTTGCCATTTACAGAGCACCCACTGACCTCTGTATGAAGAACAAAGGCAGTGAGATGCTGGCCTCGTCCTTTCGGATTTGGCAGGGTTTGGAGAGACAAGCAGGGAGAGAATGAGTACCTGGGGAAGTACAAGGGGCTGGGAGCAGGCAGGACTGACCTACCCCTCAGTCTTGGCAGAGGTCAGAGGGGCTTTGAGATAGGATTCTTGATGCCCATGTCTGACCTCCAAGTCTGTCCTCTTCCCCTTGCTCTAGCTGGACAGCCTGGAATCCCCACATACCCATGCCTGTCAGCTCTCCATCATTCAACTCCATGCCTTGATTTTCATATCCCCTTGTAGTTCAGACCTTAGTCCCCAAGGAAGGCCTCAGCCATTCCTATTTCTTTTCTTCAAACCATGAGACATGCCAGGATGCTTGCAGTGACCATATAGCCCAGCAGAGCAGGTGCTTCTGGGACATGGCCCTCAGCTCGGTTAGCATCCTGCTGTCTTCTGGGGGAGCCCCATATGAACCCCACCACTGTCAGCCTTTGTGCATGCTCTCTCTCATGTTGGGGGTGATCTTCAGGTATAACGCAGTGTGGGCATGTGGGCAAGGTTCTGCAAGCAGCTTCCTTCAGTGCCAGGTCCTGTAATTCATAAAGAGAACATGGATTGATGGTATCTGAAGGGCCCAGGGGTGAGGGTGGTGCTGGTGTTGCCACAATCCCATTATTCACACCTGTCCAGTGCTTAATAGTTTGCAAAGCAGTTTGAAACTACCTCATGAATCACACCCCATGAGCTTTACGAGGCCGGCAGGGTGGCTGCTGTTTATCAGTCAGATGTTCCTGGATGCTGAGAAAATGCCTTTTGCTTTGTGGGAGTAAGGAAATGGAAATTAATCAAAAGGACTCGAGAGGAAAGGCAGAGGAAGGCTCTCAGGTTCACTAGGGACCCAAGAACCAGTTCTCAGGTTCCAGACAAGGGAAGCCACTTGCCAGGGACACTTGACAAGGCAGATTGGTCCTGTGTCTCTCGTTCAAGGCTCCATCCTAGGGGACAGTACTGGATGAGCTTGGTTTAGGCCAGCTGCACTGTGTCTGATAGACAGAGCCCTGGAGATGTTCCTGTGTACTATGTCTGACCAGCTCCTTTCCTCCACAGGACCCAGCTCAGGTCAGGCACCTTCACTCTCCTGGTTGCACTGGGAACACAGTCTTTTCCTCTTCATCTTCAGTGAAATTATACCCCTTTTAAACTTTTGGCTTTTAGAGCCTCACTCCTCTCAATATGAAGTCAGTGGAGTTCAGCCCCTCCATTAATTCCCAGTCTTCTGCTGAAAGGTATCCCTTGGGCTTTTCCTCCAGAGCTGTCTACATAGCCAGCAGCAGAATGAGAGCTGCATCTTACAAATTCCATCATACTCCTGTCCAAATGCTTCTTGAAAAGCTTCAAACAGCTCTATGCTACTTGTGACCTGGCTCTCAACTTCCTGTGACCTTAACCCACTGTGAAACTCTTTTCAAAGATCACGGTTGAGTCTTCTAACGCACTTATTTATATAAAGGAAGCGAAATTTACACGAATCAATACTTAACCTACAGTGTGGGTCTATATCACTTTTGAGACCTGTCTGTCAGAATCCACTAAATTGATTTTCACAGTCTGCTAGTGAGTCACCTGTTTGAAGAATATTGACTCAGGGAATCAAGCCAAATTCCTTTGGAATGGTGGAGATGATCCATCCCACTGCCTGTGTTCACTTGTTTCCAGTTTGAGTTCTTGTCAATCTGTTTCTTTGTTTCCTCTGAATACTGCCCATACTAGGTTTCACAATGAGTCTGATCACCTCATTCCCTTTCCCTCTACTTCACTTTCTTTAAGTCCTAGCTCACCTCCCTGGCGTAGGTTATAGCATTTTGATGCCCTAAGGGTACCTTGTGTGTGGTCCTGGGGTCTGCTTAGGTTTCTATAGTTCAGGGATGTGGATTCATGGATATTCCTAGCCCTATCAGAGCCTAGTTCTGAAGTGGTGTGGTTTTACTCTGTGACCTCAATCGACTCTCATGCACATAAATGTTAGCACTGAAGACTCAGTGGTCATGAAAGTGGACAGGCCCTGCAGTGCTAGCTACTTCAAGGGAGGGGCTTCTGCAAGGATATGTGCATCATGTCAGTCAGTATTAGTCCTGCCTTCTCCTTAGCACGTCTTCAGGTGAAACAGCTTTCCTGGGGCACGGACCAGGGCGATTGGCAGGCCAAGTTGGATTAACTCTTAAATAAATAGTGTTGATATCAAGGAGAAGATAATAGTAAATAATGTTTGGGTAGCTTAGAATGCCAAGTGTCCATCCAGGGCCAAGGGTAGAACTTAGATTCTAGATTTTTGACCAGGAGGGTGTTTCTTCTTCTCTTCCTCCTTCTTTTCTTCCTCCTCCTCCTCTTCCTTCTTTGGTTTGTAAAGACAAGGTTTTTTGAGTGAGAGGATGGGATTGGGAGGGGAGGAAGGAGGGAGCTACAGGGGGATACAAAATGAATAAATTGTAATTAATAAAATATAAAGAAATTAAAAAAGACAAGATTTTTCTATGTAGCCCTGGCTGTCCTGGAACTTGATCTGTAGACCAGGCTGGCCGTGAATTCAAAGATCTGCCTGCCTCTGCTTCTCTAGTGCAGGGATTGAATGCGTGTGCAACCACTGCTTGGAGGAAGTAGCTTCTCTTTAATGAGCTTCAACAAAGCGCAGGCACATTTCAATCCCAATGAATGGCAAAGCTGATATTCATCTGTCACTGGCCTGATGTGCCCATGAACTGGGGAGGTTCATTCTCAGTGTTGGTTCATTCTCTGGGCTGTTTTCCTGTAATAAAATTTGTGTAAAAAGAACAGAATTCATTATGATGTTTTCTGTCATGTACACAATATACTCTGATCTTACATATTCTTCTCTTGTCCCCATCCATACCCTGTTGGACTCACCCCTCCTCATAAAAATAAGTCCTTGTTGTAGTTTCACATTTTTAAAAAAAATCTAGAATCCATATATGAGAAAAAATATATGATATTTGTCTTTCTAAGATATTTTACTCAGTGTGATAGTCTCAACTTTGCTACAAATTACACGATTTTGTTCTTTAGAGCTAAACAAAGCTCGTGTGTGTGTATGTGTGTGTGTGTACATGTATGGAGCCCAGAGAACAACTTGAGGGAGTCAGTTATTTCCTTCCACCAGGTGGGTCGTAGGGCTTGAACGCAGGTTGTCAGGCTTGGTGACAAATGCCTTACCAGCCCCTGCTGGTTAATGGGAAACATTGTCCATTTTCCATACATGCCTGAAAGTCCATTGGTCTAGATAATGCTTTTCCATTTCCCTGACACAGGAGATGAGGTCCACAAGCAGGTGGTGCTGTGTCGGCCAAGCTGATTCACATGCCTGTGCTTTTGACTCAGGAGCTGGTGATGAGAAGCAGAAGAGACGAGGACTCATTCACAGTGACCAGTGAGTGGAGTGATGTGGGACCAAAGGGTTTAGTGGCAAGATCATTGATGACTCGGCTTAGCTTCCCTGTTTGCCTTCTGTGTTCAGAAAATGGCTCCCCAGTGTTTGCGGTCATTAGGGACCAGCTAAATATACTCTGAATTAATTACTTTCTCCTTAAAGCTACCAAAGTTGAGTCCTTCAGCACTTGCAAGTACAAATCCTCATAAAAGCACTTTTCAGAGTAAATTTTTGATGACACAGAGGCTTAGTCACTCTATGCCCCAAATCTTTTCTTCTTCTTCTGGCTTTTACTTAATTATCTTTAATTCCACCCTTGCCTCCATCCCCAGCACCTAGTAACAAGCCTTTGATCTTGGCCATCTTTCCCACTGGGGAGACCTTATACTGGCAGAGACACAGCTGGTGCTCATGCCCTAGGGAGGTGTAGTCAATCTCTGTCTGACTCCAGGGGTGGCAGGGATGGGTGGGAGGAGGGTCAGGGAGTGCTACACCTACTGGAGCAGGGGAGGTAGATTCAGGGTTTTAGTGTTGTGGTACAAGGCTTAGCAACGAAATTCTCTGCATAGGAAAGTGAATGAGCTTGTGTCCAGAGGGCAAGAATTCTTGACACACTCGTCCCCACTGCCGATCATCTTCCCACTTTGACAAGCCCTGAGCCAAACAGCTAGGCCAGTGAATACAACTTGAGGCATCAAGAAGAGACAGCCAGTGCAGCCAGCTGTTCTTGATTAGATACTGGCACAGATGCGGATGGTGTGATGCCAATGGCGTATCCCTGTGAGTGACTGGCCAGAAAGCACACGAAAGGTGGAGCCATGGAGGAGGTCCAGGAAAGGTACTGTCCAACACAGTGGAGCAGGATGACAAAAAAAACCCCACAAACAAACAAACAAACAAACAAAAAAACCACAGATGACAACATGCCCGTAGCCAATCCTCGCCAACTCTAGGCTGTGCAGCAAGAAAATGGAGCTTCAACTCAGAGGCAAAGGGAGAGGGAGAATGTGACTGCCAGGCATAGAGAAGAGCAGAGAAATAGGCCGGCTTCTTTCTCCTCCAGCCCTCCCTGTTCTGTCAGTGCCTTTCATGGGCTACACCCAACTGGAAACCTGAGAGATAGCTACGCTGACCTGGCTCGCCAATGCCAATCTCCTGGAGCAGAGTGGGCAGAGAAGAGAGCAGAATGAATGAAGAGGGAGAAGGGGCAAGCCCTACACAGCAGCAAAGACCTCCTCTGATGCCTGTGGTGGGCACAGTACTCACAGCAAGTCATGCAATCCTTTCAAGAAGCTCTGTGCCAAGAGTGTACCCATTCCACAGGTTTTGGAAACTGAGGTATGGAGCTGTCAAATATCCAGAGTAGGTGGGAGGGTACCTGTGATTCAAACCTAGGCAACCTAGGTCCAGAGCCTGTGTCCTTAACCACAATGCTAAGCTGCCCAATTAAGGCATCACAAGCTATACATGGCTATTTAGATGCAAATTAGTTAAAATTAAAGAAGATGAAATCCTCTGGTCCTATGAGCCCCCATTTCAATATTCTCTAGCCATGGCCACTGGCTGCCATACTGCACAGTACAGGTACACAGCACATTAATGCTCCCAAAGGCTGCTATTGGATAGCTCTGTCCTGGATGCCTGACGCCAGCCCTGCGATCTCCTAAGTCCCTGCAGAACATATCTGCCAGTAGTTATGGTATTGCTGGAGTGGGGAGGTCAGAGGTCAGATGGATTTAGAAATACTTCTCATTGCCCTAGTGATGGTTGCCAGATAAAGTGGCCTCAAATGTAGCTCAGGAGAGAAACCTGAGATAATTTCATATGGTCTGTACCCTTTCTAGCTGGGCACCGTGGCGCACTTCTGCAATTCCAAAACTTGAGAAGCTGACGCAGGAGGGTCTTGAACTTGAGGCTACTCTGGTCTATACAGAGAGACCTCTGTCTCAAAACAGCAGCAACAGCCAGATTTGGTGGTCCTCTTTCATCATCCTAGCACTTGTTTTTGAGGCAGGAGGATGGCTGTGACTTCAAGACTGGCCTAAACTGTATAGCAAAACTGCCTCAAAAATAAATGAATGAATGAATGATCTCTTACTGTTGTACTCTTTTCAATTAAGTACAACAGACATCTCACAATAATCAGACACATTTATACCATGAGTCAGGACGTGAGTCAGGAGAGGCGGCTGGACAGCATGCCATCTTGTCTCTGCTCTATTTCATAGCTGTGTGTTCTCAGAGTGTATAAAATCCTGGCACGCCGTGCTGCATCAGCTTGCAAAATAACACTCTCAGCAGGACTTAAGTGACTTCCAGATACTTCTCATTGGCGCAAATACACTATCTTGTAAATGCCCATCACTAGTGCTGAACGATTATCAGTTCTACCCACAATCGGCCAGAGGTGAAGGCCGGCCCTGTGCAGCCTGTAGGAGGAGGCACACAGAACAGAACGTGCAAGGGCTTTGCAGGTGGAGAGACGCAGGTGAACCTATCTAGAAAAGCATCTTCTGGGAGAGGCCAAGAAGGATCTCTGACCCATCTGTGATCTATCCTCCCAAAAATATGCACTGGCTTGGATACCTTTCCCTTGCACGTGGCCTGTGAATATGCTGTGCCATGTGCATGATTATGGAGTACCTGAGTCTTGTTCAGTGTATCTGTGAACATTCTGCATCTCACTGCAAACAATAAGGTTAGCTAGCCTTGGTCATTGTCTTTTACGTGCCCGGCTCTGTGCGCAACATGCGTTATCTCTTACACGATAACCGTAAAGCAAGAACCACCATCAGTGTGCAGCCTGAAGTCATAGACTAGTGTAGTGGACTTAGGATCACTAGACCCACAATTTTTTGTTCCTGCTGTGATGGTATCTCACAACAATCTTTTATAAACTGCTTTTATCTCTGGGATGCATGAAGGGTAATTTTACGGAGGCCTAAGAGAAAAGGCAGAGCTGGATAAATTGCAGCAGGGATGAGAAGCTCCCTGTCTTATTCCCTTTCGGCCCTAGTGTTCTTCTATCAAAGCAACCATTGAAGCCCCAAGGAACTACTGAATTTAGAACAAATGGACAGGCCCACACTCCAGCCAGCCATACAGCTCTGTGGGACTAAGCATTCCTAAAGCCCCTGATGCCTCCTGCTGTGAGAGGCATGGCATACTTTTGTTGATTTGTTTTTGCTTTTTAAGTCAGGGTCTCATGTAGCCCCGGCTGGACCTGAACTTTCTACATTGTCAAGGCTGTCCTTAAACTCCTGGTATTCTACTTCTCCAGTGTTGGGGTCACAGGTGTGTGCCACAATGTCCACCACCGGGTCTTATGTCTTGATGATACATTTTGGTTATCTTTGTGGTTTTTTGTTTTTTTTGTTTTTTGTTTTTTTGTATAAAGTTCAGAATGAGCTATTTGGATCAAAACTATCTGTTTTAACATTAGCCTTTCCTTTGGAAAGTGAAAACCGCATCAGTTGTCATCCTCCGTGCCAGGTTTTTCCGCATTCTTCCCACAATTGGACATTACTATTTAAAGCCAGTCTTTGACAGTCACACATGCAAAGGTAACATTGTAACTGTTTCAATTTGCATTTTCCTGGTAACCAAGTATATCTGGCGCTTTAAAGCGCACCAATGTCTTACTTATTTTGCACATAACAAATCATATCCATTTTTGTCTTCACCATTGAGATAATAATCTTTTATTATGTATATATGAAAGTTAATTATACATGGCTATGGGTTCTTTATACGCCTTAGAACGTAGTCTAGGTCATATAGCCACATATGTTGGTGTGGATTTTATCTTTTGCTTGTGTAAGTTTTTGATTGGTAGAAGTCTTATTTTCTAGACCACAGGGTGAGATAAACATTCGACTTTCTCTTTTAATCCTTTGAGCCTTTTAAACCTTAAATTCCTTACTCTATCTGGAAGTCAATTTGGCATCAACTAACTCTATTCACTTTCTCATCTGATCGTGATGGCGGAAGCCTACAACAGTGTTAACATCTTGCCAATGCGGTATTGAAAAGACGGCTCAGTTGATAGAGTGCCTGCCAGGCCAACACGGTGACCTGAGGTTCCATCCCCCAGCGTCTACGCAAAAAAGATAGCTGTGCACATCTGTGACGTGAACACAGGCGAGGTAGAGACAGGGATATCCCCATAGCTTGCTAACGAGTGTGGCCAACCAATGAGCACCAGGCTGGGTAGATGATTCTGTCCAGAAAGATAAAGTGTAAAGTGACAGAAGAAGCCACTCAACAGCAGCCTCAGGCTTGATGTGGGTGAAGTAATAGAATCGATGTCATGAAGAATCTGCTAAGAAATTTGCTTAGCAGCTGTTAAATCACACATTCAGCTCCTTTAATTAAAGACCCCCAAAATATTTCAAAGACATATTCTGTACTAAGCAGGTTTGTTAGAGACAAGTGAAGTTTAGGATGCTAGCTAGGATCGTATTTCTGCAAAGGTCTGTTCACCACGATGGACCAGCCATTAGGCCCATTACTGTATGAGAGAACTTGACTGTAACGAACAGCTCTAGGGGACAATGCAGAGTGACGCCATTGTTAAGGCCATCATTAAGCTATGAAGCCCTGGGTTCTCTGTTATCAGAAAAGCGTAATTCTACCAGGTGGGCTAGATGGCTCTGGGTAACAACTGTTTGAAAAGAGCCACCTTGGTGGACGTGTGTACAGCTTTGCTGTGTAAATGTCCCATCTGTCCAAGTGGCCAGACTTGAAGTTTCCTGTCCCTGTTTAAATTGCTCTGAGTGAAAGAGATTGAAGGATGACAGCCTAGGTGGACTGTGTAAGTCCAAGGTCTGTGTAAGTCAGTAAAAATTTGTTTGCTGCTGGTTTCTCTTTGGGAAGAATTAATAATAATAATAATAATAATATCACTATTATTAAAGAGCTTTTCCCTTTATTTTTCCTGAGTGTGTGGAGTGAATTCTCACTGGGGGGATCACATTTTTTGCTTCACTTCCATGCATAGGTGCATACATATGCCTCTAAACAAACACACACACGTACACAGTTAGATGGTCGTCTCAGCTAATGATGACTTTGCTCTCGAGAAATATTGGGCAACTATGAGTGGGGGGAAAGGGTGTACTTTTAACTGGTGTCTAGTGGTCAGAGACCTGGATGTTGCTAAATATTCTATAATGTTTGACATAGTTTTCCACAACAACAAAATCTGGTTAAAACTATCAGAGGCTGAGGCCCTCTCCACAGCTTTCAGGATTCCTTCTGGAAGCCCCAAAGGCCTCTCCCTTGGTGCCCCAGCATAGACGTGGGGAAGAAGAGAGTGGTGTCTCAGCTGTCAGCACTAGCAGCTGGGCCACTAGCAGTTGGCAGAAGCAGCTTCTGGTAAAGCATTACTGTTTCTCCAAAGGACCCGGAGCACAGCCTGACTGGTTGTGTGACGTGGGGAGAGGTATTTAACCTCCCGGTGTCTTCTCTGGCTCAGGGACGAGACTGAATTACACAAGAATAGCTGAGTCCTGCAGGTCTTCCTCTCAGTCACCAGCCAGAGGAACATCTGTCTCAGGACCAGGAAGACAGCCTGGCTTTGACCTCATTACCCAAGTCCTGTCCGTCCAGTCCAGAGTCCTTCTGGCTAGAAGGTCTCGGGACTGCAGGTAAGCTGGTACTAGGCTTGCTGCCGGCAGGAGTCCTACCTGCATATCCTCCTCCGGGCCATATTTGGCCACCTTAGGGCTTCGTGCAAGACACTGTACTGCTCTCTTGCACAGGCTAAGGAAACGGAGGCACAGAATAATCAGGCAGCTTTCCCAAAGCCATGCAGTAATGTGACTGGGTTCTAGGCCCACCTGGATTGATGCTAAAGCCCACGATTTTATAAAGGCTTGGAGGTACCAGAATGTGTCTACAGTATGTCTCTGCAAGGGGTCCCTGGAGAACCAGCATCCACTCTCCATAGCAAAGAAGAGGGCTTTGGCACAGAAGGTGTGAGTGGGATTCTCACCCCTACAATCTGGCCTATTGGAAAAAGTGACATCTTGGGTCATTGATCTATCAGAGAACTGCCTTTGTGTGTGTGTGTGTGTGTGTGTGTGTGTGTGTGTGTGTGTGTGTGTGCATGCGCGTGTGCGCGTGTGTGTGACAGATTTTTCTCCACCTGAATGATGCTCTGAGCTTTCCAAATATTCCTAAGACCTTGGAATCATTTCCAGTCTCCCTCAGGCTTCCAGAACCTTACCACTTCCTGGATTTGGATGTGGAGTTTACACGCTTGCTTGCTCCCTGAGACTGCTTCAGTGAATTCCTTTTGGCAGGAGAGATGCCATCGGACTTTGAGCACTGCCACCATGCTGTAAGGGAGCCAAAGTTGCACATCAGTGACCTGCAGATGCATCAGCTTGGGCCCAAGCCAGCAGCCAGCATCGTGCCCCAGTAGCTTGAGAGTGAGTATCCAGATGAGCCAGCCCATACCCTCCAGGTCGCATACCACAGAGACAAGGTGCCCCCTTGCCCCCCAAGCCCTACCCAGGTGGGAACGGGCAGTTCTGTGTGTCAAAGGATCTCTGCTGTTACTATAAGCCAGTGAAGCTTTGTGACAGAGCTGCTGTAAATGGGAAGCCCTGTGCTATGGCATTCCAGGACATGCTCACCCAGCTTGTGCATCATGGTCCATACAGGTCTGAGCTTTGCTCATGAAGCCTGACATCAGCTCAAGGCTTCAGCAGCAGAAGGTGGTCTTTTTGAACAGCAGGCCCCTACAGGGCATCAAACTGTTTTCTGCAAACACACCTACCTCCCTGCTGGCACTGACTTAAATTCCTGGAGTGTTTTCTTAGTGGTAGCTAAAACCTCTTTTACATTTCCGTTCCTATTTCCTGTTTTTGTTGTCTGTAGAATTCATCTAGTTTCTTTCTGTTGTTTTGATGGCCATAGAAGTCATCTAGGATCTACTGGGGCTGCCCCTTTTGTATAGCTGAAGTGTCACCATTATTTTGGTCTTCCACCTTAGAAGGACATTCTTAGACGCTTCTGTGATTTTGGCTACCGCATCCTGGGTGGCAGGCAGACTCCTGTGTCAGAGGCAGACTCTGACCAAAGCATCCATGTGAGGTAGACTTGAGAGCACTTAGCATCTCTGTGAGGTGTCACCCTGCTTCTAGAAAGGGCATTTTAATCAGGCCCTGAGATCTGGCTTTGGGAAAGGAAAAGTGCCTGCAAGTGGAACCCATGGTGAGGACCTCTTATTGCTCCAAGGACACAGCCCTGCTCCTTGTGTCTGGAAGTACAGATCAGTCAGGCACCATGGCCGCTCTTAGCTGCCTACCATGCCTCTCTCCACTATATGGGGCTGCAGAGTAGCAACCTCCAGCTGCATGGAGTTTCAGTCAGGGGAGACCCTGGGCGAAGTAGTTCTCCAGTCTAACCTCATGCCTCAGCAGCAGCCCTCTTGCTGACTGTCTAAGCATCTTCCTGTTCTAGACAGTATAAATAGAATCACAGAACAGGTGCCTAGTGTGTCTGGCTTCTTAGTAAGATGGCTCTGAGGTCCATCCACATTACAGCATCTCTTTCTAGCTCTGGCCAGTCAGACATAGTGACCCTGGGGAATGGTGGTTCCTGGTTTCTGCCTTTTGCTCTGGGAGACTTGGCTCATTCCCTCCTGGACCCTTGCCTTTCACTCTATGGAATCTAGCCCATTAGAGCTCTAGGTATATCCAGGTCTCACCTGAGTGGGAGTGTCTGTTGCTACCACTGGCAGATGGGGTGGTATGTGCTTAGACTAGCTGAGGGGTCTATTGAACCAGCAGAAAAAGCAGCGGGAGGGGGAGGTGCATCTGTAAGGGAACAGCAAGCCCCAGGCGCTTAACACCCTCTCCCCATGCCTGCTTCTCAGGCGCCCCTCTTCCCTGCCCCCTCCCTTTTGCATTTCCCCCTTGTCTCTGAGTGCTTCCTTCAAGTGGTTCATCTTGCTCAGAGTAAAAGCCAAGGTCCATTTCTTCCTTCTCTGATCTCATCTTGTTGCTGTCTTTTGAATGTCCTGGGCCCATGGCATATCACAGAACCTTTGCAACTGCTGTTTCTGTCCTGTATCCAGATACTTCCATGCTGCTTCCTCACTGACTTCAGTCAGTATTGTGTCTGCCACTCTCAGATTCCAACACTTCCTCCTGTCCTTCTATTAACTTGTCTTGTCCTGATTATCTACTGCTAGGCAGCTAGTGTGTGTGTGTGTGTGTGTGTGTGTGTGTGTGTGTGTGTTTTCATGTGTGATTTAGTAGCCACTGTCGTTCTCTGTCTCTTCACCAGTTGGAATGTCATCTCCATGATTTTGTCTGTGTGCTCCACTGCTATGCACCTAGGAGCCGGCACAGAGGATTGGATGAGTAGCAGTTGAATGAGTGACTGCTCTGAATTCATGCCCAGGGGACCTGCAACCCTGCTAGGCTGACCTCGGATGTGCAGCTGCCTCCATTAACTCTGGCATCACTGACATCCGGGTCCTGATGTCCTGGTCCTCTGCTCCAGCTGGGCCAGGGCTCTGGCCACACTGGTCTGGGGAGTGCAGTAGGTATCTGACTGTAGACTTGACTTGAACACAATCGAGAAAATGCTTGGCACAAAAGATGTGCTGTGACTTGTATGGAGGGAACTTAAAATGCAGTTCCTCCAGTTTTCTGGCTGGCTGACTTACGACCTTCTGAGCTTCCTAGTTCTCTACACTCGTGAGGGTTCACAGCTGATGATGCCATGACAGACGTCCAAATCCAGGAATCCTGAAAACTGACAATGTCCTGGTTAGGTGTAGGTATGGATTATTTAGAAAAGGCGGGAACCCTAGCTCAGAAAAGCAGTATGTCTCCATTGTGTATGGAGAGATTCTTGTGTGTGTGTGTGTGTGTGTGTGTGTGTGTGTGTTGAGGAAAAGGGAATCATGGGGATACTTCTGAGTTGTTCTCCTGTGACATTACAGATAGTCCCTGATGTGCCCCAGATTTTTGTGGTAATACAGTTCTCTGAAACATAAGTATGACAGTTTTGTGTCCTTCTATTTTATTTCACTGATGACACTAGCTTTCAGCCCCAACTGCACTTTAGCCTCACCGGAGACCTGTATAAAGTGCTGGTGTGCAGGCATTTCCACAGCGGGGGAGTGGGAATCCTGACGTGGATTCGGGGCGTCAGTGTGCTTCAGAGAGGACGTCCCCAAGGTAATAAACTGCGGCCAGGGCTGTGCCTCACAGTCTCTTGTGAGGACTGAGAACATTTTATTGGGAATTAAGATAAATTGCCCGAAACTCGGACTCTGGAGGGTTTGGTAATTCAGTTCTAGCATCCTTTGACTTTGGCCTTTGACCTCGGACAGGTTTCTGGTTATTTTTGTTTTTCTTTCTTTTTTCTTTTCTTTTTTTTTTTTTTAATCCTGATTCTATTCTTTGGTGAAGATAATTGTGCCTTCTTACCTGCAGCCGGCCCATGGTTGTAAAGTCGTACGTGCTGGAGGGCTTTCTTAAATCTTAATGTCTGTACAAATGTCAGTAAGGAATTATTAGAATCACAAGTGCTAGTCTTTTGTAGAGCCCACAACTGGGTGCATTCTCACAGGAAGAATTTTTGTATTATTGAAAACAAAACCAAGGGCAGGCTCTGTTCAGAGTCAGCTTTTCAAAATTTACTCAAGCTAGAAACAAACGAACAAACAAAACCCAAAAACAAACAAAAAACGCTTGTGATTCCAGGATTGAACGCTAGGTGGCACAAGTTCCACGGCACAGCCATTTGCTCGGCATGTGTAGGTGAGATAATTTTCTGCCTTCCTTTGGTTAAATTAGGATTATTCATGGAAAGAATCGTCTAAAAAAAAAATCAAGATTAGAGGCTATGCACCCTTCTTGAACTATCTTCACACAGCCAGTTGGTGGATCCCATCTTCTTTCATTTTTCCTCTCAATATTTCTAGTCATTGTAATCAAAACCCTCTTTGGTCTGCCAGGCTCAGATATAAGAGCGGCATCCAAAAGCTCTGTGTCTGGCAACGAACCAGGAAGGAGGCCTCTCCGGCTGCTCTGCAGACTTAATTAGCTCTGAGCTGTTCTTTCTGTCATTTGCTGCTTTGCTAACCTCCCCTGGGCTTGGGGTGGGTTGAGGGGGCGGGGGGGGGGGGGATGGGTTGGGAAAATGGTGTCAGGTTTTCTGCCCTTCCCCTCCCCTCGGGAGTGCGGACTCCTTGCGATTGTAAAAGCTGACTGACAACGAAGAAAGCAGGCAACCAAACCACAACGCTGCAGCTTAGGTTTTCTTAGAAGACTAGCACTGCTCATGGAGCCTCCCCTCCTCTCTTTCTGTGCTGCTGGAAAACACAGCTGAAAGGTGGACTTTGATATGTTGTAGACTCGACTGGTATCAGGTCCCTGCTCTGGCCTCTGGTCAGGTGCCCTTGCCTCTGTGTTTGTGTGCCCTCCCTATTCTTGGATAAAATTCCCTGGATTTATTCACTCCTCAGCTCTCTGCCTGCTCTGTTTCACAGCGCCCTTCAACCTCTTTCCTTCCTTCTAGAACCTCCATTTTCACCTCTGAGGAATCCTTCTTTTCCAGGGGAACCTGTGTCCTCTTGCTGATTTGTGATGGCCTGTCTGACTCAATCTTAAATTAAGCCCACATCTTTTGGGGTCTGTCGCCAATCTTTTTAGCAGGGCACACATTACAGGGAGTGAAAGTGAAGTCAGATCACAGTTCACATCAGAAGGCGTTTGAGTGAAAGCCATCTGCATGGGACAGGTATTTGCAGTCAAGAGGGCTGCTTTCTTTCTGTGTCAGTCATAGCAAACAGCCAGGAGCAGCCTTGGCTGTCCCGTTTCTAGGTCTTTATACATTTCTATTCCCTCTGCTAAGGATACTCACTCCTCCACTGCTTTTTTTTTTCTTCTTCAGATATTTCCCTCTAAGGGGAAATGGTTTATATTTTCATCCTGGAAGAGAAGATTATTTGTTAGCAATTGGCAAACATCATTCAAGTTGCGAATGATATCTGGTGAATTGCTACAATAGTGATTCCCCAACTTACCTGCACATCCTGGTGCCCAGCACGTCCCTGTGCCATGCCTTCTGCCTGGTCATCTGATGTGCTTTGATCATTGGAACAAGAAACAAGATGCAAGCAGAGAATGAAAAAAAGCAAAAACAAAAAAATCCTTTGTCTGGAGTGGCTTGTCAGACAACAGAAGCCAACAGAGGACTGGATCACCAGAACGTAATGTAGCTGGTGTGTTGAAATGATGGAAAACTGGATTTTTCTAGTTAGTTTTAACTGTCAACTTGACACATGCATCCGAGAGCATCGGTTTTCAACCTGTGGGTCACAACCTCCATGGGGGTCGAAGGACCCTCACAGGTCGCCTAAGGCCATCAGAAAACACAGATATTTACATTATGATTCACAACAGTAGCGAGATTATCGTTATGAAGTAGCAAAAATAATAGTTTTATGGTTGGACGCCACCACCATATGAGGAACTGCGTTAAAAATGTCACAGCATTGGGAAAGCAGAGAGGCAGCTGAGAAGGGAGTCTCAAGTGAGGTGGTTCCCAGATCAGTTTGGCCTGTGGGTGTGTCTGCTGGGAGGGGGTGTCTTCTCTGTTAACTGGTATAGAGGGGTCGAGCTCTCTGAAAGTGACACTGTTCCCTGGGCTGGTATAAGAGAGTTAGCTAAGCACGAGCCTCCAAGCTACCAAGCAGTGTTCCTCCACAGTTTCAAAGCAATTCAAGTTCATGCTTCAGTTCTGACTTTCCTCCATGATGGGCTGTGACACCAAAGCTGAAATAAGCCCTTTCCTCTCCCCCCTGCTGCTTTTGGTCAAGTCAGAGCATTTTGTCACAGCCACCGAGAGAAAACTATGTGAAAACTAGGATATGAATTTTTATAAGAATTAGTGGGGAAAAGAATGCATAAAAATGATTGCGGGATGATATGTAAAACTGATTAATACATGATAAACAGGCACTGCCAGCCAGAAAAGGGAGACTCTGTCTCAAAAGGCAAAAAACAGATAAATAAAAAAGGAAGCAACCTTTGGAGCTGTCTTCTGTCACAGACTCAGATGGCAGCATGCAGAAATAGAAGAACAGGTTAGTGTCAGAGTGCCAGGGACCTCAGGAGTGTTGTTTGATCAAATATCCACACAAGTTGAAAAACAAAGAAAAAATACCCAAGTGTGAAAACTCTCAAGTTCATTTACTAGTAGGAAATATCATTTTTATCACATAACCATAATCCTGTGACCTTTGGTCACAGGACACGACAAACTATTGGCACAGAAAAAAAAAATCAAGAATAAGATGCCAACACTTCCCCTGTGACCAGGAAAACAAAATCTGTCGATCTTATGCATGTCCCCGTTTTATGACTTTTCCAAGCGAAGGTATGTATTACAGAAGTCTGTTGACATGAGTTGGGACTTTTGGAAATGATTTGGTAAGGTCTGTTTGGACCCAGAGGCATGGCTCCCCTGGGCTCCTTCTCCTGACATATTATCTCAGCCTGTTTGTAGGTTGTGGACGCCCGTTTGTGGACTCTCTGCTACACTGTGACCTACTTCAGGATGGAGATGTTTGTTACTCACCATTGGGCCCTACACTTTACCACAGTATAAACATTTGTTAAATGAGTTATTTCCTCATATAGCCAGCATCAGCGTTCCCCCTCTCTGGTAGTGACAAAACCCCCGAAGTATGTTGTCTCCCTGTGATTGCTGCAAAGTGACTTTGGGCTAGCTGGCCTTGGCTGCGAAGAGGTTACCGTGTTCAGCCTCAGTTCTCAGCTCTGTGCCCAGGAGCAGCAAGATAGGCCCAGTGGGAATATTTACACTATGGGTATGGGCAAATAAGGATTAGGCTTTTGTTTTCGGATATTATTTATCAGTACATCATGGATATTTACTGTGTTTTGGGGCCAAAGAGTAATGGCTAAAAATTGTTGACTTGAGGTCAGCCAGCTGTGGCCTGAGGCTCAAATACACCTTGCTTTTGTGTTTCTCACAAGCTAACTCTCTCTCTCTCTCTCTCTCTTTGGGGAGGGTATGGGTGCGGACAGAGTGTAAACTCTTCAAAGTTTTGTAAAAAAAAGAGGAGGAAGAGAGCGAAGGAAATGAGAGGAAGAAGAGGAAGACTATGAAGAGTCAAGCAGGGAATGAGAAGTAAAAATTCACACTGTGAGCTAGCCTTTTTGGTGACCCCTGACTTAGGTAATCCTAACTCTGGCTGCCTGTTAATATCACTCATGAGCTACTCACGCATCCTGGGGTCTGCACCCCTTAATGCTTGAGGTGGGGTCACTCTTTTCTGTTTGAGGGACAAGTCTCTTGGCGCCCACCCTCTCCCACTGATCCTCCAAACTTATCTCTGACCCTGACCCAGTTTCTGCCTGGTCCCAGACACTGCTGAGTCTTCTGTGAGAGATATTTTAGGGCTGCCACGAATCTGAACGTCATTGCTTCAACTGAAAAGAAGTGAGCAGAGAGGGTGAGGAGCCTGAGGTGGGCATGACTCTGGATGGCAATGGCCTCTGATTGTTCAGCCATGTTCTGCTCACCTCTCACTCCCGCCCCGGGGCTGGGAGCCCACTGAAGACACTGGGCTAAAGCAGGTGGGGAGAACTAGTTGATTTCTCAGGGCTGGGCAGGGAGGAGCGTTTCTTGAGTCAGGTCCGTCTCTCTGAGTGCTCTGGGGAAGGAAGGGTGGAGCCTTTGGAAGATACTCACCTCGCCTGCTTGTTTTGAGGAATGGTTATGAAAGAATGTGGTGAATTATTTTTAACCAACATACCAGAGTCAATTATAGCTCTGGACATTTAGGAAGAGTACACAGTCTTAGAAGAGTGTCATTACTCAAGAATGTGTGACCCTTCCTGGGAGCCACTTCTAAGGCCTGCTGCAAATTCTTTTGAATTTATCTTATGTTGGTAACTTTCCTTTGAAGATAGGGTACTTTGAATAAATAACCAAAATTCAGTTGGGATGAAACAGATTTGCTTAGTGGTGGGGTAAAATAACTTATTTTAATGTAAGGAAATTAGCCATACCCATGGGTAACATAGCTTAGTAATTACTGAAATTATGGATTATGGAGCCAGATAGCCTAGGCTCAAAGACAGGTGTATCACCTGGCAGATGTGAAAATAACCTTGTTTTTTTTTTTTTTTTTTTAAATTTTCATATAGAAAATGGGTTTATTCAAGTACTTACCTTATTATATTAGGTTGTTGTGGAAATTAGATGAACACCACACACACACACACACACACACACACACACACACTCTCTCTCTCTCTCTCTCTCTCTCTCTGCTAAATTCATTATTGCTAGTAAAGCTCTCGTGCAGTACGTTCTGTCCTGGAGATTATTAAGGAATTCAGAAGCAGTGGTGTTAGCATACTCCTGGAACCCAAGCACCTCAGAGGTCAGCACAGGAAGATTACAAAGCAAGCCCCCCTCTCAAGAAAAAGAATTCCAGAAGTGTTTTTGCCTGAGGCAGTACCATGGTTATAATCAGTCTGAAGAGTTCTTGCTTGGCTGTTTTGAGGCCTCCTCTAGAGTCAAATGTATTTTGTTAAGGTGGATTCTACACCCTGGCTTCCTCCATGCCACCTGGAGCAGGGACAGGCCTTGCTAATTCTGGCTCCCCATATTGAGGGCAGCTGCTACCTAGACTTCTAAGGCAGGCTCAGGGGCAAAGGAGGAGAGAGGAGGATGGTGCTGGGGTTTAGCCTGCTCCAGGGTGTCCTTCTGGGAAGGGCAGGGCAGCTGAGCTAAGTGAAAGTGGGGAACAAGACAGGAGGCATGTCTGTTGCCAGTGTCGAAGAAGAAGGTGGGACTTGCCTTAACCCCTTACCACCTGATGTGGGGCTGGGGTGAAGGGTGGGTGGTGCCCAGTGATAGACCGTGTGAATAGACAGCAGGGAAAGGAAACAGCAAAGTAGTTTGTTGTTGTTGTTTTGAGGCTTATATAAAGAGGCTCTTTGGGGGAAGTCTGAGAAATACAAATGGTGAAGAATGAAGTCTTTAATTTTAAAAATCAACATAGAGCTGACATTATTGGGGGAGGGGAGAGGTGGACTGTAGCTCTTTGACTTCTGATCCAAGCACTGATTTGTAAGCATCAGAGTCGGAAGCCAGAGCCCTCCATCACTCCAACACCTTCCTCCTGCTGTTCATTTGTAATTTCATCCCTACTCCACCCTAGCCCTAAACCCTAAACCTTGACACACATTAGCTGTTCTCTGTCACAAAAGTATCTTTTCAAGATTGTTCTGTAACACAAATACAGACTTTAGAACTGGCTCTCCTCTCCGCCTCCATTTGAGGTCAATCAAAATTATTATTTCTACCAAAAGTTATTTACTTTTTCTTTCTGAAAAACATTTCATTTGTATAGATATAGCACAGTTCTTACCTTTTTTTTTTCTTTTATAAATACAGCTGTTATAAACACTTGTGAGTTTGTGTGACTATAATTCCCCCTTGCAGGGGAAAATATGCAGGCACGGTATTCCCAGGACATAGGTAAGAGTGTGCTTATTTCTGAGAAACTGTCAACCTATTTCATGGCTGCTCAGTTCTCCATTTCTGCCAGCAGTGGCTGAGAATTCCAATTATGAAATATTTGCTGGTAGTATTTTCTTTTAGGCCTTCTAGTAGGTACTTAGTATATTTCAGGGTGATTTGACACATATGTCTCTAAGGATTAATGATGATGAACATAGCTGTCTTCCATATAGTGAACTCTGGGGGAGCGTATATTCAACTATTTTACTCATTTCAAAATTTTGTAAAGTAGTGCATATGTTTCTTTTTAAAAAACATTTACTATTATTTTTAAAGTTATGTGTATGCATATATATATGGGCAAAAACATGTGCACAGAAGCACGGGTGCCCATGGAACTCAACGCATTGGATCATTGGGAGCTGTAGTTACAGGTGGTTGTGAGGCACCAGCCCTGGGTGGGTGCTGGGAACTGAACTTGGGTCCTCTACAAGAGTGGAATGTGATTGTAACCACTGGGCCACCTCTCTAGCTACTGGTGCATATGTTTGTTTGTTTGTTTGTTTAAATGTACTGCTGACTTGATACTTGGCTTTTAATTGTTTTATAATGTCCCTCTCCATCCCTGGAAATTCTCTTTCCTTTTTTCAGTATGTGTGAGGAACCCACTCCATGAGTCAGGCCAGCCTGAACTCTCTATCCTTTATCTTAGGTTCTCAGAGTTCTGGGATTACGTATGTGCCACCATGCCCAGCATATTCTCTTTACTCTTACATTAGTCTTTCATCTTCCCAAAACTCAGCTAGAGTTGTCCCAAAAGCTACAGCAGGAAAGCACCCAAAAAGATGTTTCCCAAAGCATCCTGACAAGGGGATGGCTAGGAGTCCACAGAATAAGGCACTAAATTGACAGTAATCCCAGATACTCCACAGGTCCATGCAGGAAGACCATAAGTTTGAGACCAGCTTCGGTGCCTTTGTGAGACCTTGTCTCAGAATACAGTACGTGTAAGGAGGAGGGTGTTGGGGAGGTAGCTCTGGGGTGGAGCACTCGCCAAGCATGAGTGAGACCCTGGGTTCATCCGCCTCTACTGTGGGGGAGGGCACAAGAAGCGCTGATGCCAGGGGGTCTGTGCAAAACATCGTAAGAGGAAATAGTTTACCGAGTGCTGGACCTTCTCCCCATGATCGACAGCTAGAGAAAGGGGGGTGCTACCAGATACGTCTTCAGTGAGGGGATCAGGATGTGTAACATTTTGAAAAATTATTAATTTTATTGTTATCATCATCACCACCATCATCATCATCATCAATGTGTGTGGGTACTGTGTATGTGGGGTAGTCACGTGTCACAGAGTGTGCGTGGAGGTCAGAGGACACCTTTTCGGAGTTGGTTCTTTCCTTCTACCTTTACATTGGACCCATGGATCACAGTTGGGCCTCCAGGCTCACGCAGCAAGCGCCTTTACCTGCAAAGCCATCTTGCCAGCCTCAGAGAGGAGTTTTTATGAGGAGTTAAGGAATATTGGGTCAAAGCTGAGAACCTGTGGGTTTTTGCTCCCTCCCCACCCCCCAGAGTTTTGGGCAACCACTTCACTACCTTTATCAGTACTTAGGGAGTTGAAAGCCCTGGCATGGGTGTGAGCCCACTGGAAAAACTCCATAGCTGGCCAAGTCAAAGAGTAGAGCCATTAAACCACTCTGTGATTTTACTCAGGAAATAGGAAGTAGGGGGATTAGGGCTCCCTCTATCTATAGATGCAGGCTCCACCTTTCTTCTGATTATGTTTGCATAGCCTATGTTTCCCACTCATTTGCTTTTAACATGCCGACATCATTGTTTGAGGGAAGTTTCTCGTAGCTAGCATGTAATTGGGCAACTGGCAATATTTCCACCTGGATAATCTCTGTCTTGTTATTTGTGTGTTGGAGTCATGCCTATCATTTTATTGTTTGTTTTCCCTTTGTCCTTCGTTTCTGGGTTCTCTCTCTCTCTCTCTCTCTCTCTGTATTTTTCTGCTTGGTGGTTGCCTTACAGGTTACAATGGAAATACTGTGTCCACTTCTTCTTTATTAATTTAGGATTGAGGGCATTTCATCACTCTGTGCAGGTCCCCTTCCTGTCCCCTGTATGCTGGAGTGGTCTTGAGTCTCACACCCACAAACATCAAACATGTCACCAAGGCCTTGAGTTATTGGGAGTGAGTTTTGTCTGCTCAGCTCTATTGCATCATTGTTATTTCACACTGAGCCCTGACCAAGTATGTGGCGATAAACAAGACACCTGATGTGCAAACATTTTTAAAATTGTTTCTATTTCATGTGTCTAGGTGTTTTGCCTGCATGGATATATGTGTACCACGTGTGTAGCTGGTGCCCATAGAGGCCAGAGGAGAGGGTGTTGGATCCCCTGAAAGTGAAGTTACAGATGGTTGTGAGCGGCTGTGTGGGTGCTGAGAAGGGAACCTGGGTCCTCTGCGAGAGCAGCCAGTGCTCTGAGCCACAGAGCCATGCTCCAGCAGATTTTAATGGCACACGTGTCAACAATTAGAAACTGTCTTTTTACAACTGTTTTTGAGTCTTCATTAGCAGAAATGGGGGGACAGAGAAGCAGGGGAATGTGAGGGAATGGGGTGTCTGGGAGAGGCTGGGGAGGAGACTGGTGTAGGCTGAGGAAAGACAAGCTTTGAGAGGTAGGAACATTTTGATTGCCTTCTTCTGATACTCAAAGCGCCTGGAGCAGAAAGCTATCTGGGTGACTCAGTCTGATTCCTCTCTAGGAGCCATGAGACCCCATAAGAGCCACCTCTCCTCCTTGGCCTTCCTTTCCCTATGAGACAGTGTACATGAAGGAACACACGTACCTTTTGTATGATGGTAACTGTTCTTGCCATGGAAGTCTCCCTGTGTGTAGTCTGTGCTTCCACAGACATATCAAAACAGCTGGTTTACTCTAAACCAGACAGACAGCTACTGAATGGAGATTTTGTTCCTGATGACTCCAAATGGAGATAAATGCCCACTAGTAGAATCTTTTCCACTCTCATATTTCCATTGGGGCAACTAGGTTATCTCAGATAGGCCAAAGAAACTCCCTTCCCCCTCTGTGTTTTCTTTTTTTCTTTCTTTTTAAGGATTTTTAAAAGTGTGTGTGTGTGTGTGTGTGTGTGTGTGTGTGACATGCACAAATGCAGAAAGTTCTCTTAACTGTTAAGCCATCTCTCCAGCTCTAAATGTCCCCAATATCCCCATGTCTAAATAGCTTTTATTGGGCCTGGAGAGATGGCTCAGTGCTTAAGAGCACTGCTTGCCCTTCCAGAGGACCCAAGTTTGAATCTCAGCTCCCACATCTATAACTCCAATTCCAGGGGATCTGAAGCCCTCTTTGGGCTTCCGTAGACACTGCATATACATTGTACATACACATCCAGCCTCACATACAGAAAAACTCAGAAAGTGAAACAAATTAACATTTAAAAATCGCTTTTGTGAGACATTTTTATTTCAGCAACAAGACAAGTAGCCAAGATACCATGAATTCATTCTTTGCATTCATTTTGTGGCCTTTTAGCATTCATAGAACTTTCCATATGACTCTTTTCTAATTTTGTGTATCAGTCATTTTATTCCATTTTTCCTTATGAGTTTGTCTTTATCCGTCTATCAAAGATTCAATATTTGGTTGTCTTGATTTCACCCCTTCTTTTTTATACAGTAGTTACTTCATGTATTTTGTTGTGACAAGGAAGCAAACCCTGTCCTTGTCACCTCATGCTAGCTGGTGCCTGTGCACACTGTCTAATTCAGACTCTCTGAGTTGGGTGTGGTTGGAATTACTAGGTGAGGCTTATTAAAATAGAGATGCTCTGCCCAGCAACGTGAGGCCCGGGAGATGGCAAAACCCTGCCCCCTGGGAAGTCCACTGACCACCCTGTCTCAAGTGCTGACTTTAGGCTTCACCTTCCACCTGCTTTATTGATCTCAAAGTGCTCTGGCATCAGATTGTCGGGTCCTGGTCCCATCTCTCGTTGTCACTAGCTGTAATCCGGGACAAGGTCCCGGATTTCTCTGGATCATCTATCATAACTTTGCAAGGTTCTGATAAGTGTGACGGGAGATAAAGCACAGAAAGTGCTGACCCATGATAAAAACTCATAAACGTTGGCTAGTACCACATTGTATTGTCTCGCCTGATAGCTGCAAGAGCCCATTTTACAGACAGAGGTGGAAAGGGACTGTAGTGGCAGTCATTTGGCCAGCAAGTTGAAGGGCTAAGGATGGAACACAGGCCCCACTTCTAGTCCAAAACTTTCTCTATCTCAGTTGACTATGATAGTTAGGTGGTTACCAGGCAAGGGGAGAGGGCAAGGGCTGTGTGTATGTGGAGTGTGTGTGTGTGTGTGTGTGTGTGTGTGTGTGTATGTGTGTGCGAGCGCGCGTGTTAAGGAGAGGAAACCTAATATTACCCTTTGCATGAGGTTCAAGTTTACCACTAACTTTAAACTTTGTGGGCCTTCCTTCCCTACTGTGGGGTTTGATATCATGCCAATCCTGGACTTCGATCCTAATCACAGTCTCTGTAATGGGTTTCATTGATGGCTCACATTCTCCCTCCAACATTCAGAGAATCGCAAACATGTGTACGGGGCGGAGTAGGACTCTGGGTTTATGGTCTGATTTCTTTGCTATCTCCTTTAGTCCCGAAGCCCCTTGTGTGTGCAGGTGCAGCACATCCAGAACCCCTTCGAGTGCAAAGCTGCTGTTAACAGGGGGAGGTCTGTTCTTGGGTAAGGTTAACTTGCGGGCACACAGCCTCAAGCCACTCAGCTTGCCTCCTGCAGCACTGTGCTGTCCATTCCAAGCAAGCGACCTTTTGTTTCCTTTACAGCCTGAGTTCTCTCGTGAGGGTCAGTGCTTGTAGAAAGGCATGGTATCGTTCTGTTTCTTTGTTTGTTTGTTCTTGAGTATGACAGGGCCAAGCAAACCATTTCAGTGGTTATGCATAAAAGGCAATGGAGACTTTCGTCACATCAAGTAGAATGAGAGCAATTTGGGATGAAGGACAGTAAAAATGCAGATATTGAATGCAGATGTTAATGAAGAATGGCTACAATGGTTGATAAGTTTTTAATTAATCAGAATTCTTTCTGGTTGGAATTGTGTTTTGAGGAGAGGATATGGAAAGTGTGATTTCTAGGTGTTCATCATTACAGCAGTTGATCTAAGTTCACCTTCATAATTGACTCCAGGCATTGGCTCTATCAATAATAAATGATGGTAAAGATAAGGGGGTTTCATCTCAGAAGTCAGCTTCAGTGGTTTGGTAGTGGCCTTTGTTGTCCCGGTGGGGAGGACATGAGTACCTCCCAGTGGCTTTGGAGGACAGAGTGTATTTAGAGTGGCTATAGTTCATGTGCCAGAAGTTTGAACTATGTCACCTAACATGATACATACCTGCATCCTCTAAAGAACACAGTGATGGCATCGACACTCTGTGTGCCCAGCGTGGTCCCTGATTATATAACTTTGCCCACCAGGCTGGCTACCCTGGAGAGCGCTTGTCCATCTCTGAACCTTTGCTTTCACCCAGAGAGGAAGAATGAGGTGGCAGGAAGAAGAAAAACCAGGGGCCAGGCAAAATGGATTTCAGGCCACCTGTGGCTTATTTCCACATGAAAAACATGGTCCTGGGACAGGAGGGATGCTTCTCTCTTTTCCAGGAGGCACTGGACATGGCTGGGCTTGCATGGCCACCTGACAGGCGCCCTGATGTGACTGGCAGAGAATCGTTGCCTATGGTGAAATTCCTTCACGGCTGTGCACCTGGCCCATGTCACTGGGCTGTGGAAAGTAAACCCACAGGCAAAATGATGGAAATTTGACTTGAAATTTTGGGCACATTTTAGAAGTACTGAACACACACAACCATACCACGGAGTGAAAGTCAGCATTCAGGAGGGATGGAGAAGAATTGGTGGAGAGAAAATGTAGGCAGGGGAGATTTGATCCAAACACATTATATGCATGAGTGATTATTAAATAAGACGCTGGAAGAATAATAAAGGAAAGTCAGCATTCCCATGAGTTTACAATCATGAAAGAAGGTTTTGGACTCATCTTCTTGGAGACTGACCTCTCCTGGCTCTGAGCCTGAAGGCTTCTCTCCTGTCATTGAGAGGGGTTTGGGCAAACCCACCTGTGGTGCACTCCTGTAAAACCAGCCATCGAGAGGCTGAGGGAGGAGGACTGTGGGCTTCAAGGAAGCCTGTGCTACATAGGGTAATGCAAAAGATGGGTTGTTTCCCAGGTGTGCCAAGTGAGAGAGGAGAAATTTGGCCCCATCTAGCATCAAGCAGGAGCTAACACTGGTCCCCACCCCCGCACTGCCCTAGGCAAGACTGCAGGAGGAAGCAGGAAACACCCACCTCTAGCAACTTGCATGGCCCCGTGGCCGAGCAGCCTGGCCTTGAGGTCGCTGTGATGGAGAAGGGCCCTGGGGACTAGTTCTGGGACAGAGAGCCACACAAACCTTCATCCTCACAGGGTTTTAAAGAAGAAGATTAAGGAGCGACTTGGCAGGCGCTTACCCAGGAGGTAAGACCTGGGTGGTCGCTTCGGGAAGGAGTAAGTGGATCATCTAGTGCAAACGTTTGTGATGCCAAGCTAGTGCTGGCCTTGCTTGTGGGCTGCTCCTTGGGTAGCTTCCACAAATGGAAAGGAAGCTGGGGTTTGTGCAAGGGGTCACAGTCCTGAACTAGCTAGTGGTAGAAGGGAGAGCAGAGATTGGTGAGAAGAGCCGAGAAGCATTTTGTCTTCTTCATTTCTCATACCACCCTTCTCCACACAGGCAGCTAAGAGCTGAAATCTCTGGTTTCCTTTGTTCTTCACACATCCCAAGGGATTCTTGGGGTTATAATGCATTACTCTAAATGTTTCGAAAACACTAATGGAAATCCTAATACATCTATTTTTTTTTTTTTGCTTTTTGCATATCCAGTTATGGATGGGTTTGATTAATAAATCATGGGGAGATGAATTAATTATTCCATGGTGATTACAATCTCTTTGGCACACAGCATATTTTAAGAAGGATGGCAGGGGTGATAAAGGAGGATTTTGATGCGATGGTGACTAGGTCGGAAACTGACACAGCACTGGAAGAATGCTGCTTGCCATCCCAGAGCATCTCTCAGAAGGGGACCTCAGAGTCCTGAGCTGCCTGGTACTGTGGGTGCAGTGGGATAGGAGTGGGGGGGTAGAGGAGGGGCCACCTCCGATTGTCCCCACTCTGCAGCGTAAGAGATAACTCTTGTCCTCCATTAGGGTCATGTGGCTGGCCCAAGGCAGACACTGCAAACCACCACAAATTCCTAGCCCTGGGAGCACTGTGCCCCCTAAAGACACAGAATGTGACAGAGCCTTCGAGTCAGCTAGGGACTTCTTGATGTTCTCAGAACTTGGAGTTCAGGAAGTTTGAGATGAGACCAAGGATTTGCATGCCTGCTGCTGCTGCTGCTCCTGCTGTTACAGAAAGGGGACCACATCCTAGCAGACCTTCTTTTTGTTCATCCCAATTCACTCCTGTCTCAATTTCTCTCTTCCATGATTTTTCTTTTCCCATTCCTCATCCATCCTTCCTGAAGGATCTCAACCCTCAATGCCCCTCTCCCTTTCCCTGCCGGCATCTTCCCGTCTTTTCCCTCCTGAAGGCCCAGATGTCTCTCCCACCTCACTTAGCTTTCTTCTCTAGTGAGGGGGAAATTTTGCCCTCTCTCTCCTGCTTTCTGCCTGAGGGGTCAGGTATGAGTGTTGTGGGGCAGTATGGGCTAGCCAGGACATGAGGTTCCCATAGCTGAACGAACTGCCAGGGGCTGGTTCAGCCTGGCTTGGACTCCGCATGACAGACAGCATGTCAAACTTTATGCTCCTGCCCCCAGGGTGAGTGCAGAGCGAATACAGTCATACACTGGTCAGCCCTTGGGCAAATGTTAAGTTCCACACCGATCAGGACAGACGCTTTCATTCCCGGAGCAAGGGTTGGAGCCTGGGCTCTGGCAGCCCTAACAAGGCAGGCTCACTCACCTGAACTCAATGGTTCAAATAAAAACACTTAATAGTGAAAAGCAGAAAAAGAGAGATGTATTCAATCTGGCCTCACAGGAAAGATGAACGGAGCGGCTAGTAACTCTCCTAACGACCTGTTGAGCTCATTTTTCAGGTGCTGACCGGAGTTTTCAGTTTAAATAGAAGGCCAGAGATGTGTACAGTTGACGGACCTCCATTAAGGCACGGTCCCACCCATCACCACTGTCTCAGCGAGCTGCCAAACTGTAAATCTCTTTCGGGAGATGTTTCCCTTTCGGCTGAACCAGGCTTCCCCGCTTTCCTTCTGCCAGCGTGAGGCTCCTGGGCAATTCCACTTCCTTCGGGTCCAGTTGTTTGTCTGAATAGTCTGGCAGCCAAGAGAGGGGCACAAGTGGCTCTGCAGAGCATTGTTCCACTCCTGCCTGCACCTGACCTGAGGCCACTGGAGGATGTATTAACCACCTGTCACTGGATCCTACTTCTAGACCTGGTCATTTGGCAGGTATGGGATGGAGGGAGGTGACTAACCACACTGATTCGTCCGGGGCTGAGGGTTCTCAGGACACAGGACCTTCAATACTGGAGCCAGGAAGTTCTATCCTGGGGGTATAGGGAGCTGGGCACTCAGTGGGACTGGAAACTTTGCATTCCTACCAAGATCCCAGGCGAGGCAGCTGCTGCTGGTCCTCAGACTGCACTCTGAGAGGCACTGCCTAAGTGTTCCCAGGTAGCTTCTGAGGCCAGGAGCTGAGGATTGTGGCCCTGGAGTCTTCTTCAAATGACAGGCCGTGGGCAGGGCCATAGCTGAGCCTCCAAGTAGCTCCAGCTGGGGAAGGCTGGCCTGTCCTCAGAGAAGGACAGCCACAGGGTTAGAGGGTGACGGAAGAGGAAGCCTGTGGGAAAGGTGGGGTCAGAAGTGAGAAGACCTCATAGCCAATGCTGTATGTGGGAGCATGTCCCAGGGGATATAATTTGGGGCTCCTTGTGATGGAATAGACTAGTGTCTTGGGAACAAGTGAAGCTGAGTAAAGAAACATTTTTCCTCAGGACTGGGTAGTACTAGGGCAACTGGTTTGGAGAAAGAGCTAGGTAGGAAGTTAGTAATAATCAGGGTCATCAAACGAAGTGATTAGGCTGTTAATTGGTAAAATGCTGTTGACATGTGAAATGTTAATGTCTGCATGCTGGCTTAGGGAGTTTGGGGACAGCTTGGGTGGTGTCGGCCACAGTGGACAGCTGGAGTAGGGGTAGTGGATACGCCTTACCCTGAAAGTTACCACACATCCAGTGTCCGGAAGCTGAGTGGGATGTGGCCAGAGGTGACTACTGGTTGAACATAAACACAAGCATTTAAGGCTGTAAAGCCAGGAACAGGCATGACTGGAATCCATTCATTTAGTGCTTGGATATGCACTGCTTTCTCACAGAGCAGACTTGGGCATCCTAAACCCATAGTCAGATTCTGGCATTCTGAGCTTCTCATCACAGCGTCTCTGACAAAGGGCGTTTGGCTGTTCCCTTGTTTTCTTGGCTGGCCTCCATCCCTGTGTGCCTACTCTGCCAGGAAACTTCTGGGAGTCTTGGAACAGACTATTCCACTCATAAACAGATTCAGTTATCTGTTAGTTGGCACCTACAGCCTCATTTTTCTGCCAGATGATCACCATGTCTCCTGAACTGACACAACCCAAGTGCATGCTGGATGTGGAACAGGTTGAATAAACATGTATCCTCAATGAGGGGAGAAGCCGAGCAAACCCATAAAACATCTCTTTCCCTAAAGGGCCATGCTTGTCTCTCTAAGTTGGTCTATCCAGGCCCTTCATGCAAATAACATCTCTGAACCCACCTCAGCCATAATAGAGTCAACTTGTACTCCAGCCATGAGAAGCTGCCTGTATTCCCACCTCCTTAATTTCATCAAGAGCTGAGTTGAACATAGGGAGCTTTGAGACAACTGGTTGGAAGTAAAATATCTTTCTCCCCCGGGGCCTTGTGGGTCTGTCTCTGATAAGTCAGGCATGTGTTTCTGTGGAGACTTGATGACTGGGCTTTTTAGAAATGATGCCTTACAGTCCTAGAATTGTCATGAGCCTGATGAAATGACTCAAGACCAACAACTCTATCTGTTGATTTCTACAAAAGGGAAGGGTTACTGCTTCAGGTGTCTGCCCATTGAAAGGGTTTTAGAAGCCTCAAAAGGCCAATGCTGAATCCCATTTGATTGTGACAATGATGTCGTTGTCATTATCTTCTAATTGGGGGCGAACACCTGGAAAGTCTTGGTGTTCTCCAAGGGCAGGGATTACTGAATTCAGGCGCATGAGAAAGCCCAGCTGTCTCCTTAGGGAACCTGCCTTGTGAGGAGTGATGGGATGAGCCAAGATGGAGACAGATAAGAGGTAAGTTGGCTTCATCACTGCCCACCCCACTGCACCTTTGTTTTCTCTTTGATCTCCAAGCCCTGCTTGTGTGATGAGCATGTGTGCATTCAGCACTCTGGCATCTGCGGCAACACAGTGTGGAGTCCTGCTCATTCCTTGGTACAAAGCACAGCCAGGTTGGTGCCCGAGGTGTGACGGTGCGTGACTCACTTGTAGCATGAGCATGCCTCACTTCTCCTGGCCTGTGCTGCTTGCTTGTATTTCTGCCTGAGGCTCTGTTTGGCTGGGGAGAAGCCAGTCAGCCATTCCCAAAGGAAAAAGAGCACTTGATTGACCTCACAGAAACCTGGGCTCTGAGCCTGGATCTGTTACTTCCAGCTGCTTGAACTTGGGAGAACTACCTCACATGTGGGTTTCCTACTCTCTAAGATGACCAGATCTTTGGAGACCTTTGCTCTTCAATGTGTCACAGGCACTAGCAGCAAGAGGAACACCTGAAATCTGATTAGGAAATTCCTTAGACCTTCTTCAGGTTCACCGAGCCTGAGGCTGCATTCTAGAAGATCCCCAGATAGTTGGGCGAGTGTGGCTCCACAGTCTCCATTGACCTTTGGCCCTGAGCCTCTGTTCCCTAAAGAATGCCAGAGCTTTCTCTATGTAGACGTGCACCTGTGGGCTGAGCTTTGCTCCAGAGGAATTCTCCCAGTTTCTACATGGGTGTTGTCGCTTCCCTGTAGTGGCTCTCAGAGACAGCAACAAGATTTTTGATAAGTTCCAGGAGCTTATTCACATTACCTTAGGGCTCAGGGATAAGCAGCTGTAATCTGTTATCTGAGATTGTTAGACACTTGCTTTCCAAGGCCATGGTCAGGTGCTCTGTTCTGTGAGAGCATGTCTACTAATTAGGAAGACCACTCAGGAGTCAAGTTAATGTCTTCTATGCAGATCAGCACATATGCACCGAACTGCCTTGCATATCACCAAAGAGCAAGGAAAAGAAAGGTGCAAATGGCATCCAGAATTTCCTGCCTTGAGGGCTTTGTGTGAGATGGGAATAAGCTGCTGCTCAACCCATCTCAACGCTTTCAGTCTTTCTTTGGTGTGAACATATGCCCTGGGCTGAGCGAGAGCCTAGACTTTCCCTGTGAGTGCGGATGATGCTGTTGCTGAATGAGAGCCAGAGCCTGCATTTGGTACCCAGCCAAAGAAATAGAGACCAGTTCCATTTCTAGAATGAAGCAGCACCAGCAGCAGTGGTGACAACAGCAACAAACAGACACTCAGTTGTATTGGTCTCGTGAAGCGAAGTTCTGTGGACTCCAGCACAGGGTCTTCCAAAGGACTTTGATTCCTCCCCACATTCCTTACCTGCAATAATGGCAGGGCCTCAGGTAAAAAGAGGTGGCCCCTCCCGGGTAGGAGGCCAGCTCCCACACATAGATTTCCAACTGGAATGCTCAATAGGGTTATGAATGAAGGAGGCCAAGGAAGGTTCTGGATAGGAGGACAATCTATTTTTTTAACTGGAATTTTCTCTCATGGCATCTTTTCAGGTTTCTGAGTTCACCCTAGTACTGAGGAGTCAGCTGCTAGGTGAGCCCAGAAGTGCCTGGAGAATCCACCGGATACTCTGTGTGTTCCCTTGGGAGGGGGCACTGTACTCAAAGTAGACTCCCGAGGTACATGAGGCAACCGTGCCGTAGAGCTGAGGCGCGAGAATGAGGATGCCATCATACAGGCTCAGAATCACATTGTGTCATATAACAACATAGCCATTGCTTTATTTAGGCAACGGCCTCATACCGTAAAGGATATGAGACATCTTAAAGGAAACGTGTACATTAAGGGCATAATATAAACACAAAGTGCAAAGTCAGACCAAGGGAAATATAAATTAGTGGGGGCAGGCCAGCTTGGATGACAAAGCCCTGGAAAGGCGGTCTTCAGTAGAGACTAGAGTCGGGCTGTACTGGACTGCAAACAGTTTAGGCTAGAAATACAGTGTTGTCCTTGAAGGCATGAGCAACACACAGACAGCACAGCAGAGGCCTAGAGAGCTTGTCAAAAAAAAAATGCCTAAAGGTTTCAGTTAACCTGGAGCTCCATATGAGCGGTCCCCATGGCCTAGCTCTGCCCCTAGGTGGGCCTGTGTGAACAGTGCCAGCATGTCCTCAGTAAGGAGTGTCCCCATGCACGCACTGCTGGCTGTACATTCATGTTGCGGTCTCCATGTTGCAATCTGCTTCTGTGTATCCCCTGGGTGGCTTGATGAAGAGAGACCAGGGGCTCAGAGTCTAGTGAGTGAATGTCAAGGGGACATGGCGGCCGCACTGTATGATGTATGCTCATACGAGACCTCAGTTGGGCGTCTGTACTGGATTTCAACTGGCAGTTCTTTGAAAGGGCTTTGACTAGAGGTTTTCTTGGTATCTAAGCCCTGCTGGTGGAGCTTCATGGCTTCTCAGTCCCCCACAAACATCTGGAATGTTGGCAGCAGCAGCAGCAGCAGCAGCAGTTTGGAACAGGGGTGCTTGGGCTCCAGATAGAGCCTTGGTATTCACAGTCATTTGTGGCTTTCTTTGTGGGTGATGAAAGAGCTTCATCAGCAGCATCTGGGTCCCTTTTGGATACTGTCAGAGGATGTACTGTAAAGATAGCACAACTTGATATGATTCTTCTGTGTCAGACAGACCCATGCTGGGAAAAAAGTAGACAAATATGGATCAGACAAGACTCAGTGACCAAATTTGGGTCTGAATCCCAGTGCTGTCCCTCAATACCCATCAATACTACGTGAAACAACTCTGAGGCTCAGAGTTCTGCCATCTATAAAATGGAGGCTTGAGTCTTTTATTCTGACTTGGAAGGAATGAGTGAGAACATAAAATAATCCATTGGTTTTTCTGCTTACATACAAGGTGCTTATAAAATATTAGCTCCTTAAAAACAAAGCAATTGCCTCCTCCTGGGCTTTTGATTCTACTTCCTCCCCCATTCCCCAGAAGTCCATCTTTGTTTACCACTCTCAAACCCCCTTTCCTTCCTACACTCACCACCTCATTCACTGTCCTGTACCTACCCCCTATGAAGAAATCCTATGCTATCAGGCCACTGTCCTGCCTCCTCAATTTCATCACAGAACACTTCAAAGCCTGCTCTGCAGCAGGCCTCAGACAGCTGAACAGCTCCTCCACAAGGAGCACTCATCTGATCTCTCCCAACTGTTTACTGATAAAGGCCCATTGCTGAGACTCATCACCTTTTCTGAAGCTTCAACATTCTCAGTGGCTCCGGAACATACCATGGCCAGTGCCCATGCTGGCTATCACGTCTTTCTTCGTCCTCTTTGCCACCCTCATCATGGCGCTCCCTTATTATTACTGGGAACTTTCACTTGGGGTGCCCAAGCTGTACTTCTCATCCTATCCTCTAAGCCTAGGCATGGCCCACAGCTCTGACCTTGTCTCCTTTGGGAAGCATCAGTGACTTGGCATCGTTTTTCATAAAGGGCCAGTTAGTCAATGGTTCAGACCTGTCAGGCTATCTGGTCTCTGGTTGAACTCTACCAACCCCTCTATTACTGCATGAAGCAGCCAGGGCTAGTAACAGACATCAAGGAATGAACTGGGAGCCAATGAAGCTTACAAAAAATAAGAAGCAGGCCAGATTTGCTCAGAGCCATATCTGCCAATGCCCAGTCATATAGAAAGAGTATGAATGGAAGCACAGGATTGTACAGTTTAGCTCCATCACTTACTGGCTCTATCACATTGCTTACACAGTTTAATCACTATGTTCCTTGCTTGTCATCCTTATCTGTGAAAAGGGACCAGTGATGAGGAGGAGGAGAAGAAGGAGGAGTTCTATTATACTTTTCTGAAAGCATTGATAGTATCGTGAAATGGATGCCCTGGAGCCTGGCTTGGAGAGTCTTAATGTTCCTTCCCATTCTCCTTTCTCTCCCAGTCTCTGTAGTCTCTCCCTTCCCCTCAATCTCTTCCTCCTCTCCAATCTCATCCATAGTCAACTCTAACTCCAGCTCCACGTCTGATCTCTTTTCTGAGTTAAGCAATGTACACACTTAACCCCAGTAAGGTAGTTTTGTTCATATACCCCCTTTACACTAAAACTCTTCATTCTTGTGTGAGAGAAAAAACAAATGCATCATTTTAATCAAACATGGCTTCTCCTGACCACCCTTGTTCTGGGGATGATGACACTTTCTGAGTCTTTGCCACAGGCTGTCCCTAAAAGAGAGCAGGACATGCTCAGGATAGCTCCATGCCCACCCATCCCCCATCTTAGAGCTATCATTCGTCTCCCAATGTTTGTTACCCACAACTTTCACTTTTTGGGTGTTCTCTCCATCTCTGAGCCTTTGCTTTTCAACTCATTTCATCCACATGGCTAGGTTACTCTTACAGAAGCATAGTGGGATATGGCCATTCTCTTGTCTGTAATGTCAACAGTCCCATCTGCGTCAAGTACCAGGAGCCCCACTAAGTGGTAAGAGTCCTCGATGGACTGCGTCGAAGACCCCTAAGCCCAATACAGCTATTTAGCCTTTTCCAGCTCTTTGAGTCTTTAATCTCTGCAGCCTCTCTTTCCAGGCTAGCCTTGCCTATGCCATCTCTAGCTGTCAAGTTTTTATCTGTTTCTCAGAGCCTGGGCAGACATCTGAATCCCCCACCACCCACCCCTGTGTCCAGATACAGAGCTGTTGCTTCCAGCAGGGGCTCTGTGCTCACTCCAGCTTTCAGAGCCTTAGCAAGCTTGGGCTTATCTCCTGGAGTGAATTCTCCCATGTGCTTTGTGAAGGAGCGGGCACTTGCAGTATCTCACTCCTTAGATTAGAAATCCCCAGAGAGACTTGAGAGATGCTTGGCTGTTCACACAGCCCTTGCACTATGTCTGCTCTGGGCATGGGCTTGCTGAACAATTGTGGCTGCCCTTTTACCCAGCTAACCTTTGAGCAGGTAGAGCAACAGCGTGGGCAGAGGAACAAGTTTCACTTTCTGTGGTTTGGGGCCATGAGTCTTGTATGCCTTTTGGTCTTGATAGCAGAGTTGTGGGTGTGCTTGTTTCTGTGGGTGATAGTTTCATGATGGGTGTGTGCAAGTGTGAGGGAAGCCATGGGGCGGCATGTGGTTAGATTAAGGTGTCTATGAAAGAGTTGTGGTAGTGTGCACATTGAACATCTGTGTACAATAGGGAAGGGATGTATCTATGTATGAGTAGTATATTCATGTGTCTATATGATAAAGGAGGCAAGCTGTGTGTAAGTGTGTCTGCTGTATTACTGAGTTGTTAGATGTATGTTGGGAGAAAATGTAGAGGCCAGAGAGGGTGTAAGTGTGTGTGTATGGTATGTGCGTGTGGTATATGCGTGTATGTGTATTTGGGGGTGGGGGTTATCTTAAATCCTATTTGCAAATGGACAAGAGTCTTTACCTAACTTTGCCTGGGGACTTATCTTTATGGGACGTGCTCAAGAAGTAAAACAATAAACAATAAAAAATAAATAAAAATAAAAAATAAAAAATGGAGCAAACAGTCATGGAAACATAATGGCCAAGAGATAAAAATCAAAGCAAGGAGGCCTCGCTTTGTACACAGTTAGGCTATTAAAATGAGTCAGTCATCTTGAAACTTTCTGGAAGCCTTTGAGGTTTAGCACCAGCTGTGCTCTGCCGCTGGAGACCCGGCACTCTGCAGAGCGGTCAGGCTACAGCTCTGCGGACCAGGAATGCGACCTCCTTAACTCTGGGGTAGGCTGGAGTGGGTCCTATCTGCCTCATCTTGCCGTCTCTGAAGGATGTGGGCGGTGGTGTGGCATTGGCCTCTGAACTCGGCAGTCTGGCTCTTTTTCCTTGACCCCACTCTGATTGCTGGGAACTGGCTAAACCAGTTATAATCTACCATAAATCATAAAGTTGGCGATCATACTGAGGCCACAGGTTGCAGAATGCAAGGGAATTGGCATCAGTCATCTTGGAGAGCCAGTGTTGGGCACCAGAGGAAGTGTCCAGGGAAAGCAGTAATATGTGAGTTCAGTAGTAAAACTACTGAAAACCCAGTGTCCTGGATGAGTAGAGTGTGCATCTGGATTCCTGCCCCTCCTAGGGATCTTTGACTTGGACTAAGATTTCATTATAAAGGGAAGGGAAGACTTGTCCAAGGTCACAGGAGAGCATGTGGCCCCACAGTGAGTGAGCAGCCTCTGGAGCACTAACGCTAAAGTTGTTACTCTGGACCATTCAGCCACTGGACCACTCCGTTGCAGGGAAGAGAGGGAAAGTTGATGGTGACCTGGTGGCTTTGAAGGCCTCCCACGCAGAGGCTGGAAAAAGCGAAGTGCTGTTGGAATGACTGTGTTCCATGGAGAAGACACTGCATAGCACCCGAATCTGGAAATCCAGCTGAAACTGAGTAAAAGCCTGGCATTTGGGAGCAGCGTCCACTCTCATTGCCACACAAACAAAACAAACAAAATACAATGCCCTCCTGACACAATGTCTTACTTAAGAATTGGCCATGCTGGGGATGTTATTTAATGGTAGAGCACTTGCCTATCATGTGTGAGGTCCTGGTTCCTGCCCTCACATCACAAATGCAGAATTAATCATAATCTTTCAGGAGTGTGTATCTGAAAGCAAGGTTTGCCCACTATCCTGGGCCAGCAATCAGCCTAGTGACAGAGGCTTGGCTGAATGGCCTGGGCCTTGCTTAACCACTATCAGCAACATCCTTCGAGGCCGAGGTCATTACTAATTATACTATTTCCATTTTATAGACTTGGAGACAGGTATGGGGAAGGGAAGTCACTTTCCCTAGGTCACACAGATAGGAAAGAACAAAACAGGATTCAAGTCAGACGGTCTAGAACTTTGCCCACTAAATGGCTGGGGTTTTGTTGTTGTTGTTTGTTTGTTTGTTTTTGGTTTTTGATTGTTTGTTTGTTTGATTTGGTTTGGTTTTGGTTCTTGGTGTTTGGAGACAGGGTTTTTCTGTGTAGCCCTGGCTGTCCCGAAACTCACGCTGTAGAGCAGGCTGGCCTCAAACTCAGAGGTCCACCTGTCTCTGCTTCCAGAGTGCACTACCATTGCCCAGCTTTATTCAACTAAATTCTTTAAAATAAAATTTAAACTACATCATTTATTTATTAGGTGTGCTTGTGTGTGTGTGTGTGTGTTTGTGTGTGTGTGTCTAAGCATGTGTGAAAGCATGCCTCAGTGCAGATGTAGAGGTCAGAGGACAACTCACAAGGGTCAGTTCTCCCCTACCACCATGAGTGTCTCTGGGGTTGAACTCAGGTCATCAAGCTTGGCAGCAGTGCCTTTTTCTACTGAGCCATCTCATTGGCCTGGGGCTATGAGTTTCTGTTGGATACAGGGAGGGTGCACAGGACAAGGAGCTTAGTGCTGGGTATGTCAAAGCTCTGATAAAAATTCCTATCACCCTTTGTGTTGTGGCTAGGGTGGCCTTTTGGAGACAGATTCAGTTAAATAAAGATACATCCCTGCTTATAAAAAAATCCAACAGTCAGGTGGCGGTGGTGCACACCTTTAGTCCCAGCATTCTGGAGGCAGAGGCAGGCAGATCTCCTTGAGTCTGAGGCTAGCCTAGTCTACTGATCAAGTTTCAGGACAGCCAGAACTACAAAGAGAAACACTGTCTTGAAAAACAAACAAACAAACAAACAAACAAACAAACAAACAATCCAACCTTATTTTCATTAAAGAAATGACCAACATGCTTAAGAAGGCTCTTGGAGTCTGTGCCAGACTGGGCTTTCGCTGCAGGCCCCCACCTCCTCAAGCCCTCACTCTTGGTCCTTCAGTCCTATTCCTCATTTCAAACCTGTGCCCTACCCATTCCCTCCCCTGACAGACTTTCTCATCAAACCCCTCTTTCCTGGGTGCTCAGCCTGCTATCACCTCTGGGAAGCCTGTGATTCCACTTTCGAGGCTGATTTCCCTGTTGGATGCTCCATTCCTTCCTGGTCCTCAGCTCACTTTGTTTTTACACTGTTGCTAGTTTGACCTTGTGGCTAATGTCTCTGTGTCTCTCACCTGACAGTGAACTCCTGACCTGATCTTTGCAGCATCTCCTGTACCCAATGCCTGACTCATCCCCATGGTGGAGGAAGCAAATTGGAACCTTCCTTGCTTCGAAGCTTCATGGTATAAAGTATGGACTGATTCTTTGCATGGCAACTTTGAGGGACAACCACAAATTCCAAGTCTGGATTCCAGGTAGGTTTACTCACCCAGGCTCTATTTTTTAACAACAACAGTTAACATTCAGGAGAACCCAGTCATTTGCAAAGAGCTGTTCCTGTCTTACCAGGTTCTGGCCTATCTTAGTGAAAGCAGAGAATAGCATCCTCCTTTCTAAGACTGAAAATACAGAGGCTCAGGGTGCCATGCACTCTGTCCAAGCTCATCCAGCTAAGGGGTGTGGAAACCCAGGGTGACTCTTGTGGGGGTTCTAAGGTCTCGTTTCTTTCCTTATCTACCTTGTACTAATCCTACTTCTCTATTTCCAGGGCTCTGAGGGCCAGATGTAACCTCCAATAAAATATAGAATCATTAACCTTTGTTCCCTCACTTTCTAATCAAAAGGGAGTGCCAAACTACACCCTCCTGCAGGTCCCAACCCTCCTGATGAGGAAGGGGTGAAGATTGAACTGGCCAGAGTTCTGGGAAGAGCTTCCATCTAACACTGGGTTACAGGGTCCAGCCCAGTGCTGTCCCTTTGGCCTCTCCTGTGTCAAAGCCTTACAGACAGCTCTTTCGTTGTTCCCTGCAGTCAACTGAGCCACTTACCAGACTGTGACACCTGACTCAGTCAAGGAAAACTCAAAGCCAGTCCTGAGACTTCAAGACCTCTGAGGCTTGTCTGGACACATGTGTTGGATGTGTTAGTCTTTGTGAGGAGCAGGGCAGAGGCACTGCTGAGGGAAGCAGACTCCATCCCACCTGTCAGGGTCAGGGAGGAAGCAAGAGAGAAAGGCTGTTCTAGAGGGTTCTGCTCTGCTTGCTCCCACACAGCCCAGTTCACACACCTCCAGGCATGCGAGGCCATTAGCAGCTACTGGGGAACTTTCCATACTTTCCTCATACTGGAGCCACCCCCTCACAGTGGAGAATCAAGACGGGCTCTTTCCTCCTATGCTCTATACTGAAGGAATAATTCTCCTGTGTGTGTGTGGGCCAGGGGGTGGAATAGGGGAGTGGAAGGAACACTAGAGAAAATGGTCCCTAAAGAGAAAGCATCTATTCCACATTGTTCTGGCTTATCCACCACGACACTAGCCTGAGCCCAGACGTCCAGAATCCTCAGCTGAAGAGCAGCCATACACCCACCTGCCCGTGCAGCCCTGGCCTGTCCCTGCCTGTCTGAGGCCCCTTCACTACTTTGCCAGGCAGGTCTTGAATGCACTCACCTGGTCCCAGTGGGGCATTCTGGGTGTGCGCTTCATGTCCAGGGGGTCCTTGGGTTCACCGCTGCATATGCCACCTGCATCCCTCTTGTCCATGGCCACACTAAAAGTCCAACTTCTCAAGAGGTACCTCGATATTTAGGGAATACCAGGCAAGCCATAACAGCAGGCTCAGAGCCAGGATCAGAGCCCCTGTGTAGATCAAGAAGTCCCAGTAGTTTAGCGTGGCAAAGATCCCTACCAGCAAAAGGACCAGCCCCACAGCGTCCATTAAAAGAGCCACAATGAGTAAAAATAAACAGCGCCCGAGATGGCATCTTGTACAGGGTCTGCCCAGGAGCATTGCCCAGGAGCAGCAGGAGGAGCCTGGCTGCACTCCTGGGGGTGATTTGCATGGAAGGTGGCAGTCCTGTGCCGTCTCTCCCTCTGGGTGTGAGCTGGTGCGTCTTGGAACAAGAAGGAAGTACACGTGGGTCCACCTTTATGAGCCTGGAAGCCAGTGGGGCAGGATATTTCTTAACTGTTTCACGGTTCAGGAATGATCCCAACCCAAACAGTGTGACATCACTGTTCGCTGGACTGGGCATCGCTGGGATCGGCAAGGCTGTGCGGCTGAGGAGCGTGCCTCAGGTGGATTTGCAGTCAGAGAGCTCCGTGATCCTAGAAGAAGATGCCTTCCTTATTCCCTGATGTGAGAGCCAGGCAGGCTGGAGGCCCTGTGCATCCGAGAATGATGCCCACACCTTCTGTGGTGGTGCAGGGCTGTCTTCCTCGTGGGCCTTCTGCCCTCCCTGCTCTTCCTAGTGGGAGAAGGAGGGTTTAAAAATTAATTTCATTTGCTTTTTGTTCATTTATGTTTATAGCACATTTTGAATCCTCACATCCCCTATCCCTTGTTCTCTCCTCGACTTCTGTCACCCTTCCCTTTGTGGACAAGGGTCTGCTGATGCCAGAAGAGTTACTTGTTCAGTTTCAGCCAGTGAGGTGTTTGCCTCACAGCTTCTCTACTCAAGTTCTGAAGGATGTGAGTTCCCTAAGGTGATGGACAGGAAGGATAAGAGCTGATGGGGAGGCCAGGAGACAGGGAGAGGGTAAGCTAAGGAGGCTCTCTTCCTTCTGCCAGCATTGCATTCGATATGGGCCAGAGGTTTCCACACGCTCCAGCACCTCACACGTGTCACACTGGTTTCTACATCAACTACATTTTTGTTGCTGTTGTTTTTGTTTTGTTTTGTTTGCTTGCTTCATTTCTCATGATGGATGATGCCAATCTGCCCGTACAGATGTTGTGAACATCCCTGAGGATGCAACAGGTAAGTTTTATCATGATGGCACACCGAATATTTGGGAATCCAGATGCCATTAGCACCAGTTTTGTTGTTAATTACCATACAGATTCAGAACTATCTTCTTCTTTCCTCCCAGAAGAGGGTTGCACTGTCTTCCAGTTCTGCAGCTTGTCATTCTCTCCTTATGAACATGGCCACATTGCATATGGCTAACTGTAGGCTCTATAGATGGGCCAGGCCACAAGTAGCCCCTCCACTCTGCCTGGGTGTCTTCTTTGTTTCTGCTCCCTGAAGTGGCCTCTCCTGTGTGTTAAGTCAGTGTAGGTATTTGCACAGCTGGGAAAGACCCACAGGACTCGTGAAGAAAATCTTGGTGAGTGAGAGCAAGGGAGAAGGGCGGGTTGGAAAAAGGAGGCAGAAGACAAGAGCAGGCAGAGAGGGTGGCATGAAGTAATGGAAAACGCTAGGCATCTGTACCCTGCATCTGGGACAACCCATTAGCAAGAAACACTCACCTAACCAAGAGCCTTGGTGGCACCCTGTGTTATCCCAGACACCACCTCTCTGCCCCCTGAGATCCAGGGGAATTTCTCACCCACCAGAACCACGCCATCTGCTGCTGCTTCAACAAATAAGCCCAACTCAGTGGCTTAAATGACAGGCCCAGGTAGGAGACTGAAAGACTGTGAACAAGTGTCGACAGGGCTGGTTCCTCTGGTGGCTCCAAGGAGAAGCTGTTCCCTCCTCTCGGGGCTCTGTGGGTGGCTGGCCTCCCTGCTGTGCCCAGGAGGTGGCACCGCAAGCTGGACTCATCTTGGCTTTGTTCCTGTGCATGGGTCTCTCTGGATTAGGGGCGACTCTCCTTGGGTTTAATCTGATCTTTATTAATTGTATCTCCAAGGGCTGCATTTGCAAGTGTGCTCCTGTTCTGAGGTTCTGGGGTTAGCATTTCAGCGCATGAAGCTGGTAGACATAATTCATAGCTTTAAAACAAAAATCAAAAACAACAACAACAAACACACAGCCAGAAGATCTATTAGTTTGGATAGCCACTGAATCCCCAGCTGTGGTATAGGCAGAACATACAAGCTTCCAAAACCATTCCTCAGAGACATGGGTAATTACAAAATGTCAGCAACCCACCAAAGGTGGTCTACCATATCACCAGGAACCAGAAAGAATGTGCCAGCCCCAAAGATGCCGAGACTTGATTCATTGTCCTAGCCTCACTGAAGGAAAGGTTAAGAAGGCAGGCTTTACCCTGCCTGGGTTCAGGCTAGCCAGTCCCTCCATCACCAAGCCCACGGGCTCATAGCCCACAAATAGATAACCCCAAATGACTCCTATACATGTACAACCTTGAGAAGAAGCACAGGTTTCCAGGTGTTGTGGAACATACTGCAATCCCAGCTCTCAGGAGGCTTAGGTAGGAGAATTGTATGTTCAAGTTCAGTTTGGGCTACATAATGAGATCCTGCCTCATAAGATTAAAGCCAACTAAACAAACAGATTTTAGGCACATTATTACTTAAAACATTATTGGTCGCTCACTAAGTGTGCAGGATCACACACAGATCTGATGGCACAGTTAATGCACATTGGCTACTATTTAAGAAGTGCATGAATTGGTACTCTCAAATGGTTAATAAATATAACAGGCTAAACTCAAAACCAGGGAAGCAATAGCGTAGGTAGCTGTTACGCTGCACGGCAGGCTAGCTTTCCACATCATGAGCTCAGTGTGTCTGGCAGGCACAGCGAGTACCTAGCCTTTAGCCTATCCCCAGGCTTGGCCCTCTCAAGGCCATCTGACTTCAGTTTCTTAGGTTTCTCGAGGCTTGAGTCACCTGTGTGGTTTACAGGGGTTTGTCTTCTTGCTCTTGCCTCACAGCCTTGTCACTTCACAATAGACTTCTGTCCCTTGACAGAGCCACCGTCACCTGACATCACCCTGTGATGTCACAGGATGGCTGCCTCTCCATGACCTTAGGTCCTAATAGGCATTTGAGGCTGAGGCAGGGATGGGCCAGCCATATGCTCAGGTGATCCTGAGTTTCCAGACCCGACTCTGTGAATGAGCAAGCCTCAGTCACCTCCTGGGTGGGGCTGGCTCTGCTGTCCTGGTCATCAAGCCTCTCTAACGTGTCACCACAGGACAGGACCAGCAGAATGCCTGATGGTGCCACTTACTGGCCGTGTGAATGTGAGCAAGTCACTGATGCCCTCTTTCTCTCAATTTCCTTGTTGCAATCCCTATTTCACAGGGTTATTAAAAAGATTAAATAGGTTCATAACTGTGAACCCAAGAGCCTACACTGTAGACCTCGTCACTTATCTTCACAGTCCTTCAGCCTTGATTCTTGCAGAAGAAATCTTTAACCCTTCCACCCCCTTCCTCCCTTCTTCTTTGGCTCCCTCCTTCTGAGGTGCCTCCATCTTTAACCTTTTGCACCAGCTTCCTAGCCCCACTCCACTAAGTCCATCAGGACACACCAAGCCCTCTGTCCATCTCTGAGGTAAACACAAAGCCCAGGCTCATAAGATTCCCTTCCCAGACCCCTTCATGCCTTTCCATTTCCATTCCCTTACCAAAATGGCTCTCTGTGGTCACTCTCCTCATCCCTCTACTTTCGTCATTCCCATAACCTGGGACTCACCAAGCCCCAGTTCCATGTGTGCCACAGACGTACCTACTTCTGCTTATTAAATAAAGTAGTATATCTGTTTGTTACTACTGTATAGTTTGTCTTTTCATTAAACAACTTTTAAATATTTCAACTAATGTCACAGTCAGTGAAAAACTCATATCACCTATGATAGAAAACATTTAAGTATACATGCACACGCATACACACACACACACAGAAAATAAATTTAGCTAGAATGGGATCTTTAAGCTTTTCTGTGTACTATATCAGACACTAATCTGTGGGTCAGCCACGTTACACACTTTATTCACAATTACAACCATTTAAATATGACATTATGGCCATAAGTGATATAAAAATAAATGGGTGTGTCTATGTTCCAATAAAGTTTTATTTGCAAAACAAATGGGTTGTGTTGACTCTTGAACTGGACATTGCTGGTAACTGAGGCTGATAAACCTGAGTCCTGGTCTCTCAAATAAAGGCCCAAGATGCACAGATTTTAAAGGGTGTATAAACACACTAGTACCAATCCGGTACAACGCTGAAAGTCCTGAATGAAAACTGAAGTGCCAGTGCCTTTCAGTGTGAGCCTGTGCACTAGCACATGCCCAGGGGACAGCGCCGGCTCAATGATCTGAGATCAATCTTCATTTACTTCTCTCTTTTCCCAGGCTGAAACAGAGGGTCAGTATTCTCAGAAATGTATTCAACTTGAGTGCCTGTCAATTTTCAAAGCCCATCCTTTGACCTCTGTTAAGCTACTGAGGAACTTGAAAGATTATAGAGACTTTCCAGGCCTCTTGAATCCATGCTCAGAGTTTCCTGCTCCTCAACAACCTCTGTAGCCCTCTCCTGCCTTCCCATCCCATCGTTACTTCCCCTGTGCAGCAGATCTTATTTTCAGGAACTGGAGGTTAGAGGGCATCCACCTGTGTTCAGGCTCAGCAGTATCCCATTCTCCCGGCATCCCTGCTGGGACAGTGAAGAGGTCTGCCTAGGGTCACTCAGCAGGCCAGGAACAGTTGCAGTGAGAATATACTGCAGGTGGCTATTGGGCCTTAAGTTCAAGCACCACTCTTTCAAACCCTGTTCTGTCCTCTGCTCATGCAAACTTAAGAGGTTCAAGTTTTTTTTTCTTCATTCTCACTTAAACTAAAAGTATCTTAGATTAAAATAAAATTTTTAATTTATTTTAATTGTGGTAAGATACATTCCTTCCCAAAATTCACCGTTGGAACCATTTTCAGGTGTGTGGGTCAGTGGTACCCAGTACATGAATAAGTGCACGCATCCCGACCAGCCATCTCCAGAACTCCCCCATCTTCCCTGAGCTGAAACTTTGTCCATGAGACAGTCACTCCTCATTCTCCCACTGGAAGCCATTTCCCTCCTTGTCACCATGAATTTCACTACTCTAGACAGAAATGAAATCATACAGTACGGATTCTTCTGACTAGCTTACTTCACTTAGCAGACTGTCCTCAAGGTCCATTCATGTCATAGGATGTGTCAGAATTCCCTTCCTTTTAGGGATGAACAGTAGTCTTCTGTTACTGTGTTCTTGCTCACCCATTGGTCTGTTGATAGACGTTTGTGTTTCGTCCACTTTTGGCTATTGTGAATAATGACGCTGTAGAGGTGGATGCATACATAAGGTTTTGGGTCCCACCATCCTATCCTTTCGGACATACACCCCAGAATGGAATTGCAGGATCATGTGATACCCTGTTCTAGGCTTTTGAGGACTCTCATTATGTTTTCCACAGTGGCTGCACTCTTTCACTTTCCTACCCGCAGTGGAGGAGGGTTGGGATCTCTTGCAAACCCTCCCTAAGACTTGTTTTCTTCCTTTTCATTTCTTAGAGTACTTGTCCTCCTGTGAAAGGTGGATTGCTATGGAATTCAGCTGTTACCTTTTCCTTAGTTCCTGCCACATTTATGGAAGCAATTTATTTTGTTTTCTGCTGTCCTCATTGAATGGGCTGGCTATTCAGTCAGGGGTCAGCACTGCCTTCTCCCTAGAGAATGTGGCTTTTAGAGAAATTTGTCCGGATACTTCCAGCTTACTGGGGAGCCTGAGTGCTACCTCTGTCACCAGCCCCGTAACTCAGTCAAACTCCACGTCTTCCCTGTCTTGCTACCCATTCCTGTTTTAGAGGGCGGGGCCCTCGCTATTTCCCCCAGAGCAGACTACTTCTACACAGCCCCTCCCCTCACAGGGACACAGGGATTCTGTATGTGTGTTTAGCTTTATGGACCCTTGGATGGCAGCTGCTCTGAATTCATTGCTGGGCACATGGCGAGCACCATCAGACACAAAAATCCTAAAGCTCCCACCAGGATTTATCTGCTGAAAGTGGGGCTAGATCCATCTTCCTGTCACCATATAGCTCTCCTTTGGCTGCAGAAAAGTAAGTTGGGTGTAGAGCCAGTAATCAGGGTTCAAGGGTTGAGACAGCACAGGATTTGGCTGTACTTGACCTCTGCCTTCTCCCAACCAGGCCCAGGGCCAAACTCTAGGAATTCTGCCCACAGCTTCCAGGGCCCAAACTTCAGGCCTTTCTGCCCTTGGTTTCTCAGACATCTGTAGGTACAACAAAGTCAAATATGTGTTCTCTATTTACAGTGAGGTCCTTGACACCCCCCCCAAACGTACACACACACACACACACACACACACACACCATTTTAAGTTGGAAATACCCTTATCAGGCCAAACATCATAGCTTAACCTCACCTTTAGCCCCCACAGTGTTGCATGCATTCTGTATTGTTGAAAACTTGAATACAAGTGCTGGCTGGACAGTGCATCATACATCAGTCTCTCCTCAGAGTCAGGGAACTGACCCAGAGCTGCAGCTATGCAGAGAAGACTTAACTGCATTTGCCAGGCAGGGAAAGAGCAGAACTCAGAATTCCAACTCCTGCTTTTATCGGTTTTCATTCATTTCATACAGGCTGGGCTGTTTTAAGTTGTGGACTGTCTCTGTAAGTAGGAAAGAGGTAAAACACTTGGAAGCTTAAAGTGCGGGGAGGGAGGAAGAGGAGAAAGGAGAGCAGACATTGCATGAGCCAGTCCACTGCATTACTGTTTATGTAATGAAGTAAGCATTCCTGGATCTATTGAGACACATACACACACACACACACACACACACACACTGATGCATGCACACATAGGCAACAACGAATTAGAGAGAAAGAGGCCATGAACTTGAAAGAGAGCAGGGGAGGTTCATGGAAGGTTCATGGGAGGGTTTGGAGGAAGGAAAGGAAAAAGGAAATGATATAAACAAAAACAAACAAATATTTTTTGAAGGATCTTGTATTTAAGCTGAGATTCACAGGGAGGTTGGGTAAGGCTACATGACGGGAGGAAGCGTCGCAGGCTGAGGCAAAGCTGTGTGGTGGCAGGTGGCTGGGTTAGGAAAGACAACGGGATATCAGCTTCATGAACACCTTTCTTCTATGGTGCTTCTGAAGAGTGCTCAGCAGAAGGGGCTGGGAGCCACACTTCTGAGGGAGGACCCTGGCAATCATGTGAACAGATTAGAAGGATTCACGAGCAGGAGCTTAGGAGCTGGAGAGAAACCTCAGGGGGTACGTGTGTACGTGTGCTTGCTGAGCAAGAATTAAGGATGTGGCTTTAAATACCCAGAATCCACTTTCAAAGCCCAGCATGGTACACCCCTGAAACCTCAGTACTTGCAAAGACAAGGGGATCGATGGAGCTAGCTAGCTGTCAGCCTAGCTCCAGATAAAGTGACAGTCCATGTCTCAGAGAAATAATGTAGGAAGTGATAGTGGGATGCATAGTCCTCCTTTGGCCTCTGCTTATAGGCATAAGAACCCACACACATGCACATATAAAACACACACAAAGTATGTTTTAAAACAGATCAAGGGCTCGATGGGCAGAAGGCATGTTATAGTAAGCCAAGTCAAAGGAGCACCTTGGAGTATCATCAGCAGAAGACAGTGACGACTTTCTAGTCTCCTGAGCCATTTTATCAAACAATCTTAACAAAATTCTGGGTACACAAACACACACACCACCACCAACAACAACAACAACAAACCACCTGTTGTTAATTACCAGCACAGTATTGCACAGCAGATCTCTAGAATGTGTGAGTGAGAATTCCTGGAAAGAGGCTGTGTCGACAGAGTCTGATTGGCTGATGGTAGTGATGTGGAGATGTTGCAGTACTGCTGGTCCAGAGGCTACCTACCTCTTCTCAGGCCAGCGTTAACTCCCTGAACAGCCGTTCCTTGCCCACGTCTGTATCAGAACTAATATCATGTGGCTAATAGATAAGAAACCTTTTAGAATCTATTAACTTAGCAGATAACTAGCTTCCATTAACCCCAGAGTTAAGAATGTCATCAGATAGCATCTGAGGCCTATAGCAAAGCTTCCCCCATCTTGCTGTAACCACCTCTCTGATGTACCCACCACATATCTTAAACTTGCTCTGTAAAAGCCATAAAACTTCAAAAACTGCTTCCATATTGCAACATGGAGTTTGGCGTAACCTAAATCTGTGTTTCAATGCCATGGTCACTCAAAATGGGTATAGAATATACTCTTTTATTTTCCTTTTAAGATAAAAGCTGTATTTTTGTATTTTAAAAATGTGTTCATTTTATATAACTGGGATTTTATGATATTTTAACTTATAAAAATTATTTTAAAGCTATTATATATCATAAGAAAGAGTTACAAGAGATTTTATTTATATTTTTATTTCTCTCTCTCTTGCATGCTCTCTTTCTTGCTCTCTCTCTCTCTCTCTCTGTGTATGTGTGTGTGTGTGTGTGTGTGTGTGTGTGTATGCCCAATGTGTGCAGGTGTGCTTGGAAACTAGAAGAGGGTGTTGAATCTCTTGGAGGAGAAGCTACAGGAGGTTGTGAACATGGGTTCTTGGGACAGAATCCAGGTCCTCTGAAAGAGCAACTTGAGATGCTCTTAACCACTGAGCCATCTCTCCAGCTCCATCATAAAACACAAACTTAAGAAACCCAATCATATGTAGCAAAGAAAGTAATAGGAACAGCCCAAAAGACAAGCACCCCTCCCCACAAGGCACACCTAGGGTAGAGCTGGAGAAGTCAGATCACAGTGAACAGGAGAGAAGAGTTGCGGTGTTAGCTGGCTTTCCCTTACTGTCACAAATAACTGAGCAATCGGCTTATGAAGAGAAAAGGTTTATTTTGGCTCACACCTTCGAGCATGTCAGTCCATGGCAGCTTGACCTTGCTATTCTTGAGCCTGGGGTGAGGCAGCACATGATGGCAGGCGTGTGTGGTGGTGCAAGATGTTCACATCAAGGTTCCTGAAAAGCAAAGAGAGAAGAAAAAGAAGCTGAGGTCTCAATATCTCCGTCAAGGACATGGCCTCAATGACTTAACTCTGTTTCACTAGGTCCTTCCTCCTGAGGGTTCCACCCTTTCTCAATGGTTCCATGATGGCGACAAAGGGCCTAGCATAAGGGGTTTGGGAGCATTTGATATTGAGACTCTCACTGATGCCCAGCTCTGCAGCTCACGTGGGCCTCTTCTGCCATTGCCTTCTCTTCCCTTTTGCTGAGATGTTCTCCCCCAGATCTTCACTTGCTGCCTCCCCCATTTTCATTTCAGCTCCCACTATAAATGTGCCTTCCCCAGAGACGACTATGGTGACCTCACTATCAGGGGCACACCCACTCTTTAACCCCTCAGCTTGTGTCTTGACCTACCCATGGCACACTCTAACAGCATCTTACTGGAGGTTGTTCTTGTTATGGTCTGTCTATTCCTGAAGAGAGTGCCAGAATCAAGGAGCTTTGATCTGCTCATACATGTCCTGTCACCCAGCGCCCAGAGCAGCATTGGAAAGGTCTCAGTGGCTATTTGTTAAGTGAACCACTGAAAGAGTGTTGCCTTGCAGAGACTATGGGGAAAGGCCTAGCAAGCTGTCCCAAGCCCTGCCCACACGAGCATCATTCCCTGGCCATCGTCTCCTCGCTCCTCCAGAGTGAGCACGCACACCTCATTCTCCAGCAGTTCGTACGGCCCTGTGGGGCTACACTCACCCCACCCCATCTCCCTGTCCTTTCGCATGCATGCACGCACGCAAGCACACACATGCACAATTCCTCAGGGGCTGGCCCCTCCCCTTCATCCTTATGAACCTGAAAGCACTGCTCTGACCTTGTCTGCTGCTCTCGCTTGGTGCCAGTCCTCAGTCTGGTTTCTGAGTTCAGTCCCAGAAAGCAGCCACACCCTCTCCTGCAGGCACATTCAATGGGGTTCTCTCTTCTTCTCTTTTCCCTGTGAAGGAGGGCCCATGGAGTCTTCCCAGAATGACATGCCTGGGGTTGTCATGTGGATTCTGAGCCAAACTTCAAGTGTAAATGTACACATGCAAAGCAGCCCACGGCTGAAGAGTTCCTCTAATAATCACTAGCACAGGGGTAGGATACTGTACTCGGGTGCCAAGCTGTTGCATTTCTCTGTCCAGGCTCCCACCTGGGTGAATCTATCTATGGCTTCACACTTTCCATCTAGATTGTATTCCAGAAGATTTGAGAACCTTTGTGTTATGGTCATAGTGTGGGTCTTCTGGGACAGAGCGAACACCGTGCCTTCATTTTACTGACCATCTACTGCCTTGGAGCATCTGGCCACAACCAGAGCGTGTCAAGCTGAGTCAAACAACAGAAAGTCACTTCTCATAAGTCAAAGGCTGGAAGACAGGGGTGGAGGTCTGCATGGCAAGCGGTCGTGAGAGGCCTCTTCCAGCGAGTAGCTGCCTGAGTTCTTGTAATCTCCATTGGCAGAGAGAGAGGGAGAGAGAGAGAGAGATTTTCTGGAGTCCCTGTTTGAGGTAAGTAATCTTATTCTGGAGAGGTCCGCTCTTGTAAACCAATTACTGTTCCAACTCTCTGCCTCCCGATGCAATCATCTTGGAAATTAGATTTCTGCACTTGTTGGGGGAGGGGACCACAGACCTTCTAACCAGGGCCCTGGTGACACTATCTGAATCTATTCTTCCCATACAATTTAATTATTTATTTGTTTGTTTGTTCCTTTAATTCTTGGGTAATTGCTGTTCTCATACATGACTTGAGACCTGAGACAGGAAGTCGTGTGATGTTGCTGCTAACGAGTCAGGTTTTGAATCCACATCTGTTTAACACCAAAGCTTCCCATTTTCCCATTGAAAATAACTGTGTATCACCAAGTAAGGGGTTAGGTAATAGTGATGAGCATGGGAGGTTGGGAGGGGGAAAGAACAACAAGGAGAAAGGAGAAGGGCTGGTGGGGAGGAGCTAGATGAGCCCTGTCAGAAGCGACTGTTGCTGGCAGACAGAGTAGCCTGAACAAGGGCAGGAATGGAATAGAGCAGGAGTGCTGAGCACTGAGTGAGGATCCAAAAGAAGTTTGGTGGGCATCTTAGTCAGTGTCCTATTCTGAAGAGACACCATAACCACAGCAGCTTTAAAAAAGAAAAAAGAAACATTGAATTGGGGCTGGCTTACAATTTCAGAGGGTGAAATTATTGTCACGGTGGGAAGCATGCCAGAACAGGTCGACGTGGTGTTAGAAAGGTAGCAGAGAATTCTACATCGGATCAGCAGGGAACAGGAAGAGAAAGACACTGGGTCTGGTTTGAGCATCTGACACCCCAAAAGCCCAGCCCCCACTCAGTGACATACTTCCTTGCATTTATATGTAAAATTGGGGAAAAAAATTACCCTGGTGCATGTAACATGGATTATAAGAGAACAAGTCAGAAGGAGGAGATGGATAGGAAACTGTAGGTGTCAGAAAGAGACTGCATGGCTCCCATGAACAGTGACAATGACATCAAGCCAGGCTCCATCATTTACTCCTTTTCCATCCTTCCTGTGGTGATTTGAGTAGGAACCCCCCCCCCCCAAAGACTTATGTGTTTAAATGCTTGGCCCAAAAACAGTGGCACTATTAGGAGGCGTGGCCTTGTTAGAGTAGGTGGAGCAGCCTGAGGGACCACATGTTAATCTAGGCCCCTGTGTGGCCCTACACTCCCCAATCTGGGTGTCAGGTCTGGAAAAGATCCTGTTGCCTTAGAAAGAGGAGTGGGGGAGTGATCATAGATGGGACGCTTTGCTACTTACCCTCCCTTCTGTCCTTCCTGAGAGATTAGGAGAACATTTTTTAAGGTAAAGAAGGAAGGGAGGAAGGAAGGAAGGAAGGAAGGAAGGAAGGAAGGAAGGAAGGAAGGAAGGAAGGAAGGAAGGAAGGGGAAAAGACAAAGACCCTCACATAGAATGCCGCCATGTTTGCATACAGACTATGTAATCCTTCTGTTTGAGTAATATGCCGATGGCTGCTAATGTGAAGTTCAAGGTAAATGCTGCGTGAATATTGTGCTTTCTGACAGACAGAGTAAGGACAGTAAAAAGTGTGCACGTGTCCATTATGGACGCTTTTCTGATTTGTTTTCGGTCCTCTGCTGGTTGAATCCATAGGTGCAGAACTTATGAACAATGACTATAAAGTGTATCTTAGAGTTCAAGGTAATCAAATTGTATTTGGATCCCATAAGAAGTCATGGACTCTTATTTTATTATCATTTGTAAGAGAAGCCAGGGGAGTCACCCAGTAGCTCCCTGGAAAGTACCAAGGTCACAGACACCCTCCCTCTTTCCACTTTCTATTGTGTTATATACTTGGTAACAGCTCCGATTCTCAGGGTCACTTAGTGGTCCTGAAATGGCAGCTGCAGCCCTAACCTTCAGAGCTGAATCTCAAACAGAGGCAAGAGCTTCTGGCCATGTTCTTTGGTGGCTCCTAAGTCATTGTCCACAGGCAAATTCCCAGTCAGTTCTTATCAGGGAGGCCAGTGAGTGTCTGCTAGGAAAAAAAAAAATCACGTTTACCTGGTTATACTGCTACATATGATAAAATAGAGGTTTTGGAACAAAAACATTGGCAAGAAATATAGCATATAGGCCAGTTGGACTCTCTGACATTTCCTCCTATGCTCCAGCTGGCAACTGGGCTGAATGGTGCCAAATAGTTATGTCATTTCTTGGAGAGAAAGACACAGAAGGGAGGAGGCATGAGTTAAAGAGTGGAAGCTACTGGACGTGTTCTGTGCAATTTTCTTTCTGTCATTTTTTTAAATGATGTATTTTTATTTTTACTCATGTGCACATGTGTGTGTCTGTGTGGATATATGCCTCTTGTGTATAGGTGCCCAAGGAAGCCAGAAGAGATTTCAAGAGTCTTTGGAGCTGGAGTTTCAGTTAGTTGTGACTGCTCTCTACTCCATGTGGGTTCTGGGAGAGGAACTTAGGTCCTTGGGAAAAGCAGAAAGCCAGTAAGCACTCTTAACCACTGAGACATCTTTCTGACCCCCAGGTGAAGTTTTCTATGATAGGCAGAATGACAGAGCCCCCCCCCCCCCCCCCAAAAAAAAAAAGATGTCTAATTGGAATCCCTGGAGCTTGGGTGTATTTTTTCTTACAGGGAGAAGGGGACTTTGCTGATATGACTGAAAGTATTAGAGGTTGCACTGCATTTTGCCCAGTGCACACAATGAAGCAAGCCTCTGTCTTCAGGCTCCTAGGAAGTGGTTGTATTTTGAGACAAGGTCTTTACAGAGGTAATCAAGTTGAAGGAAGGCATGTGGGTAGCCCTGGTCAAGCATGGCTGATGGTCCTTGGGTAGTGCCAGTCAAACATGGCTGGTAGTCCTATTAGATTAGGATACATACCTCTATGGATGCAGGACCACTGAGGAAACAAAGAGGACATGGAATCTGCCAGCCAGGGGCACTGGCCTCAAAGGAAACCAGCTCTGGTCCCTTGACCTCCACCAGCTTCCACAGACACTAGAACAGATGTCTGTTGTCTAAGCCATCTGCCCTGCGGCATTTTGTCACAGAAGTGTTAGCCAACTAGGACAAAGAGCTTTCCTGAGCGTTCCCTGTGTATTCGACATAAGGTCTCAACAGAAGAGGCCCAGAACAAAGGCCTTTATAAAGAAGAGAGAAAACAACAGGATCAGAGTAGATGTGATTGCACAAGAGGCCACACCCTTCAATTTTTTCTTTCTGTAGATAGAGGGAGTCTACAAATGGAAACACAGACAGCTGGTACAAGGTACATAAAGCAGGACCCTGGACCTGGACCCTTCAGAAGGAGTAGCAGTCCTGACCATGTGTTCCATTAGCCCTCTGATGTTGGCCTCTAGCCCTGTAAGATAATACATTTTAACAGTCACAGTGGGAAGCTAACAGTCTACTAGGATTTGGATGCCTGGGGATGGTTTGGGGGAGTCAGCCTTCCACAGAGTCACAATAAAGCCCTTGCCATATTAAGTCATTCAGAAAGAAGTTTAACTTTTTTCCTTAGGGTTTCTTTATTTTTATCTTATGTGTATGGGTGTTCTGCTTGCATATATGCCATGCACAGTGCCCACAGAGGCCAGAAGAGGGCACTGGATTCCCTGGAACTAAAGTTACAGATGTTTGGGAGCCACCGCGTGGGTACTGGAGATTGAAGTGGGTTCCTTTTGAAGAGCAGCCAGTGTGACATCTCTCTAGCCCTAGAACAAGGAAAAGATAGGGTTTGGGGAAGGAAAAGTTCCAGAAAAGGGCAAAACCACAATGCTGGTGTGTTGAAGTTCAGATCTCTGAACAGTGTAGTTAAAGTAGGAGAAGTGTGGGAAGCCCTTGATCCCCCAGCCCCAAGCACGATCCCTAGACATGCACCTCTGACACAGTGTGAAGGCTGGGCTGGATGGGTATCAGAGAAAATCTGAAAAATAGGGTAGGAGCAGAGGTCAAGGTGGGGGTTATCTTCTACTAGCCAGTGAGCAGCCATCTTTTCTTCTGCCTGGGCTTCCTCCCCCAAGTCTGATGTGAAAACCCAGCATATCTGTATTTCGGAGGCCCCGGAGAGGCAGGTGGGGTCAAGCTGGCTTGGGTACCATGCTCTGAGTATCCTAATCCCCCCACTGGGAGCATACTCTATCATCCTGAAGCTCCCATTGTCTCCTCTGGGTATTATCCTGATTGTGTTCTGAGGTCAGAGCCTGTGTCTTCATTTTGCATGCAGGTTCTGATGTCTGCTGTGGGCTTGGGTAATTGGATAATTGAAATGTCAGTTAGAGGTGATGTACAAAAAGGACAACAGAGAAAGGGGGGGAGGCAGAGCCTGAGGAGTCAGTGTTGCAGCTGCAACTAGAAATATGTTTTCCTTGTAGCCCGGGAAAAGAACACACAGTTCCCACCGGCATTTTGTCATTTATTGAAGACAGTCCTGACTTAGTATGTGTGATTGATCAAAGGACATTGACAATGACTCTCCCCTCTTTTTGGCAGTCACTTTGGTGGCTTTTCCAGAGGAACCAGCAGGACAGTGAGAGATAGTTTCATTCTTAGGTACCCTTTAGTGAACCTGAACTGGGGGTCATCTGGGGGTCCTCTCATCTATATCTGCAGGCTCCCCCAGACACCAACTCCCTTGCTGGAGACCCTAAAGAACTTGGTTACAGAGTGACAACTCCTGCATGGGCCAGCAGTCTCCGAGGAAGTCTCAGGCACGAATTGCTGTCCTCAGACAGACTGAGCACAGATAGGCTTGTGGGGTGGGAGATGAAAGTAAGCCCCCAAAGACCATCTTCTACTTGTGTTTGGAGCATCTCCTCAGGACCCGGTGTCTGCCTGCTTCATCTAGACCACAAATTCATTCTGGAATGTTATTTCTTCAGGTTAAACTTTCAGTCTCAATAGTGGCCTTGTGGGATCTCTCTGTACCACCATGGTCTCGAGTAGAGCTACCAGTTGCAAAGAGGCACCTGAGGAGCCATACATGAAACCCGTTCTGTCTTTTTCCTGGGCAGCCTTCTTGGTAGAGGAAATGTGGCAATTCGGGAAACATTTTAGGGGATGGGGGTTTGTGGGAACAGTCTTGGAATGCCTGGTAGAACAAAATGAACACAGCAGACACTGTTCAATAGAATACAATTGAACATGACTTGATTCCTTTAGGCTCTGGACTAGATTAAATTCTCCAAAACAGAAGAGCGACAGGAGGAGCAGGAAACACATACAGTCTGATGAGATGGTGCTGTGGATGCGGCCCCTGTCTTCTAAGAAGACCAGGTCATTACCCAGAATGCTTTGTTGCAGAAAGGTGGCGTCCAACCCAGCTGCACTCTGTGACTGCTCCCACCTCAGGCTTTCATGAGGCAATGTCTTTGGCAAAAGGCTCCAAGATGTGCTGCTTTGGGGGTGACTCTGCCCATTTCCTGAGCCTCGTTTGTGTGGGGAGCCCTGTGCAGGGAGGGGAGGTGGGGTTGGGTAACTAGTATTTGGGATCTTTTCTCAAAGCCTCTTCTTTGTTTCCATTTGCTAAGGACTTATTGTGAGAGGCAGGAGATGGGAGTAGGTACTGATGTGGCTGTCAAAGATGTCTAGAACTTAAAGATTTCTGGGCATCATGATTACCCCCAAACTCCCTTCCACTCAGACACACATGACGGTGCTGTCTGCAATGACCTCCTTCCACAGCTCTGCCCAGACAATGAGCTCTTGGGATAATGAGGGGTTTGGGGTGCAGATTCCAAGCGAGCTGGCTGTAAGCTCATCTGTGTATTCCCTTTCAGGAAGGCACCAAGGAGCGAGTGGCTTCATCACAGGCCCCTAAGCCCTACCATGGAAGCACTGGCACAGTAGCACTAGTGGCAGCAAGCAGTTCAACACCCCCAGGGCTGGTCCTGACCTGACTGTGTGCAGGAGACGAGTGGACTGGAGGGTGAGGGCTCACTGGTATGAGTCTTAATGAAGGACATGACCATCTTAAGTGAGCTTTGAGAGGCCAGGGGCTCCCCAAACTCTGACTCTCTATTTAGGGTGTCAGTGTAGTGTAGGGGGTGAGGAAGCAATACTGCTTCCATGGGATTTTCCACAGTGCAACAGGAACAGGGATGAATTCTGACTGCCTATGAAAGTACTGTGAAGGACCGAGACGTCTGAAGACCTGATGGAGGGAGGTTGCCATGGTGTTCCCAAATGCCTAAAGGTTGAAGGGTAAAAAGAGCCAACTGGAGCTAATGCAGCTCTTGTCCCTTACCCTCTTATCAGGGGCTTTCCTCTGTTCTCTGGCCTGGCTTCGCACTGCTTGGGAAATTGGTTATGGGCACCTGGCCTTTCACCGAAAGGCCTCTTGGTGTCTATTAGAAGTTTTGAGGCACTTACCCCTTGGGTTATATCTACTTGTTGGGCCCTCTAGAGATGCCTCTCCCAGTCTCTACAGACCCCCAGGAACCTGCAGCATACCAAGGAGAAGCTGGATGTAAGGCACTTGGGGAAGCAGGAGAAAGTAGACAAGAGAAGGTGAAATAGCATCAGGGGGCAATGCAGAATCCTAACTCCTTTTTTCCAGCTTCTTGACATGCAAGGCAGTTGCTGCCTCTTTGCATACCTTGCCCTTTCCAAACACTTATTTCCCCCTTTGTCTTTAGGAGGGATGAACATGCTGTTCAGAAACCTCTCTGTCTTCCTGTAAATTTATGTTAGACCCATGTGTCCCCATGGCCACCCTAAGAACTCAGCACGGGGTATTGCCAATTGGCTTGGCTATGTTTCTCTCTCTTTTACTTTTGGAAACAAGCTGACATCAGAGACTGGGTCTGGCTGTTCCCAATCTAGGCCCAGAGAAAATGAATACTGGCTAGTTTGGTGGGGAGGAGCAGGGATGATGGAGGCTGGGATCTTCTTCAGTGAACCTATGTCTACAAACCCATGGAGCATTCAGATAATCAAGACCTAACCTATCTCAGGTTAGGTCTTGATTGGGAGGAAGGAGAGATGTCCTTTTAGTCCCATCTGTGACCTCCCTTCCTTCTTCTCTGGAGGTACAGAGATGGGGTGGGGGAATGGAGTTAGAGCAATGAGTATTTGTTCTTGGCTAATTGCCAAGGTGAAGGCAGTCTGAGGGAAGGGCACTGGAGCGTCAAGGGGAAGCTGTGGTACCTGTCGATTGCCTCTGGTGTCAATACCATATATTTGGCCACATTCCAGAGTTATGCCCAGAGGAATGATTTGCCCTGGACAGTGTCTACCCCCCTACCCCCCTCAGCCCTAATCACTGTACAGATTTTGGAATGTGTAATACATGAGAATTGTCCTGCAAGTCAATTTCCCACCCAAGGAGGGAGCCAAAACTATCAAACCCAGTGGGTATGAAGTCATCCTTCCCTCCTTGATCAATTTTGGTTCTAGGAGGATGCAGATGTGAATCCAATATCAGGCACACAATTATAATATGAAGTTCTCCTCGGGAGCATAGTCAACCCCCAAAGAATTTCCCAGCATGCATTTCCCTTGGCAGAGAGTGTGGGATGAATGGTGACCGAATGCATGTGCCAGGGATGAGAGTAATGAGAGTATCCAAGGGAGCATCAACAGCGGTGGAGAAACCAGGTGAGACTCAGACAGCCACGCTGCTAGGTTGTGTGAGGGTAAAGCCCTGAGCTCTGTCCTGCCCACAGGGCCAAGAGGAGGGTTTGCCTGGATCAGCTTTTTGATAGCCACAGAGAAGGTAGGAGGCTGGATGTTGGTCAGCAGATCTTCCAGTCAACCTGCCCTCAGCGGTTCAGGAGGAAGAACTTGAGGCTTTGGAAGAAGTTAGACTTCTGCCTATGCTTCTGCTTCTTTTTGATGATGGGCACCCACACCAGCCCACACACCAGCATCATGAGTCCCAAGGACAGGAAGGCAGGCCCTATCATCTTGAGGACTGGCACAACCTTATGCTTCTCTTCCAAGATGTAGGCCACACAGGTGATGGCCACGCCAAAGAGCAGAATGGCAGCGCCCACTGACATGATGATGATGGGCTTGTGGTAGATTTCCCAGTTGCTCCTGGGGGTGGTGGTCCAGACAGATTCACTTCTGGAGCTGATGCACAGGGAGCTGGCCGTCTGGCTGGGCAGCAGGTCCTTGGACTCCGGGGACGCCTCGTCTACCTCCAGGGCCTTGGGAAGCACCTCCATTGTCATGGCTGTTCAAGACCAGGCACCTAGTATTGGCAACAGTTAGAAAGGATGGTGAAGCCAAAGGAATCCTCTCACATCCTTTCTGTACTCGGCGTCCCTCTCTAGCCCGGCTCTCAGTGGAGGGGACTACAGTTTATGTGTGTTGAAGTTAGTGGTAAAACCAGGTGAAATTTGTATTAATGAAAAATCACACCGGGGCTGGGGAGATGTCTCGGTGGGCAAGGTGCTCGGCATGCAAGTGGGAGGGCTTGCATTTGGATCCCCAGCTCTCATTTAAAAAGCAGTCGTGGTAGCACGTTGGGGTGAAGTTCTCAGTGGAGACCAGAGAGTCCTGGCAGCTCATTGGCCAGCCTGCCGAGGCAAATCAGCGAGCTCCATGTTCAACAAGAGAGCTCGCTCAAAAATAAAGGTGGAGAGCAATTGAGGATGACACCTATGGTTACTCTCTAACATGCATTCATATGCACTAGTAGGCCCATCTATACTCACGAACACATGTACGCAGATAGCTCACACCAACTACAAAGACCTTTTTGTTTTCTAAGACAGAGACTCATTATGAGATCTATCTAGGTTAACACTGTGAATTTGCAATCCCCCTGATTCTCCCTCATGAGTCCTGGAGCTGCAGGCAAGCCCTACCACACTGGGCTAATGTCATGTCACTCTCATAGGTTACCTTTAATATTTGAAGCAGCAAACCAGTGATGCATTTAAAAACAAACAAACAAACAAACAAACACAAACCACAGTTTACTGAATGGCATGTCATTTTTAAGCCCAACTACTCTCTACCTGTGTGACTTCAAGTGAATTATTAACCTCTCTGTGCTTCTGTTTCTTATCTACAAAATGAGAGTGATAATATTAGCTCCCTCACGGGGGTTTCTAAAGGGTTAATGAAGAGCAGGTCTGGAGCTCCCTGGATCTGTGCCCAGTATATGGCAGCCAGCTGCTCTGTGGTGTCATTTGCCTGTTACAAGGGCAACGCTTGTGTGTCTGCTTCAGTCTTCTCTCATCAGATCAAGAGGCACCATAATCCCCATGTCTTTAGTCCTATTTCACAGATTAGAAAGCCGAGGCTAGGAGAGGTGAGGCAGCTAGTTCCCGAGAGCTTGGGTTTTCACCTGCAGGACAGTGCTGCTTTAAGCACCTGGGATCTCTGGAGCCTTGTCCACTCAGGGGTTCCCGGTGTGCCACATGATTGTCTAACACACACACACACACACACACACACACACACACACACACACACACA
>NW_026596152.1:3635399-3695920 GCF_907164565.1 Psammomys obesus
CACACACACACACACACACACACACACACACACACACACACACACACCCATCACCGTCATTTTGTAACTGTTGTAGTAGAGCTAAAGCTGAAGCTTCCCATTTGCTTCAGTTTGCATTCAGCTGAATGCGACCCCCAGGGTTGGGCTTGGGAGGGTGGCCACTTAGCCTGATTGTGGTGGTGTGCAGGGTGGCTTTGGGAAGGTGGCTAAATTAGAAGTGGTTGTCAGGATGTGGTGTCTGTGACGGGGTCCTTCTGCATGTCTCAGAAAAGGAGGAGAGGTGGGACACACCTGAGTACTTCCTGTCTCTTACCTGTGTAATTCCCTGTGCTGACCTTGAGTTTCCACCAGCAAGGGGTCACTACGATTCATACCCTCTAAACTGATGGGGGGAGGAAGGTATTTTTCTCTATGAAGCAGCTGGTTGCAGCTATCTCATCACAGTAACGGAACGTGTGCTCGTGTAAAATCTAAGGGCCTGGAACCCAGCTCTGCCGCATCTTCTGAGTCCCTAGGGGCTCCCTCATAGCCTGTTCCGCACTCACTCAGGGGAGGCAGATCCGCACGTGAGTGAAGAGATTCAGAGCCTATGAGAGCCCTACCTGCCTGCCAGAAATGTCTCCCTCAGATCTGCGAGTTCTCAAATGCCTTCAACGTGGGATCGAAGCCTTTCAAACTGGGGATGTGTCCTAGTGTAACGCCCACGTGTCTACAGTAAGGTACTAAGAGATTAGGGACTGATGAAAGCCATTTTCTCCCCCTGTGTGCACGCTCATTTTTTTGAGGGGGTGGGGTGGGGAGGAAAGACGGAGGAGGCCCAGAGGTCTGCCTCACCCGTGTCACTATGGTCTGTCTGGTAAAGTGCTTCACACCCGAGAGTCTGTAAACTTGACAGAATGAGTAAGCTCTGAACACACCTCCTGCTTTCTTTCCTCCCTCTTCTTCACACACACACACACACACACACACACACACACACAAACACACACACACACACACACACACACACACACATTTGCGAACTCGCCAACGTAGGAAGGGAGTTTGAGAGACTTCTCCTGCAGAGGTCAGTCCACTGGGGAAGATGGGCTGTCCATCACAACCATAATGAATCCCTTTTACAGCTACTGTGCTGCTGGAAGGGCCTATGGCAGACCTAATGGTGAAGGCAAGGTCACTGTGCCAAGGTACAGCTTTCTGTCTTCAGTCTTCCTTCACTGTGGGTCTCAAGCTGATCCTTTTTCCTCCCTTACTCCACCCACTGAAGCTCCGTCTTAGTAAACCTCAAAGGACAATTCCCACACCTTCCGCTTTCTAGATTAAGCAATTACGGACATCTCCCCACTGACAGGAGGCAGCAGAAGTCATAAAGTTACCGAAACCTTCAGCATTTAGACATTCTCATTCAGATGCGATCCACGGAGAGAGATAGTTGGGTCTCAGCTTTCAAAAACTGCCAAGGTTGTTTTCGTAACCATAGGCACAGGGGATGCTGGCTTCCTTTGGGAATTGTGGTGTATTTGCATAAGCTAAGCCATCATTTAAAAGGAGATCTTCTCTCCTGTGGGCTGGGGGCAGGGAAAAGACGTGTGGGAAAACGTTGGGGGTGCTTATGGAAACTTATGGTTGCCGAGAATGTTTGAGTCTTCATCAGGGTGGGTAGCCATTCTTAGCATTTCTCAGGGGAGGCAGATGCACTCCTGAGAAGAGGGTGACGCCACCCCTAGGCTTGCTGAAAGCACCCCACACCTTCTCTTTGGTTCGCAGTTACTAGCTTAGCTTTACTTTGCGAGGGCCGAGACTGAGGCATGTAGCTTGGGCAACCCTTCTGTGGCTCCCTGGCCCCGGGCTAGCTTCTCAGGTCACTCTGTTGGGAGTCAGGCAGAGGTATTTGCTGTGCAGCACACAGAGCTTTGGGCTATACAACGGCCAAACCACTGAGTCCTAGGGATCCACTGCAAGAATTTATTTTGAATTCCTCACTTTGGAGCTCCCTCCCCTCCCCCCCCCTGAAGTAACTTTCACTGAATACGGGAGAATTTAGGTCTGTAATTCCCTAACGCTGACCACCAAATTCGTGGGAGTCAGAGCGCTGTTGTTAGGTTTTCCTGTCACCCATAGTCACTCAGTTTAAAACTGCTCCGAGATTAGGCCCTTCCTTCTCTTCTGACATCAGAGTAACCTTCATTTTATGAAATGCCTGTGATGGTGGGAGGTGATTATTGATCTTGTTACTAGTTGTACTTGACAGGGAAAATTTCTGTCTCGTATCTGTTTTCTCTGGCCCTCAGTTAATTTCCATTTTATACAGCTATCATTTGTGACTGAACTATCATGTATCTATCCATCTGTCATTAATCCGCTATCTATATCTTTGTATCATCTGTCATCCGGCAATCACCTACCTGTCCGTCCATTTATCTCTCTATCTATCATTTTTCTCCTAGAGCCCAGAGTGGGACAGGGGGCGGGCAGAAACTTGTAAGATCCTGGACAGGTGCTTAAGCCTCTAGAAATCTAGTAACCCTGTATACAAAATAGAGATCACATGTGTTGGCCTCACAGTGCTGCTATGATTGTCAAATTTCATAAAGAAAACACTTCTATGCCACCACTTGGCTTGTTGTAATGAGCAAGCTCAAGTCCCTCCCCCCTTGCCATTATTACCATTTTTCCCCCTGTCTCCTCCCCTGTGAAATGAAGGAGTGGGGCTGGGTAACTTCTAAAGTTGTTCTGGATTGGCCTGTGGAGAGTTAGTTGATTTGAACTCTGAGTATTCAGGTTTCCATAATATCACCAGTTGAGGGGCTGTGTTTTTCAACATTTTATTAAAGTTCTCTTAAGATTCTGCCCTTGGCCCAGCTTATTTGGGCCAGAGTTTATGAACAGAAGTTCTGTGGTCATTTTGGATTTGGCATCTCATTGCCACAGATGGGGTGTCTATACAATTATGGGATAGTTAGTGGCATCTGGGGCAGCTACCTTCCAGATGCCAGTAGGAACTGCTCAGCCTCGGCTTATGACCCTTTAGCAAGGAGCCCAGGCTTGGCCGAATGTCACCTGGGAGTAGAATCATTGCTGTAAGGTTCCAGCTGGTGCCAGCCTTTCCTCTCCTCTTCTTGCAAACTGTGGGGGTGGGGCTCCTCCTGTGCCTCCAGGGCCCCTGGCTCACGGAGCAGCACTTAGCTAGGGACTGCTCTTGATGCCACAGCTCAGAATGGGGACGGGTGACACTTGGGGAGTTAGGTCCAGACAGAACAACCCTTTCAAACCTCAATTAAAATAGTGTGTGTTTCAGGGGACCCCTCACTCACCACAGTGTTATGCTGTGCTCCTTGGATGATTCAAAAGAACCCCAGGATATGCTCTAACTTGAAAGAAAGATAATATTTAAGATAAGAGAGAGAGAGAGAGAGAGAGAGAGACATAGGTAGATATATTGATAGATAAATATGGGGAGGAATTGGGAGAAGTTAGGGGAGGCGCAATATGATCAAAATATATTTATGAAAAAATACTGGGACACCAAATACGTCTCACCAAAATCATTGGTGTGTGTCCTGTTATAGGTACCACTGGCAGGGGAGGAGGCAAGAATGACCAGGGTGGTTTCTTACCAGAGAGAAGCATGAAAGAAAGTACAAAGAAAGGAAAGAGTCCTGGGTCCGTAGGAGCTGAATCGGTTGCGTGCTCCTCAGAGGAAGGAGACAGAAAAGTGATAGGCCTCACAGTGCTGCTATGATTGTCAAATTTCATAAAGAAAACACTTCTATGCCACCACTTGGCTTGTTGTAATGAGCAAGCTCAAGATAGACCCTGAAAGGGAAAAGCTATGGTGATGTGGTAATTGTTTTATGGTGGCTTTTAAAATACGTTCCGCTTCCTTTAAAGTCCTAGTCAACACAGGGGTGGGCCCGGATGGGACTGAAGAGGCTAATGAAAGGTTTCAGGGCGGGGCCTCCAAAACAAACCACAGATTTGAATGTCTGTTGCCTTTGGGGCAGTAATTTGAGAAGGACCTGTGGCTCCCAGAGGTCAGGTTTAGGAAGCCTGAAGGAGGTTTAGTGGGGGGGGGGGGGGGGAAGGGGCCTTGTTTAGGAAAGCAGCTGGTCAGTAGCAGGCTGCGTTGTCTTCAGGAATGGGGTGGGGGGCTTCATCGAGGGGACTCACACAGGCAAGAAGCCAGACCCAGAGTGTTAGCTATAAGGTTTCATTTACATAAGATTAGAAACCAGATAAACCTATCTGTTCTCGGAGCGGTCAGGGGAGCGGCCGCTTGGGGTGGGGTTACATGCTGGAAGTGCTGGAAGCAGGTGCTGCTGGCCTGGTCTTGGGCCCAAGGGGCAGCCGCTCCCACAGTCAGTTCACAGTGGAACAGGACACTAGCAGTATGGCTAGTTCCTGTTATGTATTCTGGGTCCCTGAAATATTACACCAAGGAAATTACCAGCCATAGCTCAGCACAATCCTTTCTTGGGATTCTGAGGAGAACCAATTTGGGATAACTAAGGAAACACTATCCTAGGCCAGAAGAATCTTTGCCTCAGGGTAAATTACTGGTCCCTTTTTCCCCTCTGTTTCTCACTTACAGGTCCATTCTTACAGACCTGTGGCCTCCATTCCGGTAATCAGCATGGCTTTAGCTGCACAGCTTTTGGCCCACGGAAGGAGATGCAAAGGGGGCTCCTGAAGGGGAAGCAAGCAAAGGCAGTTTCTGTCCTCTGTTGGAATAGATTTTTCTTCTAGTGTGTTACAATTTTAATTTACTTATTTAAATAGAGAATATTCAATTTTTGATTGACATATAGTGGAACATACTTATGAATTCTAATGTTGATTTTCTTTCATTTGTTTGTTTTTCTTTTTTTTTTTTTAAGATGGGATCTATGTAGCCCAGCCTAGCTAGCCAATCATAGAATTCTGCCTGTCTTTGCCTTCCAAATGTAGTGATTAAAGGCATACCCCACCACACCCAGCTTTCAAATATGATGTTTTGATAGGCCTATGTAGTTGGACCTCACATCCACAGATTCAACCAACTTTTGGTAAAAAATATGTTTGAGAACAATTTCATTCAAACTGAACACACAGACTTTTCCTTACTGTCACTTCCTAAACGGTATCACAGAACAAAAATTTAAGATGATGATTGTTGCCACTGGGATGAATGGGGAGCCCTACAGAGTTTTCCGTTAAGGTCCTATTTGGTGTTATAGGCAGGTGTCCAGAGCTCACACGCAAGCAGCAGAAGACAGACAGGAAGCAGATATTTCCTTTTAGGACGTAGCCTAACAGTCAGGGAGAGAGAACATTTAGAGTGTACAGGAGGATATGCATTTGGTACTAAGCAGATTTTCATCATTTTATATAAGTGTCTTGCATGTCCTTAGATTTTAGTATCCATGGGGGTGGTCCCAGAACCAGCTCCCCAACAGATGCCAAATTAAATCAGTAATTAGCACATCTACTCCCTTAAATATTTTAGAACATCTTTGTGATGAGAACATTTTAAATCACTTATTCTAGTGGGTTTTTGTGTGTGCATGTGTGTGTGTGTATGTGTGTGTGTGAAAATTTCTGGCCTGAAATTTTCCATGTAGCTCCAAGGTTGCCCCGAATTCTTGGTCCTTCTTTCACATCCTGAATGCTGGGATTGCAGGCATGCACTGAAATACCTCACCAGTCTAGCCATATCAACAGCTCAGAGTGTTTGTTCAGGCCTTTTACATGCCAGGGACAGAGCTGGGTACCAGACAGGCCAAATCCAGGAGAACACAGTGGCAGATGTTGCCACTTACAAGTGGGACAAGCCAGAGAGGAAACAGGCATTTCCCACACTTATCAAAGCCATAAGGAACAATGCAGAACACTGACAGAATGATGCTAGTCTTGGGGACCCTCAGAAAAGCTCCTGGAAGAGTAGCTTGTGAGAGGAGAACTAATGGACCCATTAGGGACGAAGGTACAGGCAGATGAAGAGAGGCTGTGGCACTGAGGGATGTGCGAGGGACAATGTGCAGAATTCAACTGTGTCACAGGCAGGAGTACTTGCTGAGTGCAAATTAAGAGGACTGTTGAATGGTGAGCCTGGGAAGGGAGGTAAAAGCCTGCACCCACAGACAGAGCCTCTTAAAGGCTGTTGCTCAGGTGAGACACGGTAGCCATGGAGATGGGAAGACGTGCATCGTTTGGAGGCTTAGTAAGCGCAGAGTGGAGCTTATGTGATGAAAGGGGCTGGTCAGCTGTGGTTACCACCTGTTCATATACAGCCTATGGCTCACAAACATTTTGTACTTTCACTAATAAAGAAAGAAAGAAATTTTGTGGAGTTGAGAATTGAACCTAGGGCCTCACATATGCTAGGCAAATGAGCAAGCATTGAGCTATACCTCTGCTGTGCTCACTGCATACTCTTGTTCTCTCTGTCTGTCTCTATCTCTTTCTTTTGAGATAGAGTCTTGTTGACTTTTCCAGGATAGACTGAAACTTGAGGTCTTCCAGCCTCAGCCTCCCGAATAGCTGAAATTACAGGTGTGCACAACCAAACCCAGCTAAGAAGTCTTCAAAGACTTATTACTTTTTATTTTCAGAGTTACTATTTTTAATTTTTTGTTCTTGAATGTTCTGCCTGCATGCATGCATGCGCACTGTGTGCGCGCCTGTGCCTGAAGCAGTCAGACGAGGGTGCCGTAGGCCTTGGGACAGAAGTTATGGCGGCTGGGGCTGCCATGTGAGTGCTGGGAATACGATCCAGGTCCTTGGCAAGAGCAGCAAGTGCTCTTAATCCTGCTAAGCCATCTCTCCAGTCCCAAATCCCCCACTCCTCACCACGGATTCTCCCCACACAATGGCTGAAGAGTTTTTGTATTTTGTACAAGGGTATATTTTGGAATATATATTGGAATATTTTGGAATATATATTGGAATATTTTCTGCAATCTTACAATTGCAGAAAAGTAGAATTTTGGATTCCTAGACAAGTGGCAGATGGGCCCTGCCAAGCTCATTAGTCTATGTGTTGTTCACCTCTGCTTCTGTATTGTAATTTCAGCAGTGGCTTCAGCAGAGCGTGCAGACACAGCAAAACCCAGAACACTCGCCAAAGATGTTAGCCTCTGACAGAAGACACCAGGGGCTGGCAGAGCGGCAACAGAAAGCGGCGGGTTAGGTGAGAAGAGAGACACCACTGTGATTGCACGGTTGCAGGTAGGTGGATCACCCTGCCTGCAGGTTCGGGAGGTATAAAGGAAGCCAAGATGTATGGAGAGTAATTACGGAATCTCGCAAGCAGTTCAGGTGGGGGACAGCCAGTGTGGTGTTTGGTTGTAGCCATGGAGATGGAAGGAGTAGAAGCTTATTAAAGAGTGAATAGCACAGCATGATGAAACAGTAACCATGAGCCCAAGTGAAAAGTGTTTAGGAAAAACAGGGTTTAGCTGGGCGATCACAGCTGACAGAGACAGGTGGAATACACACACTGTTGCCAGATTAAAGACATGGCGTTCGGTTGGATTTTAACTCGATAGAAGCAACAGGTATTTTTCAAAGTACAAACTATGCACACGGAGCTTGTATTGTCACAGTGCTTATTGTTTTTCTGAGACTCAAATTTAAGTCAGTGGCCTTGAACCATAAACTCTGGAGGCCCTACGACAGATGTACCATGATTCCCAAATGGAAGGAGGTTTTTATTATGAGGGTGATAAAGCTGAGCCTGAGAGCTCTCAGCCTGAGAGTTGGGGAGCTGAAAGTGTTTCTTGGGGTTTCTGAGTGAAGGAAGGAGCATTCCTCTCCGGGGAGGCTCTGAGGAAGAGCATGTATGGCAGACAGTGGCTCTGTTAGTTCATATTTAATTCAAGTCAAAGGAATGACCCAGTATTGTGGGGAGATTGAAAGAGTTGAGGAATTTATTTGTGAGGGACTCTGAAGTTCGGAAGATACCCAGGGAAGGAATTAGAAAGGGGGTGTCTGTGGCTTAGGGACATTTGGGGAATGTTCTGAAAGCCTCTGCCATCACTGAGAGACGATCGTTTCTTTTGGAGGTAGTAGGTGGGTCATTGTTGTTGTTATTATTATTTTCACATGTGTCTATGTGGGCGTGGACTGCCACAGCTAATGTGTTGAAGTCAGCTTATGGAAGTAGGTTCTAGTTCTCCACCATGTGGGTCCCTGGACAGAATGCAGGTTGTCAGACTACATGACAAGCATCTTTACCCCTTGAGTCATCATGTTGGCCCTGGGACATTGTTCACTGTCTGTCTGTCTTTCTTTGTCCCTCTCTCTCTGTCTCTATATCTCCTCTCTCTCTGTGTATATATCTCCCTTTCTCCCTTCAGCCTTCCCTCTCTCCCTGCCTCTCCTTCTGTCTTTCTTTTTTTGAAACAGGGTCTCACTATGTAGCTCTAGCTTGGTGGGAACTCACCATATAGACCAGGCTGGCCTCAAACTTATGGAGATTTGCTTGCTTCTGCCTCCTCACAACCTGGGTTATTGTTCATAAAGAAGATTCCACAAAGATTTATGCGACTGCTCCTTACATCAGCCACTACACATGGAGGCTAGAGTTATTCAAATGGTCTCTGAGTGGAGAGTCACTTTTTTTTTTTCTAGAGTCTGCTAGACATGGAGTTAAGAAGTTGCCACTGGCTTTAAAAACTTCTGCTTTCTCCTCTGAGGAGACCAAGTCGGGTCATCTCCTCCCAAGTGTGGAGAGGCGGAAGTGTGGCTGAAGGTAGCAGGTGTGCGCACTATATTCTAGGGATCTGTCTCTTTTGAATAATTAAAATTGGTAAGGTATTCTCAGATCCACTGCAAGACAACAAGTGAACGAAAACACCCATGGAAAAGTGATTGACACTGACGTGCCGCAGGGCAGTGCAAAACACCCCCCAAGGAGACGCCACCACACACTCACTAGAATGTCTAAATCTTCCAACATGACATTCGTCACATGGTGGATGGACCAACCCCAGCTCTCCAGCACTATTGTGCAGTCTAAGAATCTCATGATGTTAAACACACACCCGTCCCTTGACCTAGACGTTCAAACTCCTAAAAATTAAGCACATATGCAAACAAACTAACTCATGTATAAGAATATTCATAGAGGCTTTACCTTGGGGGAGGAGAATAAATTGGGCGTATTTACACAGTGGAATGGTTTATCTTCTGAAACACAGAAGGCTGTGCATGAGTCTCAAAGACACGCTGGCAAGAGAGATCAGTAACAAAAGAACACAAATGCTGGGCATTTCCATTTCTATGATGTTTCAGAAGTAGCTGAGAACCTGCTAAGCTAACAGTGCTCAGAACAGTGCAGCAGGGGTGTGAAGGAAGCAACTAGAAGTTGCTGAGAGGGCGCTCCCTGGGGAAGTGCACCTTCTAGTCAGCTCCTCCCTGCTTCTGGCCTGAGGGGAAGAGGTACCTGGGGACACAAAGATGCCTCAGTGAAATGGAGAGAACTGGTGTCTTTGAAAGGGAAGTTTTGGCTTTTTCCTCACACCTTCACATTTTGATCCTCCAGCCGAATGGCTTGGTGCTGAAGATCTTCAGGGTGAGGGTGATATTGAGGGGCCAAGATAACATGGGCTGAATATGTTTTTCCTGCTGTAGAGTCCAAGGTGCCTGAGATATACTTAATGGGAGGAATTGTAAGGAGAATAAATGAATCATCAACCATTCTTGTGGTTCCAGAAGCTAGCTCTTTCTTTCCCGAGTCCCTTGGGGCTGGAGCAAGTTTTTCTCCTCAACTTCCTGTGCTGTCTAGCATTGGTTAAATAAATGAAGGAGTTTTGGCAGATAGGGCAGGAGAGATAGGGCTTTGCTGGTGTCTGCCAAGCAGTTTACTCGGAGATTGGTTTTCTTTCTAGGTTTGGTTGAAGCCATTGAGGGCGGAAACATGGCTGGCCTTGTATTGCTAGTGAGAGACCAGAAGATTAAAAATCAGCAGCTATTGTTAATATTTAAGGCCTGAACTAGGTGGGTGGAGAAGTCCAATAATGCCCTAAGGGGAAGAACCCGCCTTATTGTATTCTTTCCCCACCTACTAGAGGTACAGTTGCTAGGAAACTGGCCCATTCCCCTAGGGAGGGACACCAGATCAATAATGATCTGGGGACCTTCCTATAGCCAATCAATTCAAAATGTAGCATTTTAACCAATAGATGCTTGCCAGGCAGGAATCACCCCTGCTTTGGGCATGGGAGGGACCAGAATCTTTAAATCACCCAACTAACCTAAGCAACCTGGGGTGCTCGGCTCTCACCGATTAGGCGGTGGGGGGTGTGAGCCCAAGCTGCAGCTTGTAATGATTTATAATAAAAAGAACCTCATGTATTTACGGCGGAGTCTATTTATTCCTGGTCTTTTGGGGTTCGTGAACTGGGCAGAACACTAGGTCCCCAGCCCTGTTCCTTCCCAGGTGTCTGTTGTGAACCATCTCCTCCCATCTTAGAGCAGCTGATGCAGTGGCAGTTGAGAGGCAGCTGTGGACTGGAGGTGGGAGGTAGAACAGACCTACATCCCTTGGCCGCCCTTCTTATCTCTAACCAAGGCTCTCAACCTCAAAGACTGTCCTGTTAGCCAAGAGCCGAACGAGCCTCCATGTCGTCACTAATATTAATTTCCCTTCACCCCCTTTCGTTACATGACAGGGCTGTGCACTTTTGCTTTACCGAGTCCTTCAAGCAAGTCACCGAGGGAGAGGCAACTACCCATCCCCGATTTCTTACTGAAAATCGGAGTGTTGGGCAATTAGGTGAATATGAAGACAAGGTGGCAATGTGAGTTTGGATGCCTGTGGCTCCAGAGCCCAGGTTCAGGTTGCTCCTGCCTTCTGGGTGGTAGTTTTGTTTTCCATTTTCAAATTGAGAGAATAGTGAGAAGGGAGGACACTTGAATTGCGGCACATCATTTAAAAAAAATTCTAGTGGAACTGGGTGCCCCATGTAAAACACATTGAGCAGCCTTAATATTAAAAAAGGCCCCACTGTGTTGCTGCACTCAGGCCTGGAGTTATCTGACTCCTCCGTCCCTCCTCCCCAGGCCCTTCTACCTAGAGAGAGCTCTGATAGGAACCAGGCTATTCTGGGAATTGCAAGGACCTGGTGACGGGGAGAAGAGAAGAGGGCACAGATGACCTCAGAGTGGGGCAGCCGGCCCAGCCGGTAGACCGGTGCAGAGTGAAAGGCAGGCCACAGGCTTTGCCTAGCGGAATGGCAATGGTCTCATATCCCGGGGCAGGACCGGATACGGGTGGGAAGAAGGTCTCTCTCTCCCTGAATTTCCCACTTCACCCTGCTCAGCGTCAGCGGCCCGATGCGCACCCCTAGGGTCTTTACCTCTCCTGGCTGTACTGCCCCACTTCAAGGAGTGCATTTGGTGATGTCTACTCAGCACCCTGATAAGGTGTGTGTGGCCCTGTGCCCGGCCTGATAAAGAAGAGATTAGAAACTATGGAATATGCTGCTGTCGTCGCCACCATCTGTGCCCAGACCGCAGCACTCCCAGGAAGGGGCCTTCTTTTCTAAGGTCAGAGCTCCACTCACCTTCCTCTCCGGGTCACACAAGTAGTTCCCGGGCCCTGTGGAGCTGCAGGCTAGGAAAACAGCTCAGGGGATACAATGTGTGGTTACGTTTGGCCTTCCTGAGAGGCGGAGTCCCCACGGCCCTCAACTGCCTGAGCAAGCCATGCCTTTGTCTGTGTTTTTATGTACCTGTCTTGCTCCCTCCTTTCTGAAATGAAGACGCCCAAGGCGGGGGTATGCTACCTTGTTTCCCTGGCACCCGCCCAGGGTGTCGGCCACACCTGCAGGAAGGGAAAGACCTGCAGCTGCTGAGGTTGGATGTAGGACGTCCAGGGGACAGTCTGTGCCCAGTACTCTGGGGTCTGTGGTTGTCCTTGTATTTGACAATTTGATGATTTTTTATTTTTTATTTTTTTTTTTGCTGCTGCCAGGGCAGAGGGTCCCTGCTCATTCCTTCCTTTTAATGGCTTCCAAGGATGGAAGGCTAGGAGTTCACAAGCAGGGCAGCCCTCACTGCGCATGGTATCTTTTCTCAGAGGGACCCAGCTCACCCCACTCCTGCCTGTCTTTTGGGGCAGTCCAAAAATGCAGCCAACTTCATCCTGTCTCATCTCAGACATTCACACTGCCTTCCAACTCCACTTCAGAGACTCAGCATACTCCAAAGCAAACTTCAAACCTCCCTTCTTTCAGGGAGAGACAGCGAAGGGTTGGAAGGGGGTGGGGTGTCTTTTCCTTACCGTGCTCAATGTCCCGGGGGAAGATGGGGACCTGGGACTCAGTCGGCGCTCTCGCAGGGAGGAAGCTGGCAGTGAGTTTCTGCTCAAGTCCTTCATCCCAGCTGGAGAAAGCCACCCTGGCCACATCAGAGTCAGTGTGCTGCAAATCACAGCCACTGAGAGGCTCCAGCAGGGATGAGCTCACCAGGAAATGGCCTAATGGGTTAACTCTTTGCAAGCTGCTGGCACAGGTGCTCCAATGTGGCTTTCTCAGCTCTGCTCAGCCACGATTAGACAAATCTTGTGAAAAATTAATGAAGCTTTTCTGCAGTGCGCCTTCGAGTTTCAGTAGAAGTGTGTGTTTGGCTGGGCTGGCAGTGGCTGGGTAGGGCGGCTCCTGACCTAGGCTCAGCAGGCCTTGAGGTTCTGGGTTGAAGGAGACGTGAGGTGATGGTGGTAGGTTACCCTCAATCATGATGGAAGCCCTTCATTACAAAATGCCAGGAGCCCAAATATCTCTCTGTGGGTGTGTGTGTAGAAAAAGCTCCCTCTTGCTTCTTCCATCTGGCTCAATAGTGCCCCGTTTTTGTGAGATGACAGTTATAATCATGAAGTGATATACATACATACATATATATATGTCATATACATGTCATATACATGTCGTGGCAAGTGTCAGAAAGGCTTTCACTGTATAACTCCATCAGCCTGTGCTGGGGGGAAGCCTGTGTGAGCTGTTGGGCTGCCAGTTCTCAAGATATTGTTGGGTATCCTGTGATCAACAGGATTCTGATGGCCGGACTGATGGCTGTCCTTCCAACTATTCAGAGGGCATGGGAGCCGCTGCTAGTGGGGCAGTGAGGCAGGAGGGGGACCTTGCTGCTAGCAATGGTACATCGGAGGCTTCCTCTGCGGAGTGTAAAAAGGCTTTTCCAAGAATCACCAGGGAAGTTTAAGGATAGTCAAGTCAAAGCCATGGACTCTTCCATCTCAAGCGTTTGGTTTCCTCGACTTGGAAAGATGGGAGGATTTCTAGTTGGGCAAAGCCTGGCAGGGAGAGGGTTGGTTCTGTGAGAAATGCTTGGCTCCTCCACAGACGCTGACAGTCTAGATAGGGAGTCAAGGAAGGACAGGTAAGTGGCAAGGGCTCCCTCAGGGAGTTTGACTTTGAAGGATTTTGTGGATGTTACTTCTCTGATGTGGGTGCCTCTTTATGCTCCATTCAGCTTATAAAACTGGAGGTATCAAGTGCTAAGGAGCCCTGAGATAAAATTGTTCTTCAATGCAGATAGGAAGCTATTTTTCTTTAAATCCAGATTTCTATGCTTTCTTCTCCCCCTGCAGGGTGTGGCTACGTGGTACTTAACTAACCATCAATAAATCAATCCCTAATCCATAGTTTCTTCTATACTAGTCATTATTCCGAGAATTTTTACATATACAATAATCCACTATTTAGTACAAAACCCCATGTGGCAGATAATGAGGTATATTGCTCTTCTCTGCTTGGCCTTGCACAAATTAGTTCTCTAAGCCTTAGTTTGTTAACTGACCCATTTATTTGTTTTGTGTGTATAGCAGGTGTGAGGACATGTGTATGTTTGTGGGGTGGTGGGGGTGATCAAAGGACGACTTGCCAGAGTTGGGAGTAGGTTTTTGTTTTTTGTTTGTTTTTCCACCACTCGGGCCAACCGCCTTGGTTTCTGGCTTGGTGGTAAGCCCCTTTACCTACTGAGCCATCTCACTCCCACCATGAAGTTTTTATAGGCAATAAATGAGAAGATGCATATTGCAATTGCCTAAAGATACATGTGAAATGCGTGTTCTTAATATATGCAAGTGAGTACGCGTGTGGAATATAGACATGAAGTAGTTGAAATTAGAGGTCAGGCTCGGACAGCAGCCACGGCATCTGCAGGCTCCCTCTAGCAGAACAGCGGAGGTGAGAAGCCAGCTTGCTCTCGAGCCTTAGGCTTCACGGTGTCTTGAGGTGATGAGGTTGCTGTTGCTGTTTGATGTGGAAGTAAACAGTTCTTGGCAATGGCCTCGTTTTCAGAGTCGTTGCTAAGCATGTAGCTCATAATTTCTCCAGCTAAGCTCTGCTGCCTTTTTCCTGGTCAGTTCAATTTTCCATGTAACAGTGGGATGCTGGGGTGACCAACCCCCCATGCTTGGAGATGGGTGGGTTTCCCAATGTGAAATTTTCAGAGCTAAAAGTAGGAACACTCTAAACAAACTCAGATAAATTGGTTTCTTTAGTGAAGCCCAGTGAAGGGTTCAAAGCCTCTGAGAGTCTCTGCTTGTGGAGAAGGACTTGCTCCTTCTGGGATGTTCTTGTTCTTACTGCTCGTCTTCATTTAGTTGACTAAGACTGGCCTCACCTCTCCTGGCGACTCCCTCCTCAGGTCCTTCATAGTTGCTCTTTTGTCTTATCACACTTGGTAACTATGTCTTCTCCACTCTTTCTAACAATCTCTTGAGTTCCTTCGAGGGCTTTTCCTCAATTAAAACAAACAACTATTAGGAAACATTGTCAACATACAAAATAGGAAAAGTTGCCTGATTTACCACTGTATGTACCCACAATGCAAAAGTAACAATGATCAATGCTCACTCTTTTTAAAAATGTTTCCTTCGTACACTTTTTTAGAAATTTAAACATATTTAACTCATCTCTTCTGAGCATTGTTAAAGCAGTAGTGATGTTTTTATATCACAGGAGTCAAAGCATCCCTCATTTCTTTTTCTGCTTTAAAAACCCATAACCGCAAATCCACTGGAAATGAAATATTCCTTCATTACCTGTCTACTTAGCACTCAGGTTTCTATGACTGTCACCTTCTTACAGTCAGTTTCTTCTGAAAGGGTTCAAACAGCATACCACTGCCGCTCTTGGTACCCAGTGTCCCGAAAAATCTCTCTCCTTTCTCTCTTTTTCTTTTTCCTGCCCCTGCTTTTTATTTATGAAGGATACCAGGTCTTTTGACTTAAGAGACTTCTCACATCATGATATTTTTCCTTTCAAATTCAAATAATTTATTTTTCCAAAATTAAAAAAGTGTATATACCTACCTTGTAAAATACAATGTTTTGAAGTACACATATTTAATAGGATGTTTAAATTGACCTATTTGGCATGTACATTACATCAAACATTCATCATTTCCCCCCACATTCTATTCTTGGCTGAGTATGTCCGTCCTCTTGAGTCATTTAATGTTTTCCTCCACTCTGCAAGAGTGTGTCTCAAATTCCACTAAGGTTTCGGATTCTCCTACGATGTCTTAGTCTGGAAGAGCTGCACAACTCCATGATGGTCAGCAAGGTACCTGGCAGTGTCTGGATGTCATTTGGTCCTCACAGTAGTCTGTGACATGGGGGTAGAGCTGCAGGATTCTCTGCTGTAGTACTGCGACAGGCCGCTGAGACCAAGGCTGGAATGCAGGGATCATTTCTCCCACTCCCCACCCCTCAGGAATACAGACTTAAGACACAGGCCCTTGCTAGACATTCTGATCTCTCTTCAGAGCAGGCTCGGGATTTTCATAAAGCCTTGTTACCCATTGCCAAGTCAGAGTGCATGGGAACTTGGGGTTGAGGCTAGCAAGGGTAGGGTAGCATGGCTGACCATAGGGAGAAAGAGGCACACATTTTCACATCCTTGCTTTTCACCTTGCTCTGTTGTTATCTGTACACTGTAGTATAATACCCACAATGGCAGACCATCACCATTTAAAAACAAAACAAAACCAAACTCTTGGGAAATATGTCCAGGGTGTGTGTGTGGGTATGTGGGTGTGTGTGTGGGGTTGTTCCCCAGCTCCCATGTCTCTATTTAAACACGTTCTCCCCTTCTCCCCTCCCTTATTCCAGTCTGTCCCTCTTCTTCTACCTGGCACTCTCCACACCTGACAATTCTCAAGATGTCTTAAGTTCCTGGAGGAACACTGGGGGTGGGGGGTGGGGGAGGAGGCCCCTTCTCCTCAGCACAGTTAATGGAGCAGATGGTGTGAGACAGCAGCCAGCTGGGCCCTGCCTTGGGGAAAAGGAGCTAAAAGGCGGCCAAGGCAATTTTATCATTGGGGGAAGTCCTCTGGGGACAAGAAGAACAAACCATCCATAGAGCTTGTAAGAAAAGAGGTGGAAGGGCAGGATGGGGACCATCTTTTTCTTTTCTTTTCTTCTTTTCTCTTTTCGTTTCGTTTCCTTTCTTTTTCTTTCTTTCTCTTTCCTTCTTTCTTTCTCTTTCTCTTTCTTTTTTTCTTTCTCTTTCTTTCTTCTCTCCTCTCCTCTCCCTTTCCTCCCTTCCTCCCTCCCTCCCTCCCTCCCTCCCTCCCTCCCTCCCTCCCTTCCTTCCTTCCTTCCTTCCTTCTTTCTTCTTTTTTTTTTTTTTTCAAGAGGGAGCTGTCCTGGGCCAATCTTACTAGGACCTGCCCTTTTTTTCCCCCATCGGTTAGGGCTGAATTGTGTGTTACTCCAACTTAAGGGCAGAGCCTGGCGGGGTGTGAGGGAGGAGGCAGCCCTCTCCTGGGGTGTAGCTGCCATCTAGTGGTAAATCACGGAGAGAGAAATTGCTTTCTGAAGTCCGACTATTCCTCAGTCAATCTGGTTTAGTAATTCAAGCTGGGTTTGAAATTAGAAAATCTAATTTCACGGTTCGTGTTGATAGATACAACATTGCATAAATACTTCCCGCAATTTACAGATTTACAGACAATTAAGACTTGCTAACCTTCGAGCCATTTGAAGGATCTACGTGTTTGCACGTCGCACTTATCCTGTCTTCCGGGGGACCTCGGCTAAATTGTGAGATTTCATGGTGGGTAGAGCACTTTAGCAAGACTGTACAAGCTGTAGAGGGCGCCAGATGTCAAGTTTCAGGCACTAAAAACCCCACTTCATGGCGAGGGGGTTGGCAGGAGGGCCCAAAGATGGATTCAGGATCAAGCTGGAGTTGTAACCAGCAGCCAGGCCTTGCTGAACCTTTAGCTGTGGGACATTATGAGAAGGTGCTCACCTCTGTGCATGAGAGAGAGGTCAGAAAGGTGCTTCAGTTCCTGGGTGTAACATACAGCGGTGACAACAGTTCTCCGGGTAAAAGATATTCCTAGGTGTGTGCAAAAGGGAGCACTGGGTGAGAGCTGACTGTACCCTTTTGTTGTCCAAGATACCCTGGCTGGGCAAAGCTTTATTTAGATGTTTTTCCTTCTGTCTGGCTCAAGGTTACATGCCTTGAAGGGCTGAAGATGCTGCCGTGGTTTGAATGGGCTTTGCCCCTAAGGGTTCATGACCTGGAGACCTGGTCCTCAGTGTGATGGTGCAAAGAGGTGGGGCCTGGTAGGATGGGGTTCCATCTTTGTGAACACTGTGCCTGGAGGGAAGTCATGTTCCTTCCTCTCTGGCTTTCTGCTTGCTGCACGATCTCTCATAGGCATTCCTGTCCTTCTGTCTTCCCAGAAAAATGGAATGTGGCCCTCAACAGAGTCTGAGTTGACAGCGGAACCTTCAACGATCCTGTAGACCATGCCATCCTGCCTTCTGGGAGCTGTATAAGCCATCCCAGAGACAAACCTCCAACTTTACACCAGCCAATAGATGCCACACATGCTCAGTTCACTGGATGTTTCTGTGTCAAAGACCTCTGGGGCTCACTCACTAACTCTTTTCTCTTCCCAATGCTACTATTTGTCCAAACAATATTTCTTTATTTGGACAAATAGTCTCAACTGAAGTGAGAAAAACACACAAAATTACAGTGACCAAATCCATTTATTTCACATTTCTCTAATAACCTTTGCCAAGTGTCCAGTCACCTGAGGCTACCCTTCTTGACGTCACTGCCCCCCACACTCAGGGTCTTCCTGTCCTGTGTGTAGCCTCTCTGAGGGTCTTGTCATAGCTATTTGCATTGGGCTGCAAAGAGAGAAAACATCCGTTGGAAAGAGAAAATGTCTGGAGAGGCATGGGTACAGCCTTTTGGCCAAGGCTGGACATAATATCTATCTCTTATTTCCACAGTGTATTAGAGAGATTTTGATCACATGGCTAAATCCAACTGCGAGGGGGATGGAAAATGTAGTCTGGCTGTGCACTCCGAGAAGTGGTAGCTAGGCCTTGACGGAAACTGTCATTGTCTACACAGTGGTGGCCGAGGCCAGTATTTCACAGTCTTCTTTCTTGTTACTTTTCTATTGCTGTATAACAAAATATTTTCGAACTTATCACATTAATACAATGCAAGTTTATCGCTTCATACGGATCTTGTGAGTAAAGGATTGGAGTAACTTCGGTGGTGGTGGTTTCTGGTTTGGGGTCACTCAGGAAGTTATGGCCAAAATGGTGGTAAGACTCCATGACCTCTAAAGCTTAGCCAAGCCTTCCGGTCTACTTCAGGGGACTGGGGAGTTCTTGCCAGCTGTTGGCAGGCTACTGTCCCTCCACAATGTGGCAGCTTGCTCCTCCCAGAAAACAGATCTAGAGAGAAGCCACACACCAATATTTCTGCCTCCTCTTAGTTATTAGTGGCATGTTGTGCTCAAAGTATGTATGTGTGGTATCCACTTTTCAGAAGCAAGTGTACAAGAACTTATGGATGAATTTAAAAGTCAACATGATTTTAAGGAAAGTGAAGATGTGTGGGAGTCAAAAACTTAAATTCTTGGAGTGTTTGCTGTGTGAGTTCAATTTTTCTCTGTTATAACGGAGTACCACAGACTGTTTAGTTTAACAGGAAGGGTAACAGGAAGGGATTTATTGGTTTAAAAGTTCTAAGGCTGAGTTGTCTAAGGGTGCGGGGCTCATATCTGACAAAAGCTTCTGTGCAGAGATGGTCCTAATGTGGCTGTGTCAAGTGAGAGTTTAAGAGTCAGAGAGAGAAAACCAATTGAACTTTATCTTTGTATTAGGAACCTCCTTCCAGAATGATGCACCAATTCTCTTGAGAGGAAGGAGCCCTCATGAGCTCATCATCTCTTAAAGCCTCTACTCCTCCATACTGGTATAGTGGCAATCAAATTTCAGCATGAGTCTGCTGCTCAAATAAGAGATGCTCAAGAGATGCTCAAATAAGAGTATCTGTTCTTTCTGCCTCCCTCTTTCTCACTGCTCTGGCTGTGAGTGTGGCGATTATTGCTGCAGTGAACACCTGGGGACAACAAAGGAGCCTTAAGGGTGGAATTAAGCACTAAAGAGAGTCTACTAAGAATGAGCGGCTTTTTACGGCTACCTTGCCAGCCCTGAGTTGGGCCTTCTGCTTCTGAATGAAATGCTGGAAGGATGAATTGTCATGTTATTCAAGCCAGTGTGTTCTTTAGGGGGGATGATACAGCTGCCAGGACAGGCTCCAGGGAAGCCCATTTGAATGAGAAAGGGTCACTCTCTGTTCCTAAGAGTGTCAGAGAAAAACGGTAAGTGGCATACAACGAGAAGGGGTGCTCCTTTCAGACAATATAAAGAACACAACGTTGTACAAGGGACTCAACCTGAGAAGGTAAGCCCTCCTGTAGAACCATGGTCTTAGTATGTCCTACTTACTGCTTTGCACGTGTGATTAGAACAGAGTGGAAGGTATTCAACAATATGGGCTCAGTGGACAAAACAACTGCAGCACGTTTTCAAGTAGGAAAGAAAAAGATTTTACAAATCCAAGGGGTCTTTTACTACCTTCTCCTGTCAGGTGGGGTGCTCAGGAACTGTGCTCAGCAGATGGGAGTAAGCTGGGTTATCTCTGTTGGCTGGTTGTTTTTGAGACAGTCTGTCCACGTAGCCCAGGCCAACCCTCCACCTACCGTCATCCTACACCCATCTCCCACGGGCTGGGACTGCAGATGTGCATCAGTGCACCCGCCCACATGGTTATCTTTGCAATTGCCTTTAGCGCATACAGATTCACCCTCGGCATCTAATCTGGCTCAAAAATGCCTCTCCTGGAAAGCAGAGGAGCGATTCAGGACAGCGTGGTGGGAGTGCTGACCTATTTAATTAATGAGGTCGTTTGTTTTTGCTGAGGATCTCATCACTGTTGTGAGTAGGACTTCTGACAGAGAATTACAACCCCAAGGATGGACGCTTTATGCTCAGCCCATGCAGTCTTCATCCCTCCACGCAGGACCATTAGCTAGTTTTAATTGACACTGACATTCACGTGCTCGTTCACATAATTTCTCTGTGGACATGTTTGAATCAAACTGGCCTCCCAAGTAGCTTTCCAAATAGATTAGACAATGCCAGTTAGTGACTGCAATGTTCCAGACCCTTGTTGTAAGTATAAGAATTAAATTAATAGGGACAATGTCCTGCCTTCTGTCCCAAAGTTACAGACGACAGGGCCCTGGGATCTGATGGCCATGCTTGCCAAGCCAGTGATGGAACCACTCTCTTGTTTCTGTATAGTTTCTGTAGGTAGACTTGGCAACATACAGCGGTGCTGGGGCCTGTCCTTATGCCTCTAAGCTTCAGCAAGGCCCTGAAAAGTATAACTGAGTTAAAACAATGTTTCTAAAAACCAGAAAGGAAACCTCACTAAGTCTTTTCCAAGTTAACATTGCCATTGAGTCCATTAAGTCGCCTGAGGGCTTAAATGGTTACTGTTTAACATAGGCGTTTTGGTATGTTACCAGGCTGTGAGGTTGGAAGACTCCAGACCTAAAGATACTATCTTTGCAAACGACCAATTGGCTGTACCTGTGCTCGCTTCTTGAACTACAGCTTGACGGTGAATCTCTCAGTGTGGACTTGAGGTGTAGAATCACCTGGGAGAGGGTCCTCTGGGCAGGCCTGAGACAGATTATCATGGTTAGGTTGGCTGGCTTGGGAAGGCCTGCCCACTGTGGGTGATACAGTTTCTGGTGATGGGATCTGTGACTGTAGAAGAAGGAGAGATCTGGCTGGAGAGATGGCTCAGAGGTTAAGCGCACTGCTTACTCTTCCAGATGGTCTTGAGCTCAAGTCCCAGCAATTCCCACATGGCGGGTTCTGGCCTGCAGGTGAAACACAAGTTTCAGCACTCTCTGCTTCCTGTTTTCGGAGGTCATGTGACCAGCTGCTTCAATTTCCTGCTCCTTTGCTATCACCTGGGACTGGGAGTCAACAAACCCCACCTTCCTTAGGTTGCTTTTGTCATACTATTTCATTAAGTCAACAGGAATGGTAACCAAGACACACAAGCGTAGCTATTCTAGAACTCCCTGGAGGCTCAAGGCTCTCTGATTTTGGCATCGTTTGCTTCTGCCTGCCTGGTTGATAATCCTCTGGCTCCAGGGACTGAAGACACAGGAAGGGCTGTGAGGCTGATGCTGTTCCTGCTCCTTCCATCCTCAGAAGGTCAGAGGTGAAGCACAACCCTCCCTTCAGTTTTCACAAAATCCATCCAAAACGTTTTGAAGAAACCGGAAAGATTTCACATCAGAACAGTGGCAAAGGCTCCACAAGGACCTCAATATTTCAGTGGCTTCTCACAGGACTCCATTTGGGCAGAGATTTCATACACATCTCAACAATGTCAACAATGTCCCAGAGACCTCCACAGCCAAAGACTTCAGATTACAGGTCCTTACAAATGGTGTGGGTTATTAACACATAGCAATGAATCACACCTGGAATAGTGAAGACAATGCCTTAAGTCTCGTGGTGTGTCCTGGCACCAATAAGCGATATTCCAGTTTTCTGGGCACCACGGAGGGTCTAGATTCCTCTCACTTTAAGGTGTTAACCACCTCAAAACCTGAGAGACAGTTCCACGAGACAACACCCACTTTACATGCCAGCACATGTCTGGGCCACTGGTACTTATGACTGACTAGCTCTTTACTTTGATTTTATTTCTTTCAATTAAAATGTGATTGTGTAATTTCTCCCCTTGACTGGCCAGTTCTTAATTGGGAGTTCCCATCACTCTTGCTAATTTGCTAGAATGGTCAAACAACTCAGGGAAGCCCTTTGTTTACGTTCACATATTTATTAGACTCCTTAGGGTATGTCACAGGGCTTCCGAGGTTCACCAACTGGAGAGCTCTCTGAACTCCACTGTTCAGACATTGTGTGTGTGTGTGTGTGTGTGTGTGTGTGTGTATGCATGCATGTATGTATTTGTGGTATGTGTATATGTGTGTATGTATGTATTTGTGGTGTGCGTATGTATGTATGTATGTATGTATGTATGTGTGTTTTTGTGGTGTGTGTATATATGTGTGTGTGTGTGTATGTGTGTATTTGTGGTGTGTGTATATATGTGTGTGTGTGTATGTGTGTATTTGTGGTGTGTGCGTGTGTGGCAAAGGCGGTGGCTTTCAAGCTGCACCAGAGTCCTCCAGCAGGCTATTCAAGCAGAGTTGTTGGAGTCTGGGGGCTGAGGTAGGGGTGAGATAGGGTAAGGGGCAGGGAGGTCATGGTTTGTCTGCTCAGAGGCCTCTTCTAAAGGTGAGCCAGAATGAAGAGCAGACCACACACCCTCAGGGAAAGCTCACAGCCCTCATGAGTTATGGACAAAGCGACTTCTCTGCAAGGTGGGTCAGTAGAGGAGAGAGATCCCGCTTGTTGCACTATCTGCCTCAGAAGGCAGAGGCCAGCCTCTTCCATGAGGAGAATCTGTTCTTAAACACCACGCTTCCTCAGGGGCCTCAGTTTGGCTTGGCACAGCACCTGAGTGGAAGAAGGCTCAGGGCGACTGTTTCGGTCAAAGGAGGGTCTGTTGGGACAGGCCACAGGAGGAAAGGGGAAACTCTGGAGAGGGCATACATAAGGGGAGGTCGCACAATGGAGCGGAACAGACATCACCAACCAAGAATTACCTGACATCCGATCGATCTGAGCTTGAGGCAGGTAGACCAGTCAATTTCTGGAGTTACTGATCTGTCCTTCACTGACAGATGAACTCTGAAGTTCCAAGACGTCCTCCGCACTGCGTTCCTCCAGCAGGGTGAATAGAACTCAGCAGACCTTTACAGTAAGGAGGCAGGCCCTCCTCCTAAAGCGGCCTCGGCAATGTGGTCGCCTTCACACTCCCAGCGCATCCAGGAGACACCCCTAAGCTGAAACAACCTTTCCCTGCTGTGTGGTGGGGCTATGATGTGGGGAGCTGGGTTTGTCTGCTCACTTACGGAATGTAGAACGGAGCGTGGCCAGCAGAGGCCGCTGATCCCCTGTAGCAGCGGCAGGCATCAGAAGTTGGTACAATAGTCCACAGTTCAGTTTCCTCCGCCATCCACATGCAACCATCAGTCCACACGCTGGAGGAAGAAGCTCATCCAAGGTCTTTTTTTTTTTTTAAACCCTACATTTGCTCTTTTTCTACATGTTTAGCATATTTTAAAACTTCTATTGTAGCTTTAACTTTTCTATGTCTTTATTCCCCTTTAGACATTCATATAATGTTATTTATGCATTTTTCATTCTTAGGCAATGTTTTCTTCCCTCCCCCCTCTACCTGTTTTCTTCTCTCCAGCTATATTGAGTAGAAGTTTTACTTTTATTGGATCTAAAAATACAATTATGCTTTTAAAAATTATTCTTTCTTGAGTAGCATTTTACCTTACTTTTATTAGACCTAAAATACTCTTATGCTTTTAAAAATTACTCTTCCTTACATTTGTCCAATTTGAATTTTATTTTACTACTGGAAAAATTAAAGAGATTTATCTATCTTTATTTTGTGTTTTGCCTGCACATGTCTCTGTGGACCATATGCATACAGTGCTCACAGAGGGCAGAAGGAGGCATTAGGTCCTCTGGAAATGGAGTCGCAGACAGTTGTGAGCAGTCCTCTGATGACTGAGACTTGAGCATTAGTCTTGTGGAACAGTAACCAGTGCTCTTAACTCCAGCCCCCTATACACTGCGGCTGTTTTTCTAGTACTGAGAATTGAACTCAGGTCTTTGGGAATGCCAGGCAAGTGCTCTAGGACTGAATCTACTCCTATCTGGGAAATCATTCCTCTTAAAGATTTATTTATTTATGTTTTACAGCTATGTGTCTGTGTGCAAATATCTTTGGAAGCCAGAAGAGGGCATCTGTTCCTATGGAGCTGGTGTCAAAGGCAATTATGAACTATCTGATGTAGGTGCTGGGTCATTTAGAAGAGCAGGCAGTGCTCTTAACCACCTAGCCATCTCTCCACCCAGAGGAATATTTTTTTGTTTTTGTTGAGACTCTACCAAGCAGAAGAAAGAACACCATGGGTACACGACAGGCTGATGAAACAATGCATTCACGTATTAACATGGAAAAGGCAAATGAGTGTGACCATAACATCCAAGAACTCAGATAACAGCAAGAGAACAAATTAAAGAACCCACGGGACGGGGTGGAAGGCGGAGCCTCGGAAAACACTAAAGACAGAGAGAATCTAGGCTGCAAAATTATGGTAGAGGATTTCACAAATCTAGAGAAACATTCAAGTGCAAGAAGCATTTAGAACCCCGAGTAAATATGATCAGAGAAGAACCTTCCCACAGCATATGGTAGTCAAGACGACAAAATACAACACAAGGGAACAACGTTAAAAGCTGTTAGGGGAGCATGCCAACTCATCTACAAAAGCAAATCCTTAGGAATGACATCTGATCACTCGCTAGCAACCCTCAAAGCCAAGAAAGGACGGGGCAATATCTACCTTTCAAATCTTTAAAGCAAATAACTGTCAGCCGAGACTGCTATATCCAGCAAAGCCACCTTTCACATTTGATGGAGAAATGAGGACATGTCAAGTTCATGACTATCAAGCCATCAGTGCAGATTGCACTTAAGGGGATACTATACATAGAGAATGAAGGTAGTCTTAATCACAGGAGCACGGAGGAGAATAAATTCCAAGTGAGAAATGGCTAAACAAAGGAGAGCTAGAAAGGAATCTATTATGATTAGCACACTTAAACCAGCAGAGTTCCTAACACTGCTGGAGAGTATGAAGAAAGAAAGAAAGAAAGAAAGAAAGAAAGAAAGAAAGAAAGAAAGAGTACCAACCAGAAAAATAAACAACAAAATTACAGGAACTATAAAACATCCCTCTATAGTAACCATAAATGTAAATGGCCTCAACTCATCAATAAAGAGACACAGACTTACTGACTAGATTAAAAACTTGGAGCCAACCTCTTTTGTCACCAAGATACATACCTTCCTAGTAAAAAAATAGACAAAGTATAAGGCTGGAAAAAATCTGCCAGATGAACAGAAATCAAAATCACAGTGTCTTATGTAGGGTTTTTATTGCTGTGATTAAAACACAACAGCCATAAGAAATTTGGGGAGGAAGGGTTTACCTCATTTTACAGTTGCAGTCCACTATGAAGGGAAGTCAGGGCAAGAACTTGAGTCAGGAACCTGGAGGCTGGAGCTGATGCAGAGGCTATGAAGGGAGGCTACTTACTGTCTTGCTCCTCATACCTTATATACTTTTCTTATATACCTCAGGACTACCGAGGACTGTGCCATGGGCCGCCCCCCCCCCCCCCACAGACTACCTGGTGGAGGCCTTTCCTCAGCTGAGGTTTTCCTCTGTCCAGATGACTGTAACTTATGTCAATTTGACAGAAAGCCTAGGCAGCACGCACAGCTATTATGATAGCTGACAAAGTAAACTGCAAATCAAAGTCATCCAGAAGAGCTAAAGAACATTATTACACTTTAATTAAAAAAAAAAAAACAATTCATTAAGGAGGTATCTCTATTGTAAGTATATATGCATCAAATGTTGGGGCTTCTATTTTTATTGAAAAAACAAAACAACACACTGATGGACCAAAAAAAAACTTCATAGGTTCTGATGCAATAATACTGGGTGATTCAATATTCCACTCTCATCTCTAGACAGGCAATCCAAACTGCAAATCAACAAAGAAACCTCATAGACTTAAGAAATAGAATATGTTTCAGCAGCCCATAGAATCTTTTCAAAAGTAGACTACATTTTAGGTCACAGAGTAACTTTTAATAAATAGAAAAGGGTTGAAATATTCTTTTGTATCTTATCATACCATGGTTCAAAAATAGCAAGAAAAACTAGAGAAACTAGATCAACACATGGAGATTAAACAATATACTCTTGAATGACCACTGAGTCATCAAAATCAGGGAATCAGGGAGAAATTTTAAAAGTTCCTAGAATAAAATGAAAATGAAAGCACACTCTACAAAGCAAAAGCAGTTATAAAAGGAAAGTTTAAGGTCTGGAGAGATGGCTCAGAGGCTCACAGCACTGCTCTTCCAGAGGCCCTGGGTTTGATTTCCAACACTCACAGGGCAGATCACAACTGTCTGTAACTCCATTTCTAGGGATCCAACACCCTCTTCTGGTCTCCAGAGGCGCTGCTTGCATGTAATAGACATACATGCAGACAAAACACCAACACGCATGCAACAGGCAAACAAATCTTTTGAGAAAAGAAAGAAGGCTTCTAGCTATGAGGGCTTGAATTGGTTGTGGTTTTCTGTAGTGGTCTTCATCTATTACAAGGAGAATTTTCCTTGATGACAAGTGAAGACTATACTTACTTGTGAGTATAAGTAGATAGCGTTCCTGATAAAACACTTTTAGCACAGTAATAGAATACAAAAATCAGTAGCTTTCTATGCTGTTTCAAAGCACCATGACCAAAACAAACTATAAAAGGAAGGGTTGGGGGCTAGAGAGATGGCTCAATAATTAAGAGCACTGTTTGCTGCTCCAGAGGTCCTGAGTTCAATCTCAGCAACCACATGATGACTCACAATTATCTGTACTGGAAACTGATTTCCTCTTTGGTGTGAAAGAAGGAAGGGTTAATTTGGGCTTACAGTTTCAAATCAGAAAGAGTCTTCACGATGGAGACGTAAGGCAGCAAGCAGCCGGCATGACAGCTGGAGGAGGAAACTGAGAGCTCGCATCTTTAACCATGAGCTTGAATTGGAGAGAGCAAGTTGAAAGTGGTAGGAGGCGTTTAAAACTCCAGAGTGCACCATCTAAACCTCTAAACCAACTGAAGACCAGGTGCTCAATTGCCTAAGACTGTGGGGGACATTTATCATTCAAACCAACACACCAGTAATGAATTTGTTAAGAAAGAAACCAGAGCAACTGCATGTACACCAAAACAAAGCAGGAAATACCCATAAAAACCAACCCAACCCCACAAAGAAGCCTAACAATGGAGATTAAAGACTCCTACAACAAACACTTTAAGGCATGGAGAGAAAGAAAGTAGAAAATAGAAGGATGTCCATGCTCACGAACAGGCAGAGTTCATTTGGGGAAAACTGCTATGTAATTGAAAACAACATACAGATTCAATTCAATTCCCATCAAATTTTTAAGGACATTCTTTACAGAAGTAGGGGAAAAAAATCCTAATATCCACATGAGATCACAAAGCGTTCTGAATACCAAAAGCAGGTTCTTAGCAGAAAGAATAATGGTGAGGACATCATAACACCTGAATCCAAAATATGTCACAGAGCCAGAGTAACAAACACAGTACAGTACGAGCACAACAAAGGCCTGGGATAGCATAGAGTGGCTAGAGCTAACCCCACACAATTACAACCACCTAATTAAATTTAAAAAATAACATTTTACTTATTCTTTGAAATTTTCATACATGTACGCAATGTATTTTGCTCATATCCTCATCCATCTTTCCTGGGACCCTCTAAGCCATCTTCCTCCCAGACTCATTTCCTGTTTTTTAAAAATATTATTAATAACTCCTTGAGTCCAATTAGTGTTGACCATATGCCCATGGGTGAGGAAAACACTGTTACTAACATGTGTCACAGGAAGGACAGTGACTTTAACAAATGGTTCTGAGAAGTTTGATTTCCACATGGGGATGAATGAGACTCGACAACCTGTCCCTGTGTAGAAGGATCAACTGAAAAACAGATCCAAGGACTTAGTGCGAGACCTGAACATCAAATCTGAAACCGCCTAGGGGGAACATAAGAAAAACACTTCAAGACATAGACACAGACAAAGCCTTTCTGAACATGGCTCCGACATCACTGGAAATAATCCTAAGAGTTGACAAATGGAATGCTGTGAAGTTAGGAACCTTCTGCACAGCAAAGGAAATAATAACCAGGGTGAAGAGATGGTATACACAATGTGAGAAAATCTTTACCAACAATGTGCCAGACAAGGGACTAATGTCAGCTAATATCCACGCTTACCGCTATACTACACACAATAGCCAGGGAATGGAACCAGGGTAAATGTCCACCATTTGACTGAATGGGTAAAGAAAATGTGGTACATATACATAGTAGAATTTTATGCATCCATAAAGATAAATGAATTAGTGGGATTTGCAGGAACATGGATGACATCTGAAAATCATTATGTTAAGCAAAAAATAATCCAGTCCCAGAATGACAAACACTGAATGTTTTGCTTTGTATACAGAACCTAAATTTAAAATTATATGTATGGCAACAAAAATTTTATATATGTATGGTACTGAAAGAAAGAGCTTCTGAAAAGCTGGTGAGGTGGCTCATTGGATAAAGGAACTTGCTGCCAGGCCTTTCTTTGGACTTGAGTTCAATCCCCCAGACCCACATGGTGAGGAAAAAAAAAGAACCTACTCTTGCAAATTGTCCTCTGACCTTTTTATGTGTGTCATGGTACATGCGTGCATATGAACACATACGAATAAATACGTAAATAAACAAACATAATAAAAATTATATACACATAGGCACGTCCATGTGTGTCTGTAGAACACAAAAGTAGAACAGGAAACATGAGAGGGGAAGAAGACATGTTAAGGGGAGAGGGACGTTCCTGGAGCACATGTTCAAAGAAAGCAGGATTGATAAACAGGGGTGAGGGGAGAGAGAAGCGTGTCGCCGTAGGGTGAGCAGTAGGAAGGAATCAATTGAGAACAAAGTATGATGACACATGTATGAAGAGGCTGTCATGAAACCCAATATTTTGTGTGCTAAAGTAAAAGTTAAAAAAATTAAGTAAAAACTAAAAAGGTTAAAAGCAAGCAAGCAAGCAAACAGACAAAACCCATCAAACAGTGCTGGTGCACATGCCAGGGCTTCAGCTTCGGGGGTCTGATTGTGGGGCGTGCGTCTTCATCATGTTCCAGGAGATGTTGGTACATTGAAGGTGAACATACTCCAGAGAGCCTTCCTTTTGCTCCTCTGGTAGCCATGTCCTTCTCAGAGGGGTGTCTACGAGGCCAACAAACCATCCTCTCCCATCAGAGACCATCTCTTAGATGCCAGCAATCTGGAGGCTTCTCTCAGAGCTTGGATGGAGACCACACACGGGGTCATCAGAGGAGTTCACAGGGTTGGATGTATGGCTGGATGTCCACATGCTGTGAGATCCTTGAAATTCAGGCAGAGCTGAAGTTGTGACACATGGTGACCGGACCAGGGGCCAAATGCTCCTGAGTAGGTGAAACCGCTTTCCTGGTAACATGCCAGCTCATCACACACAAGGGATGAGGACTCTGAGCGTCTGGGTTCTGGAGCTAGGCACACTTCAGTTCCATCCTTGACTCTGACATTTCTTTACTGAGTTATCCCAGGCAAAAAAAAATTAAACTTCCCTGTGTCTTCTTTCTTCATTAGGAATGTTAGAATGCGGTAATGCCAAATACCCATATTATTGGTGTTTTTGAAAGAGTGAAAAATGCAGTAAGGAAAAAGGTCCACTTAGCATTGATAGTAATGTTTTGTTGTTGTTATCTGTTATTGCTTTAGCAAGTCTTTGGGTCGGGGGACACATGTTTTTTCTGACTGTCCCCTTCAGGTACTTGAAAGCCAGGTACCTGCTGATCAGGATTCTGCTTGCTTCAACTGTCCCAGGCTTATCTCCTCTAACCCCCGCTTCCTTAGTCCTGCCTCTTCCTCTTATAGAACATGAGTGAAGGATATCAGCGCCCGGAAGATAACGTTCCCTTTTATAAATGAAAACCAAATCAGCACTTTGATAGGAGACTAGCAGAGGACTCTTTTATCCTGCAGTAACTAGTATATCCGTGATGCTTTTTGGAGTATAGACAATGACACTTACAGAAAGCAGTGTGCGCTAATTATTTGGCCTCTACTCTTGTTGTCCAAGGTTCAAATTTATGTTTTCATGACTGCAGTAGATGCCATGATGAAATGTGAGTGCTTGGGTAGTGCTGCTGCTGCTGCTGCTGCTGCTGTGTGTGTGTGTGTGTGTGTGTGTGTGTGTGTGTGTGTATGCACGAGTGCGCATGAGTGAGCATCTTCCCTTGTGTGTGAGAATTCCATCCTTCAGCAATGGCAGTAATAGCATGACCCGTATCTGCACTTAGCTTTTCACTGTTGAAACCAGCACAGTCTGGGAGAGCTCTCTACCGTGATGACAATGTCTTGTATCCTTTTCCAGTTCAGAGCCATTGGCCACTGTGGATGTGAACACATTGAAGGTGGCCACTGTGAGTGAAGAATCGCATTATAAGATCTAAATTTGTCTAATTTTAGTTCATTTGCATAGTCACTCAACACTGGTGCCTGCTGTATTGGGTAGTGTGGGCTGAGCAGGTACTGACAGGTTAGATTTTTGCTATCCATCTGAGAGAGGAGGAAAGTGTGTCTTATTGCCAGTGAAATCACCTAACAGGAAGTTGGTGTGGCTCCTTCAAAATCACAGTGCGGTGATGTTATGCAAATGTCTCCACCTAGATCGGGCACGGAGGTCAGCCCCATGCTATGACATCTCTGCCTTTATCCCTGTCTATGTTTTATCTATACCTAGTTACTCATATATCCGAGGAGGCCCTTTCCACATTTCCACAAACTCCTTCTGTAATTTCAGCACCACAGACGATACTTTTTGGCAGCTTGCAGACATTCGCTAAAATTTGCTTTCATCCTTTTAGAGAGGGCTTTGCTTCAGTGTGACATTCCCAAACAGCCTATAGCTCTGTAGGCCAAAGTGGAAATGTGTATTATTAGAAACATTTCATTCTTGCTTTTGGAAAGAAAATTAAACTCTCGACTAGTGCACGATTTAAAAGTAAGGCAGACAGCATCAGGAAGGGAAGTGTTTATATAAACATGCAAAGCAAAGGGTTCAAGTAGTTCACATGAGACAATCTCTCTCATAAAATACCTGGGACAAGTCAAGTATGCTGCCTGCTGGATTAATGGTCAACAGTTGAGTGTGTCTGCCACACTTAAGCGTTCTAAAGTAGCTCACCTCGCCCACTATGGGTTAAGTCAACAGGCCTCATGTGTCAGGGGGCGGGGCTTTGCTTCCCAGAGAGCACTGGCAGTTTCTGGTGGCATTTTAGCTGTCAGAATTTGGAAGAAGTATGATGGGAGAAGTACAGATGTTACTGAGTATCCTACAATGCAAAGACCAGCTGCTCACAATAAGGAAATACACGGCTCAAAATACCAAGCCAAGCCAAGACTTGCTGGCACAAAGCTATAATCCAAGCACCTGGGATGTGGAAGTAAAAGGATCAGGAGGTAAAGGAAGGCCCGCATGGAGAGTTGAAACCAGCCAGGGAAAACACGAAACTGTCATCTGTAGAAAAAAATCTAAACTGAGGGTGGGAAGCCCTGTTGTGAGCCCTTGCTACACAAATGTGCTCCCTGGACTAGTGCACCAGGCTTTACCTGGGGACTGGTAAGATTCATAGGTTCTCAGCATCCATCCTGGATCTACTGAATCAATGCCTGTACTTCAATGAGACACCTTACTGCTCTGAATGTGCTCCATAGCTTGGGAAATCCTGATGTCTTAGATGCCTCCTCTGTTGATATAAGGTCAGGGACACAAGGAAAAATACACTCTAAAGCATGTTTTTTTTTTAAAACATTGTCGTTGGGAGTCCCACAGTCTGATGGCTGAAGGAGTTAAGAATTAGGCGGCAGGTAAGGAGCTGGGCTATCACCTGTTGCTTCATCCTTATAATCGGCTTAATAATTAAAACATAACTAATAGAAGGAGTCATCCCGTGCTTCTCCTCAGTCCTCTGACAGAAAATATTAGAATCATACCATATATGGTTACTGCTTAAGAACGGCTTAGCAACCTCAGCTTTAATTGTCACCCAGTTTATTAGAGCACACAGTTAATTATTTTATCCCATACCTAGCATTTTCAGTGTGTGGTAAAGTCATGGAGGTCAGTGCAGCCTGTTGTGAAACTGAGTTAGATGAATCATGCACTGGGGGGGTTCACCCTGGGAGAATGTGTCAGAACTCATCTGCTTTTCTCCTTAACCATCTTCTTTATTATTAAATTCATAACAAGAATCATGGGCCTTCTGTGGAGGAAACGTCTCACAGAGGCCACATGGTGATGGCTGTGGTGGCACAATCACTCATCCTGGTTTAGCACTTTCTATCAGGGACATGTCATGAGTTCTCATTATACTCCTGGGGGAAAGCTCCTGGGTGATGGCGTAGAATCCAACAGTAGGTCTGGAGATAAAGAAAAACCTGAGTTCAGCCAGGCATAGTGGTGCATGCCTGTAATCCTGGCACTTGGAAGGCCGAGGTAGGCAGATCTCTGTGAGTTCGAGGCCAGCCTGGTCTACAAAGCAAGTCCAGGACAGCCAAGGCTACACAGAGAAACCCTGTTTCAATACAACAACAACAACAAACCAAAACAAAACAAAACAAAATGAGAGGAAGAAGAAGAGGCAGAGGAGAAGAAGAAGAAGGAAGGAAGAAAGGAGAGAGAGAGAGAGAGAGAGAGAGAAATTTGATTTCTGAGCCAGCAGGATGGCTCAGCAGATAAAAGTGCTTGCTCCCATGTCTGAAGACCCACACCCACGTTCTGAACCAGGAACTCACAGGGTGCAAGAAGACACTCAGCTCCTGCAATTTGTCCTCTGACCTTCACATGAATGCTGTGCTACACACACACACACACACACACACACACACACACACACACACTCACTCACTCACTCAGCAAAGGGTTAACTGAAACAGGGAAGGCTGCAGCACCCATGCCAGTTTTTCAAGAAGGCTGATGACTGGACCCACAGATGAGGCCAGTGCCCTAGGAAGGGAGGCTTTCTTGGCACTCTTGATTTCTCCCTGAACACATCATCTCCTTCGAGGTGAGAGTCAGTATGGTTGTTCCCAGCTGTGTATGAAGCCCTTGCTGTTAAGGTCCTTAGTGGGCTCCTGGTTGTATTGGTGAGTTGGGGAATGCTGCTGGAGCAAGAACACCTGAGTTTGCAAAAAGAGCAAAAGAAAATTTTGCAGAGGTGATGGAGTCTGAGCTGAGACTTGACAGAGAGATAAAGAGATTCACAGAAGACTCCTAAGAACTCAAGGGTATAGACAGAGCTCATAGGGGAGAAACCAGGCTTTCAAGCTGTGTTCCTCCTAATTATGGGAGTGGAGAAGGGCTACTGGGAGGGTTAGAAATATCAAGCACAAAATGCCTGGCACTACACTTTGCAGAAGACAACCGCTACTGTTTTTTATGAGTAACTGGGAGTGTGGCGAGACTGTGAACAGCCGTTTGACTCTGAGCATCGCTGACATCCCACACCTTTATTGACCCTCTCTACCACACTAAGCTGTAAGACTTGCACTTCTGGAACTGTTGCTAATAATAATTTTATCATTAATTATTGCAATGGTCAGAACTTAGGGTTCAAAGTGAGTCCGAGTTACTCCTCTGCGAACTGGGCAAGTCATTCTTCTCCTTTGAGAGTTAAATTGTAAAATATGCAGAGTCACCAAAAATAAACAGAATGGTTCTCAGGCCAGCCTCATTTGAATGTAACTTGGTGAATATATTAGCATATTTTAAAAGATACTGTCAATCAAAGGATGGAAGGACTGAAAAAAGTAGTCACAGGGGTGAACGGGCTCAACACGGCCTGTGAGAGGAAGACAGGAGGGAGCAGACTGGCCAAGAGAGGGGATGCGTTTCTGTTTACAAAGATAAGCCAGTCTCCAGGGTACAGAGAGGCGTTGAAGATGCTAATACTCTTCTCTCTGCTCTCTGATGCCTTCAGAAAGGTAGCACCCAGCATCAAGCCCTAGCTGAGGCAGCTCTTCAAGGCGAATGTCCTGGCACCCTCTACCTTGACCATGACTGATGACATGGCAGAACCCTGCTTATGTTGCTCTTCATGTTCTGACTATTTAAATTAGTTGGCTGCTAGAAGAAACAGGCTGGAAGGTTGGAGCATCATTGGAACAGAAAGCCATTATCTGGAGGTGGTCATATTGAAGCCTCAGACCAAAGAGGAGTAATCAAGGTAGTATTATAAGAAAAGAAGAATAAAGAAAGTATGCATTGGAAAGGAGAGAGAGAAATATGTATATATTCCGTAAGCCTTGCTACGCTTCTAAATAGCCTTTCTCTTTATTCATTTATTGTCCACACAATGAAACCATCCTACTAAGATGGACTTTTGGTTGATAGCTCTGACTATGTCAGTTTTCTTTGGTGGGGCCATCCACGGTGAAGAGGATGGGTGGATCAAACTGTCTCAGGCTGGAATTTGACTCTAGGTCTACATCTAAGATTCATAGCCTGCACATATGACAATGAGGGCCAGCAGCTTGTTGTGTAATGATTCAGTTTCCCCATTAGACGTGTTAGATTTCTACTGATACAGTAACAGGTTAGGGGCATAGAGCACTGTAGCTTTATTATCTTGCAGTTCTGGAGGTTGGAAATTTGGCTTCGGTAGCAATGAGATCACAGTATGATATCATCAAGGTAGATGCCTCCGTTGGCTCTAGAAGAGAATCCACTTTAAAAATGTTTGTTTATTTATTTGTTTATTTATTGTCTAGAGACATCCCACATTCCTAATCTTGTGGCTCCTTTCTCCATTTCCCCAAATGGGAGGCCAATCTCTGATCAGCTGATTATCAACCCTAGTTTTCCTTTTTCCATGTAACTTACAAACACACATGGGCTAGTGACTAGCCCATGTACATCTTTGGGGGCAGGCCTTATTCTGCCTATCACACATGGCTTGGTGAACGTGGGGGGAAATATTAGCATATGGACTTCCTTAAAAAGACTTTCTGGTTTAGGAAACCTTCCTTGGTGCTTAGTTAGTAAACTTGAATTTTTTCCTTTTCTAATTGGCACATGAAGGATTCATATATTAGTGGAGACTATTGATCCCTCAACCCTCCAGGTCTGGGTCTACAGCTTCCTATATCATTTTTACCTGTATCTTTTTTTGTTGTTGTTGTTTGAGCTTCAGTTTCTTTCCCCATAAAGTGCAAGGCATAGTAATGTTTTTGAAGGATTAAGTTAAATTAAAAATGCATTTCTAATAACATGGTAAATCTATTTTCTTTGCTTTTCTGTATGTTTCTTTCCTAATCTTGGGAGCTTGGACTCCTGAATGGGAGACACCCAGAATGCTTCTCTGAGAGGGGGGTCTCTGTGGGAGGTGCAGAAGTGATGAGGTGCCAGTGATGGGAAGTTAATGTTAGGCCACCATGGCAGGCTGCAGTCTTCTGCCTCGTGTTTTGTTTTTAATCTCTGGGAATGGGAGGGCCCCCCCCCCAGGACTTCCTTAGGTCTCTCTTCTTGCAGCAGAAAATGACAAGGATCGGGAAGCCAAGAACATAATGCTCTCCTGGGTCCCAGAGCGGGAGCTGCCAGGACAGTGATTTGGGGGACTGTTTGAATGATGGGAGGAATTACAGAAACCTCAGTGGGTTGCAGGCTGCCCATGGCCTGGAGCGAACTGTGTCCCTGTCTCTTGAACAGCTTATTATTTCCTTAAAGGATCTACAGCTTGCAACTGTGAGTGAATTCTCTATGTGCTATAACCATACACACTGGGTGTTGAGCTAAGTCTTTTTTTTTTCTTTTATGTTTTAAGGAACTTGGCAGCCTTTGCCTTCCTGGCTTTAGTGTCCAGGATGGAACTATCCAGGAAGAGCTGCGAAGCTGGTTTGTGGCAGAGAAACGGTTGGACTTAAGTGGCGACATTATGGAAATGCGATGAGTTTGGGGAGCTAAGCCTCTTTGCAGCATCCCAGGTGACTGCCGTTTTAGCTGAAAGAGCAGTCTGCTAATTGGGAAGTGCGGCTCCCCAAATCTCCTTTAGTCTTGGATACAGCAGCTCAGACCTACTGGCAGCTCACAAAGCAATCACACACATCAGCATTTTTCTTGGCTCCTGCGTGCCTGGTTGTCTCCAAATCAGATAGGTTTGAGTAGAGATCCCAGCTGGCCTAGAATGAGCAGTCTTCTACCATTCTGACTCCCAGTTCTCCCAACCACAGAGTGACAACAGACATGAAGTTGGTACTCTGATCACAGCCCTAGCACAACACCGTCAAGGCATTTAATAAAGGCCCAGTCTTTCTTCTTGGGTTCTCTGCATGCAATAGTTTTCTGTGCTTTTGTCAAAATGCTTCTGTCTTTCAGAAAGTCTTATGTTCAAGTGTAGAAGGGTTTATGGATCCTTCAACAATGAATGTGCTGGCCTTCCCTTCAGGCATCTTTCTTTGCTCCCAGTAAACATTTGCCTTTCCAGATTTGGAAATGGAAGGAACAGGACTCTTAGGAGTTGTGCTGAAGTATCACATGGTGGCTCACAGCAGAGTGAGCTGAAGAAGAGATACCGTTTCTAGAGAGACAGGCTTCCACCATCACCAGATTGGATTCCTTACAATCATTTATGGATGTGCCCATCAAAGGAAGCCAAAGTCAACGCTGGAAGCAAAGGAAACCAGCCTTCCCAACACAAATGCACTGGCGGGGCCCACCTCAGCACATTCCAGGGAAGAGGCAGCTGTCACCGAACAGTGGGGGGTTGGGGACATTTTGGTTTCTGATATATAAACATGTTTTTGTTATAATCCCAAGCACGAGATTTTAGTTTGCCCACAGCTGATAAGTGTTTAGTGCAGGGGCGCGGTCTTTGCCAGCTGGGATTAGTTGAATTCTGAGGACTTTGGGGGGTGTAAGTGTGATAGCCCAGAAGAAGGTGCGGCAACAGACGCTTGGGGAAGGTGGAGGAGGACTACTCGCTGGCTTGCTGGCTATCTGGGCCTCTGGATGTCCTGATGGCAGACATTGGCATTGTCCCCCGAAGAATCCTACAGCCCTACCCAGCAGGAAGAAGTGAAGAAGGCTATGTACCCTTTCCCTTCCAACCTTCTTTTTCCCCTACCTGGGCTTGGGGGGTTGGAAGGGAGGTGTAAGCTTTAAGGAACCCCCACATAAAGTAGCATTTGAGAAACTAGCACCTACGGTGGAGGAGTTCTGGCATCACGTGGGCAGATTGGGGCTCACAGTTTGTATACTCAAGATATGGAAACTTCTGACTATCTGACCAGGCTGCCTGGATCCTAGGCTGCTCAAACTTCTCTTGATGTGAGTCTAGGCTCACTGAAAATTCATAGGTATGTGTGCACGGTGTTTGCGTACACACACGGGTCCACTGCTTCTGCATGTATGTATGCGTCCATGTGGAGACAAGGGACAGAGATTAGATGTCTTCCTACCCTGCTCTCTACCTTCTGTTTTGAGATGGGGTCTCTGAATCTGGGGCTCAGCCGTTGGATGAGGGGCGCTAAGCAGCCAGCTCCAGGGAACTGCCTGTCTCCACCTTTCCGATGCGAGGATTACAGGTGTGCGCTGCTGTGCTCACCTCTTGCTTATGAGCGAGGAATTCAGACTCAGGTCCTCATTTGCGTTAATGAGCTATCTCCCTGATCCTTGGTAGAAATTTGTTCTCTGTGATTTATTCCTTGTTTATGTTACTTACAGGGAAAATAGGTTAATTTTATGGAATTTATTTTTAGGATTGCTTGTGTGTGTGTGTGTGTTCATGTAGGTACCTACGGAAGTCAGAAGAGAGTAACGGATTCCCTGGGGCTGGAGTTGTAGGCAGTTGTGAGCCACCTGATATGGCTGAGGGGAACTGAACTCCAGTCCTCTGCAAGAGCACCGTGTTTTTTTTAACTCGTGAGCCATCATTTCTCTAGATCCAGATTTCAAGGCTTTAGGCCTCAGTCTCAACAGTTTCCCACTGCGAATGGAGCACCAGCATGCCAGCTTTCTGCAGGAGTGTTGGTACTGGTTAGTGTCTTTACCAAGACAGGAATCCCTTTTAGGGTTTGCAGTGTCCAAATATCAGACCTAAGGTTTTTCTGAGGTTGGGAACTTCACTGAGGAAAGAAGTATTGGCTTGTCTTCTGAGACATTCTGGAAGAGCCTGCAGGCCTTTCCTCACGGGATGACCAGCTGGCACTTTAGACAGTAGCATTTGTATGTGACACAGATCATACACTGCTCCCATCTTACTTGTGACAACCCACAGTCACTGTCCTATATGTTGGAAAGATTTCAGTATTTGGAACCAGACATACATAGGTGTGGTTATGTCTCTGCTGCTGTCTAGTGACGTGATCTTGGGCCTATAATCTAACAATTTCTCCATATGTAAAATGAAGTATTTCTTTGGACTGTTTCAAGGAAGGGAGTGACAAAGTTCAGGCAAGTGTAGTTATGGGAGGGACTCACAGATGTAGAATCCTGATTGAGTGTGGGTCTTTCATTCCAACATATATGGCTAATCAATATGCACAGCTCACCCTGGGGGGCTGTCACAGACAGACCAACACCATAAGCTCTGCTAGTGGGTGCTGCTTAAGGAAGGTCTATGCTCCGCCATCGCTAGGATGTCAGGGGCATTGGTGGTCTCTATCTTCCTTGCAAAGGAAGAAAGCCTGAGACTCACAGCTTGCTTTCACTGTGCCAGGGTTTGCTGGGATGAGGGAGGTTGTGGAACTTTCCCTTTTCTGGGTGGGACTGCATTTTGTTGCTTTGGATCATGATGACATAATGAGACAATGACATAATCTTAGCACACGCAGAAATGAAGATCATCAGTTTATCTGAGGAGAGGGAATAAAATGAGGGGATTCTAAGGGCAAGAGGAAACACTTTGTTGTTGTTGTTTTGAGACAGGGTTTCTCTCTGTAGCCCTGGAACTCACTCTGTAGACCAGGCTGGCCTCAAACTCACACAGATTTGCCTCTTGAGTGCTGGGATTAAAGGTGTGCACCATCACACCTGGCTTCAGGAGAAAACTCTTAATCATGGACATTATTACTTAAGCATCATAGTAGCCATTATTTATCCATCATGTAAGTTGTTACCTCTGTATCATGTTGTGACAACGAATCTTCATTTCTAGCTTGGTTGGACTTAAAGTCACCTAGAAGACACACTTCTGAGTACATTTTTGAGGGCACTTTCAGAGAGGCTTAAGTAAGGAGAAAAGTCCATCACTGAATGTGTGTGGCACCATCTCAGGGACTGGAGTCTCAGAGTGAATAGAAAGGGGAAAGAAGGAGGGCAGCTGAGTACCAGCATTCACCTCTCTCCTTCCTGACAGAAGCACAATGTCATTACCCAATTCATAATCCTGCCATCACAACTGCCCGCCATGATGGACTTCAAACTGTGAGCCACGATAAACCTTTTCCTATTTATTTGTTTATTTATTTATCATGCAACAATGTCATTTATTATGCACAGAATTTTAAATGATATTTTCTTTTCTTTTAAATATTTATTTATTCATTCATTCATTTATTATGTATACAGTATTCTGCCTGCATATATGCCTGTATGCCAGAGAGGACACCAGATCTCACTATAGATGATTCTGAGCCACAATGTGGTTGCTGGTAATTGAACTCAGGACCTCTGGGAGAACAACCAGAACTCTTAACCTCTGAGCCATCTCTCCAGCCTTAAATGATATTTTCAATTTGTCCATATGCAGGCAAAACTCTGTGTAACATACTGGAGCTTGCCAATCAAATCACTACCTAGAGAAGGAAAAAAAAATTATCCACAACCTGATTGACTAGGAGGTCATTTCATCCGCTGACCCCAAATAACATGGAGATGATTATGATAGACTTTTCCCATCTGCGCCTTCACAACCATTAGATAATCCCAGGACAGGCTCAGATGGAGCACGCTTTTTTCCGACAATCATTAAATGTCCCAGAAGACTTTCTTTGTCTATCTGGGCTATATGCTTCTTGAGAATGACCAAAACTCTCTCTACTTTCACTCTTTTTTTTTTTTCAGAAATAGCAACTTTATCCCCAGATAGAGGAGTATTTTTTTATTTCTTCTTTTTTTAAAATTTTTTTATTAATTACACTTTATTCATTTTGTATCCCCCCATAAGCCCCTCCCTCCTCCCCTCCCGATCGCACCCTCCCTCCCCTTTTTGCATGCATGCCACTCCCCAAGTCCACTGATAGGGGAGGTTCTCCTCTCCTTTCTGATCTTAGTCTATCAGTTCTCATCAAAAGTAGCTGCTTTGTCCTCTACTGTGGCCTGATAAGGCTGCTCCCCCCTCAGGGGGAAGTGATCAACGAGCAGGCCAATCAGATTATGTCAGAGGCAGTCCCTCTTCCCATTGCTATGTAACCCACTTGGACACTGAACTGCCATGGGCTACACCTGTGTAGGCGTTCCAGGTCATCTCCACGAATAGTCCTTGGTTGGAGTATGAGTCTCTGGGAAGTTCCCTGTGTTCAAATTATCTTGTTCTGTTGCTCTCCTTGTGGAGTTCCTGTCCCCTCCAGCTCTTACTATTTCCCACTTCTTACATAAAATTCCATTCACTCTGCCCATCAGTTGTCCATCAGGCTCAGCATCTGCTTTGACAGTCTATACTGCAGAAGCTTTCAAAGGCCCTCTGTGGCAGGTTTCAAGGTTGTTTCCTGTTTTCTTCTTACAAACCTACACCAAGTCTGCCCGCCTGCCGCTTTAAAGCCGGGAACTCTCCAAAGTGCTGAAAGTAGGCAGCCATCAGGCTCTAAGCTGGGACGCTGTTGGGACGGTGGTTGCTCTGAGTTGAAGGAAGCCGCAGCATTTGCCCAGCGGTCACCACCACTCTGGCACTCTTTTCAGCACTGGAGAGTGGGGTGCCTGAGTGCCCGGCTCTTCCGCAGCTTTGGAAGTTCCCTGCTGCAGCAGCTTCCTCTTAACCGGTCTACTATCTTCCTCACTAGGATCCACTTACAGGCCACAGGGCTGGTGTGCACCAAACACTTAGTACCTGTTTATTGAATGAAATCAAGGAAGAAATGGATTCGTAATATCCTTAGAAAATCTCATTTCCCCCAAACCCAATTATAACTTCGAAGACTCCGCTAGGTATTTCTACAGTAGCGTGGCAAAAATAAAATAATGGTGTTAATAACTGAAGTTACTATGCACGGGTACATACCAGGATGTGTGTAAAGAACCTTACATAGGCGTGTGTGTGTGTGTGTGTGTGTGTGTGTGTGTGTGTGTGTGTGTGAACTTTAGGTCTTGCTAGCAGAAATGGAGAATCTGGTTTTACAAGAGTAAACACTAGGTGGCGATGTGACACCGATTTTATCGCTGCTTCTTGCTGCTCTGTCTTAAGTAACAATTCTGAGAGGCTGATGGGCCGACCCAAAGTGGCCAAGATGGGCCAGATGGAGGCCCACGCATCAAGCCTTGTAGCTGAGGTTGGGGGCTTTCCAGCTGTCCTTGGGGGTTCTTTTGGGAGGACCTTGATAAACCAGGATGCACTTTCTACTTACTGTTAACTCAGAGTGACTCACCCACTTTATCCTAATTCAGTTCCACAAGCCATTATCAAATCTCGGTTCTCACCGACACTGCCCCTGTCTTCACACTTTCTATTTTAGACTGGACTGGAGTGGGGCGACACAGAGGCCGTTTGTCTCAGGCCTCATGTTTGTGAAGGGCAGGCTTAGGCATTTGTACATCCAAATAAGGTTGCACATGAGGTTATTCTGCTCCTCCCAATGTTCAAAAGCTAACCCCTGACATGAGAAATATTTAAATTATCACAGGGGAAGCATTTAGCTTATGCCATGGTTTGTCCTCACTTTTAATGTATCTTCATTTGAAAAAGTTGCCTCCTTGAAAATTAGATTTATTCATTTTATGAATTGTTTTTCTACATGTATGTGTGTGTGTGCCATGTGTGTTCTTGGTGCTCGCGATTAGATTTCCTTGAATAGAATTCACAGATGGTTGTGAGCGACCATGAGGGTGATGGGAATCAAATCCGGGTTCTCTGTAAAAGCAGAAAGTGCTCTTAACCACTGAGCCACCTCTCCATCCCTTGTGTCTTCATTTTTTTTTGAAAGATTTATTTATTATTATTTATACAAAATTATGCCAGCACACCAGAAGAGGGCACCATATCTCACTATAGATGGTTATGAGACACCATGTGGTTGCTGGGAATTGAACTCAGGACCTTTGAAAGAACAGCCAGTGAGCTGTCTCTCCATCTCCCTGTATCTTCATTTTTAATGTATCAGAAATCTCAAACACTGGAAGTATTTAAGACTTCTCTCTGAGGTTTTGAAAAGAGATCTTGTACCAATCACTTGAAATGCTTGAAATCTTACCAGGGGATCAATAGACAATGGTTCCTCTCATTCCATGGATTCTGTGCTTGTCTAGGCCACTTTAGGTATTCCATGATACCTTTAAAATTCCACCCACTTACTACTACAATAATATTGGATGAAAATAACCATAAAAGCTGACTCCGCCCAACGAGTGGGTTTTACTTATGTGTCTGGAGTTGGGTGGTGCTCAGTCATGGGTTCTGCTAATGTCTCTGGGTTACCTGGCTGAAGGTCAGTCTGGATTAGCCTTTGCTGAGGTGACCAGATGGGTCCTCCCTTCTGCACCAGCAGGGTAGGCCAGACTGGCCTAATTGTGGTGGCAGATGTTCAGATGTCTGACATTACATGCAAGCCCGTCCTACAAGCTTCAGCTTCTGCTGTTCCCACTATCCTCTTGCTGACCCAAGTCAGAGCCACGGATAACCTCAAAGTCAAGAGGGGTCTACCACAGTGAGGATGTGCAGCCCAGCCCACCTGGCCAAGGTCATGTTACAAGAAAGAGCAAAGAATGGGCACGGCGCTACCTGCCATGTAGTGTATGCAAAGATGATATGAACCTTTCAAAAAGATCCGTTAAGGCTCCCTCTAGTTTCCCACAAAGATCAGTGCCCTCCAATATAGACAGATTCTTGAGTTCAAGGGTTTAATTTTCTGTTGTTCATGTAACTTCAAAGACTATATACAACACAGAAACTTTGGACCTGACTGGGTATTCATGTTGAGTGAATGGATCTCTTCCACCTGCACATCCCTAGGAGGAGTCAAACCAAATAAGGCTTTTATATTGAGGACATTTTAGAATGTGTGTTTTCTGAAGGTCATTGCTCAGAGGTTGGGGTCAGGAGGTGGGAAGATGTTCTGCAGTCTCAGCCCAAATAAAGTTTGTATCATTAGGATGTCTTGGAGGCTGAAAGTCAAGAAGGGACAAGCACCAGAGGAGGCATAATAAATGCAGGAACTCAACTTCTATACTTCCCAAGATAGGTTACCCTGGAGAAACCCTACCCTGCACAAATAAACAGATACGCCAGCTTTGAAAAAAAAAATGCAAAGAGAGACCTCTTAGTTATTGGTGTCACAAAGTGAATAATGAATTTGTTGTTTTTTTAGCAGTTTGTTCTAGAATCTCTCTCTCTCTCTCTGAAAAGTAAAATTGCCTCTGTCCTGGAGAAGACTGTGATAAGATGCTCAGGGTGGAAGGTGAACCCTGAAGGCGTAGGTGTCCACAGAAGTGGATTGTTGGTTTCTTTCTTGCAAAGAGAGAGAGAGAGAGAGAGAGAGAGAGAGAGAGAAAGGAGACAGAAGAGAGTAGAATAAGGGAGAGATAAGACCTGAGGAGTCAATGTGAGACCCTTGGAGGAGGAAAGAGTGAGATAACCTAGGAGAAAACCTGCAAGAAGTCCCAGGCCTTAGAAGAAACGGCCTAGTAATGTGGTTTCCAGGAGACTGTTGGAGGTGTTGTGAGGGACGCTTCCATGTGGTCCCAAAGCGCACCACTCACAAGGGCATCTGCCATTTCTCTGCTTTCACTTTATGTCTGCTCTTGTTATCTTTCTGGGGAAATGAGAAAAAGAATGCATCTCCAGGATGAATGTGGTCCAAATGCGGATAGCAGAGCTGTTTAGAAGCAGGAGCCTGGGGACTGAGACTTTCAGGTTTGGGGATCAGAGGTCTTAGCAAACTGGCAAAGGCTGTGAGTGTTCACAGGTTGCAAAATGGAGTGTGGTAGGGGTCTGAACATGAGGTGTGTTCTATGACATACTCAACTTGGAGGACACTTGGCTGGTTTCTTACATCCTGTCTCTGTCTTCTGACCTGTATGTGAGGATAGCAGTAGCATCTTCTTCATGGCGTCTCGTAAGAAAACTGCACCAGTTAATGGGCACAGAGCACAAGGCATATGCCTGGCACTCACTTGGTGGGAGCCTGGCATTCATTGTTTTTCATCATCACTGTCCTGATTGTTGCTCTCTTGTTGTTATTCATGGCTTACCCTTAAGCAGCCGTGGCCCAGTTGTTGAGAATTAACTCAGGACAGGGAATCGGAAAGGCAGGTGTAGTCTCAGCTGCCAAATGACCTTGAGAAAGTCGCTTTGTTCTTCAAGGCTTCAGGCTCCACTTCCCTCTACCACTGTAGGAGATTTTCCCCCTCCACCTACTTGCAGGAGACTCCACAGCTCCTGGTCTCATGAAGTCTGTCCGTCTTGATGTGACAGGAGGCAGACCTGGCTGACAGTCCACTAGGAAATCCGTTTTCCTCACTCAGCGTAAATGCTGCAGTGAGACTGACCCAGTGCATAGTTAATTACCTGACACCCAAACATTGCTCTGCAAAATTCTCTTCCAACACGTTTTGTAAAGTCATCTAGACTTCCTCGTTTGGTGCTTTGATTAAAATGCGCACTCTCTTCCCCAGGCAGCAGCGCTGTGTTAAATAATTGCACCTCCAGTGAGAAAGCCAACAGTACACACAAGGGTTCAGAGAGGAAGATAAATAATAGGATCCAAAGCCAGCAGGGAGTGTATACTCTAGTGCCCCGGCAGAGCCCTGACCTCTTCCACATGGGGCTTGCTTTAGGCTACTTTCTTTTCAAACCCTCAAGCATAATCCTGAGGCAGAGAATTCTCCCTGTCCATCCCTTCACAATTCTATCTCTGCTTGACTTGGTCTAGGTCCTGGGGGAGGAAGGACAGGCCAAGGTTTGGCTGCTTTCTGGGAAGCAACTCATCCCCTTTCAGGGTCAGACCTGATTTGTCCCCCCCCCCCCCCACACACACACACAATTCCTTGATTGTGTTACATTTGAGTAATGAGCATGTCCTGGATTCAGGACACATTTCTCAGGGACCGTGTGTGCTGTTCCTGACAGGATGGCCACTTTGAATCAATCGGTCCCACATCTGTCTTTGTTTGGTGATACTGACCTTAAGCCTTTTTCAAGCTTTTCTGATCTCCATTGCCCTCCCTGCTTCGATAAAATTGTAGTCAGCCTTCTGTCAAACACACCCATGTCATGTGCTTGCTTTGTGATCTTGGACAGGTGCTACAACTTCTCTGAGACCCAGGTTGCTCATCCAAACAAAGTGGCTCAGAATTGCTATGAAAAGTAAGCCCTTCAAGATATGTCTAATGCCCATACCTCAAGTCGAAGCTAAAAATCTGATTGGCCCAAGACTCAAACCATAATTGGAACCCCACCTCTTGATGATTGCAGACCTTCGACTTGAGGTAAATTCCTTATCTTCTGTGTCTCTGATTCCTGATCTGTAAATAGATATAATAAATATCTATCTTGTAAGGTGTAAGTGCAAGGTGAGATGAAATGTTGGGATCTCTATAACACACACATATCAACCTGTCTGGAGAAGAACGAGAGCCCCTTGAGTGCCTGTGCCTAGGGTGGTGATAATGATCTAGGCCTTAATGACCCACTTCTGAGCTCTAGAAATGGAAGGCCCAATTGAAGATGGCATCCTAATGGCTGCGGTCCTTGATCCCTGCTGTGTTGGTTAATCTTCAGTGTCGACTTGACTCCACTTAAAATCACCTAGGAAATGTGCCTCTGGGTGTGTCTGAGTTTTAACTGAGCTGGGGAGACTCACTCTGAATGTGGGGGTACCTGTCTACTAAGCTCGGGTCCTGGACTGATTACAACAAAGCAAAGAGACGAACACTCATCTCCTTATTTCCTGACTGAGCACAACACGGCCAGCTGCCTCACTCCTCTGCTGCCATGCGTCTCTGGCACACTGGACCGCACCTTCAGGCTGTGAGCCACAGTGAGCCCTTCACTCCTTGTCACTTTCATCAGGTACTTTGTCACAGCAATAGGGAAAGTAACTAATAAGCCTAATGTTTCAACTCTGAAGTATCCTAATTCTAAATCCAATAACTCAACTAACAGATTCTTTGTGAATTTTTGTTCTCGTTTTTGTAAGGCCCGGGCAGAACACTGAAGAGCCAAAGTGGGGAAGAAAGACCATCTGATAGCCTTCTAACATAACACCCTTTCGTTATCCCAACCTCTGTCCAGCTTTCCATCCATCCATCCATCCATCCATCCATCCATCCATCCATCTATCCATCCATATTAAGTTGTTAGAAAGTATGGTACTGCATAAGATGCACATCATATAAAGCCCACATAAGAGCTGTGTTAGTAGATCTAGGCAAGGGTGAAAAAAGAGTACAGTTTAGGAGAAAAAGAGATATGAAGAAGTCGAAAGAACTGTGTAAAAAGGAGCAGAGAAATAGGCTGGAACCAGAAGGAAGGGAAAGATTGGTAAGGACTTGTGCCTGGATGAAAGGGTCAAAAAATATTGATGATGTAGGAGAGAGTGACTGATTGATTGGAGACCCTGGTATTGATAAAGGCTCTAGGCTCCCCTGTATAGAAAATGGCCTTGGAGAGGAAATTTTCAGCTCATCCCATGGGTTAGGTGGGGAGGTAGAGCCCGAGGTGGATAGATGTGTTGGTGAGAGCCTGGGGAATCGTCCTCTGACGGCCTCTGTTTTCTTATCAGAGGAAGGAGAGAAAGGAAAAAGCTACAATACTTTCATTTCTGGATTTGTTTCATACGAAAGTAAACCAGGCAAGAAAACAGATGAATAAATGACTGGGAAATACATGAGGACTGGAAAATGACCTTTGGGCTTCCTTGAGGTAGGTCATTATACATTTGAAATAAGCTTGCCTATTTCTCTCCCCTAACGTTCATTGCTTGGATGAAGGTTCAGAGTAGTGAGGTTTAGTAAGGGTTTAGTGAGGTTTAGTCAGACCCATCCTGATGGGTCTTAAGGCAATAGGAAGAAAACAACCAGCGTAGGTACTGGGGAGTAATGGAAAAAGGATGTAATTGAAAGGTACAGAAAAAAGTAAGTCTGTGCAGCAGATGAGAATTGACCAGATAGTGGTACAGCAGTGGACTTGGGTTATAGGAGGGGCATGATTTTTAGAATTGTCAAGTTAAAGATGAAAGGAAATGGGTGGAATATAGAAATGGAAGTTTTTTTCTTGGGGGTGAGGTGATGATGAGGTGAAATAATTTGCATGGAAAAGTCTAGGTATGATTTTGGTACGGAGATAAAAATACTGCATGAGAGATGGTCACAGAACCAAAAGTTTGGGAGTTCCGAGGATTTCTCCATGGAAAGTGAGGTCATCAAAAGCCATAACTAAGGCAGCATCTCAGAGGGTGCCAGGACCTTGTAGCAGTAAGGAAATAATCCGGGGTCTGGGATGGCTACAGCATGATGGGATAACCCTGACTGCATGGCCATCACAGCAAGGCGTGTCGGGGCAGGGGTGTGAAGACCAACGATGGCCAAGTGGAAGAGGTCATTGGAAAGAATGACATGGCTCCTCCCTCGGAGGACGGCAGGAAGCTGTGTCCTCCTGGGGAGTTTTGTGATTGCCTCTCAGGGCTGGTCCTGAACACAAATACCCAGCACCCTCCTCTTCTTTCTTCACTGCTGATGTTTCTTGGCGGTATCTTCTCGTTGACCTCAAACTCTCCTGATGACAGTATACCACAGTGCTTACACACACAGGCCTTGGAGCCCAGCTGTCTCGACTCAAGTCCCACGTCTCTAACCTATTCCTTATTGGCTTTGTGACCTGGAGCTGAGTAATTCTCTGTGCTTTGGCTTCCTAATCAGAAGATAGGGTGGAAGAGTGGGTGGAATAGCCCAGTGGTAGAGCAAGCCTGAGGTCTGGGCTTTAATCCCCAGTACCTAACTAAGTAAGTAAATAAGTAAATAAATAAATAGAATCAATGAGAATACTGTTCTTGAGACAGGCTTAGAATTCAACATGTTTAAACGTGGTGTTTGCTTAGTTTAAAGTTATCATTTTGTTCTTGATATGATTTCTACTGTGTTAAGACAGAAAAAGACAGTTCAAAATGCAGCTCAAGAAGATGGTAGTGACCCTGGTCTTCTAGAGGATTCAGTGGGAAAGTTTGAGAAGTTATGGCTAGTCAGATTATGGGTGCATAGAAGTTCGAGCAAGAGAAAAGAATGGGGGTGAGCCTAGGAATTACTGCTGCTGGGAGGGCACGCTGGGTGAAGGGTGATCCTGCCTGGACAGTGCAACTTCATTTGCTGTCAGACATTATTAGTTGTTTCGATGATGATGATGATGATGATGATGATGATGATGATGATGATGATAAAGTGTGGTTCATCCTCAGCTTGGTAAAGTCTCTGTTACTTGCTTTTGGAATAAACAAAAGCTGGAGGTGAGCACACCGTGTCATGAGACTTCTAGGTGCCCCTCCCAGCATCTCATCCGACACTTCCAGTTACTTCTCAGGCAGACTCCTTGTGAGTTGTACCAAGCACATAGCCACTCATTACTCGTCTTGCTTGTACATGGCTGTACTTGCACTCGCCTCACCCAGGGCTGAGATGGAAGGTGTTATGTTGTGTTCTCAGAACTGTGTCTTCTGTTGCCTGAGCAGATGCTAGAGCTGTAGCCAGAGAGGGTAACACCCAGCCCAGGAGACTGTGTTGAGCTGTGCAGTTTAGAGCTGTCTTAGAAGACAGCTAGTTCCTTCCTTTTGTGGCCCAGCACTCAAGACTTCATCACAGGCATCACTGTGGCTGCTGATCTTCACCTGCTCAGGGCTGCCTGCTCTTAGCTCTCAGGCTGTGTTGTTCAACTGTCTAGTAAGTCCACTGAAAAACTCATGTCCTACGTGGGTCACAAACAGTAGAAAATTACCCCAGAGGCATATACTGTTCAGTTTACGTGCTATTTTCCAAGTTGAGGGGAGTTAATGGAAATTTCTTGGCTAATGACTGCCCACTCCTTACTCAAAAAAGGAAAAAAGAAAAGAAAAGTCAGATGAGTCAGCCATATTGACTTCTGTGTTGCTACAGGGGCCACCATTAGCTGGGATTTCATCATGGTACTGTACGAGGACACATCATGGACCCTCGACTATGTTCTTTGGGACTTTATGTTATGGACTGATTTCTTGTGGGCATTGAAATTTGTACTTGACCCACTCTACTAAAATGAGCCAGTATGTGAAGGCGTGAGCGGGGTGGAAAACATCCTGAATGATTAATGACTGACTGCATGGAATCTTGCTGTGCAGGCCTCTGAGAACATCTAAACATTTTCTGGCTATTTGTGAGAACCAACAACTTACGTAATCTCCAAGAAGGGGGAAAAAACTAAAACAGAAAAGATGAGAAAAAGGAAAAAACAAAACAAGATCCTAGTTGACACATTCTGCTCTCCTCAGAAAACTTAAACCAAGGGAGTGTGAGGGCCTTGCTCCCATCGAACCTCATGTTTGAGAATACCGTGATTATTAGAGTAGAAAGCACCCAGTTCTTTCCCAGGGGCGGGGAGAATTTCACAGTTCCTTTAATCTTTCATGCTGTAGAAACACCAATTATCACCTGTTGGACTCTTAATGGTGTGTGTGTGTGTGTGTGTGTGTGTGTGTGTGTGTGTGTGTGTGCAAGCAGACACTGAAATGTGGCTTTTTGCCATGGGAGTGTAAAAAAGCTGAGCAGTTCACATGATGGAGGATATATTTCTTCCCCAAATCAACTCAGCCTGTGAGCACCTGTGACCTTGAGTGCGTTATTTAACCAATCCATGCCTGGGTGTTCACCTCTATAAATCTCAGAGCAACAGTTTCCTTTCACACTCTTCTGTGAAGATTTAATCAGACCCTGTGTGTGGAAATGCCTGGTGCAGATGTCTGATTGGGAAGATGGCCAGTGAGTGGGGTTTTTTTTTGTTTTTGTTTTTTTTTGTTTTTCTTTGTTTGTTTGTTTGTTTGTTTAAGATGTTCGCAACAAAAGACCTTTAGCAGAAGGAGACCTCAGGGGATGCCCGCACAGGCAGCCCCAAGAGCCTAGCTCTGAAATGGACTTTCAGTTTCTGGGAAGCCTTTTGGGACCAGCACCCTCAGACCCTCCGGAGAGGACTGCTGTTTGTATGCTGATGTGAGTTAACTGCTCTGGGAGATTCCCTTTTCTCTCAGGGTCAGGCTTATAAAACTGTGGCTCAGAGTAATAATTTCCCATGTGGAACAAACAAAGGAAAATTCTTTGGTCACAATTCTCTGTCTGCTTAGTCCATTTTCCTTAGGGAGGGCAGCCAGTCAGCCCGTATTTTCTGAAATAGTCCACAGCAAAGCTTTCCTTCTTCCTAACAAGTCCTCAGTGGGCCTTTCTCACTTGCTGGGTACCACATGGTATTCAGTGGTACAATGGTGGTCAAGACAAGTCTCTGCCCTCAGGTAGCTGACAGTGCACTTGAGGAGATGAAGCAATGACAGATGACAGAACCTCAAGGTGTTAAATGCCCAGTCAAGAAGCAAAGCCCAGGATACCTCAGGAGCTCAAGTGGAAGACAGTGAAACCATTTGGGGGAAGAATTGGGAATGCTTCTGTAGAGGAGTGGTGATATGAATGTTTGTTTTCTCTCATCCAGAGGCTGAAACCTTATTCCTCAGTGTGCCAAGGGGCAGAACATTAGGAAAGATAAGGTCAGAAGAGTAGAGCTCTCATCAATGGGATGAGCGCCCTCATGGAAAAAGGTTCATGCATAGTAGGAGTAAAAGAAATTCCTCCTATGTGAAGACCACCAGGCAGCATGTTTGTGAACAAGAAGAGAACCCTTGTCAGACACTAAATCTGCTGGGACATTGACCTTAGATGCTCCAATATCCAGAACACTGAACTAAACAAGACAAAGTAGAAACTTTAAACTGAAGGACAAGTAGGGCCAATCAGGCCAATGAAGGTGGGGAGGACAACTCAGCACTATGAAGGGTAGAGGTGTGGCTCGGGCATAGAGCACACACAAGGCTCTGAATTTTAACACACACACACACACACACACACACACACACACACACAGGGCAAGAGAATACAGCACTATAGAAGCTTATTGATGCTCACAGCACAATGGTGCCATTGTATAGCCAGGAAAGAGGACCTCATCCTCAAGAGCTTTGTCACTCTTACTAGAAGTTTATTTAGACTTGACTCCTGAGTTGTTCCAACAGCCTAACACTTTGGGTCCCACTGTATATCTGAGGCAGCTTCATACGCTGAGAAGTTGTTCATTTATTTCTCCTTTCCCAAGTATGTGGTCACTGTATATGCTGTCTGGTCAGAACCGGCTGTCTTCTTGATAAGGAGGATGTCCTAAATATATACATGTCTGCAGTGTGATGCTTCCTGCATATCCCAGATAGGGCCCTGAGGACTGACTAAAGAAATGGCTCCATCCAAGCGTGTTTACCTTGGTGAACCAGTAAATTTGTTGGGGTTCCTTCTAGGAAAAAAGACGACTCAGAGTCAGCTGTATCACCAAAATCCACAACAGCATGGATGGTGACTCAAAAAGCTACATCCCCAGAACTCGATGGCAAATTTGCAGGCAGCTTTCCCTCCTAGAGGTCGTTTCCTGGTTATGTAACCACAGGTTCCTGCTATGTGAATCCTATGAGTTTCTGAGCTTTCTGCAGTTTGTATGGCCCATTAGCTTCCTGGGCCTTTTGCTCCTTCCTCCCTCTCTCCAGAAGGGAGGGTTTCAATTTGGAAGAACTAGCTATAGAACAATGGTCACACGACCGGAGTGGGATCTCTCCTTTGCTCTTGTTCAAGGGTCAGGTAACACATTCCCAATTTGGAAAAATTGGTGTGGATACATGCAGCCTGAAATGACATAGAGAGCCTGATGCTACCACCAATCTTGACTGACCCCTGAGTGTCCACGAATTAAAAAAGATGGCAGCATGCTGCCATAGGCCTCAGACTCTGGCTTGCAAAATAAAAGGCAACTCTCATCGTATTCTGCAGCAGAGGGGCTTATGCGTCCTGCTTTTTGCTGCTTATAGTGGAAACTCTGTCTTAGCTACTTCAGGGTGAACTCGATTCAAGCTCCTCTCCGTCAGTTAACCTCTCCCAGCTTGTTGCCAAGAGACTTGTGAGCCTTTCGGAGTAGTGTCTGGTTCTTGGTTATCACACCTCTGTATTTACTGTCATGCCCTCCCTCTACATGGTTGGTCCCATGTGCCATCATACTCCTTAGTGATATCTGAGACCCCACATCCATAAAGGCTACTCTAGACGTTTATGTGGTAGTCAGGAGACTCCAGGGCTCATTATTCCTGAAGAATGAATAGGAAACACTTAACCTTTTACCTGCCAGTGGTAGACGACAGGGCAGAACTATTTCCTTGGATTCCTCAAAGTCCATGGTGGGTTGAAGTGAAGGACTCCAAGATCCTCAATTTCCTAAGACCTTATTAGCTATCAAGCAATAGTTGCTTTTGCTCTTAGACCCAGGGCTATTCTAGCACAATGGGCTTGTTCTCAAAAAGGTAGGATGATGCTGTGTCCTTAGGGCAGTGCTGAGTCCTCCATGGCTTAGTCCTGAAAACCTGACTGGGCTGAGGTGGGAATGAAGGAACAACAGGGAGGCATACAGAAGAGCTGGGATCAGGTGGGTTGTACTTGACAGATAGAGGGCAGCCACTATGGACACTCACCTTTCTATTATGGAAAGCACAAGGAGGTGGGATAGCTAATCTGGGTGAGAAGTGTCTGTCAGGGCATGGCCTCAGGTTGCAATCATCAAAGAGAAGGAAGCTATAGTTGCTGGTCTTTGGACACACTGTCAACATCCACATAGAGATGAGAGGAAGGCTTTGTCAATTCCCTGTACTCACCAGGGGAAGGCTTTGCCATTTGCATGGATCTGAGGCCTCGATATGGTTGTACTGATGTCAATAATATACATTTGAATACTCAGGACAATGATCCGCTCCCCACAGGATGCAGAGGCCCTCTGGGGACTATCCATAATTTCCTTCATTTTCCACTTTTGAGATTTATGGGTCTAACCTACCATGCATTCTTTCTGTTAACCTTTTAAAAAAGAAAATAAATGGGATGAGCTGGGCTGCGAAACTCCAGTTGTTCTCCCTCTTCAGGTATCCCTCTGCATGGGTGAAAATGTCCTTTTTGAAATAGGCAGGGATGCTGAGCACGGATCTCTTTCTTTACTCTATAACAGCTTTCTCCACAGGCAGCTGGAATTGGATCCCCTGGAAGGCTGGAGCGCCAGAGTAACTGGGCAACACTCTCCCAGATTTCCTCTACCATCAACAGTCCCTTTACAGAGAGGTGTCCACTGTGCAGCATAAAGCAGGAGGTACTGACAGACCTTTACAGACTTCAGGCAAAACTGAATGCTGTCCACGATACTCAAGACTGGGCACAAAGGACCTATTTACGCTCTTCCCTGCTTGCGTGTTAGGGTGCCAGGGAGTGGCAGATCTGATCTGTGAAAACCAAGTAAATGAAAGACCTGTATGATAAAAACTTCAAGGTTCCGAAGAAAGAAGTTAAAGAAGACATCAGAAGATGGAGAGATGGCCCAGTGAGGTGGTGTACACATGTAGTCCCAGCACGGGGGAAGGCAGAAGCAGGCAGATCTCTGTGAGTTCAAAGCCAGCCTGGTCTACAAAGCGAGCCCAGGACAGCCAAGGCTACACAGAGAAACGCTGTCTTGAAAATATCCTTACCCCCCCCCCCCAAAGAAAAGGAATAGAAGGATGAAAGGGGAGGAGCTGGAGCAGGAGGAGGAGGAGGAAGAGGAGGAGGAGGAGGAGGAGGAGGAGGAGGAGGAGGAGGAGGAGGAGGAGGAGGAGGAGGAGGAGGAGGAGGAGGAAAGATCTCCCATGCTTATGGATCGGTAAGATTAACATAGTAAAGATGGCTATCTTACCAAAAGCAATCTACAGATTCATTGCACTTCTTATCAAAATCTTCACACAATTCTTTACAGATTTTGAAAGAGCAATTCTCAGCTTCATACGGAAAAATTAAAAAACACAGCATAGCCAAAACAATCCCGTATAATAAAAGAAATTTTAGAGGTATCGCCATCCCTTAATTCAAGCAGTACTACAGAGCAATAGTAATAAAAACTGCATGGTATTGGAATAAAAACAGATAAGTAGATCAATGGAATCAAATTGAAAACCCAGAAATAAACCCACACACCCAATTTTTGACAAATCAAAACCATACAATGGAAAAAAGAAAGTATGTTCAACAAATGGTGCTGGTCTAACTAGATGTCAGCATATAGAAAAATGCAAATAGATCCTCATTTATCACAAGACTCAAGTTCAAGTGGATCAAAGACCTCAACATAAAACCAGATACATTTAATCTAATAGAAAAGAAAGTGGGGAATAGCCTTGAACTCATTGGTATAGAAGACAACTTTCTGAACAGAACATCAACAGCTCAGGCTCTAAGATCAACAATTAATAAATGAGACCTCATGAAGCTAGAAATTTTCTGCAAGGCAAAAGGCACTATCAATAGAATGAAATGGCAGTAAACACATTGGGAAAAGATCTTCACCGTTCCTACATTTGACAAAAGGCTAATATCCAAAATATATAAGGAACTGAAGAAATCAAATACCAGCAGAGAATTCTCAACAGAGAACTCTCTAATGGCCAAGAAGCACTTAAAGAAATAAAGGTCCTTAGTCATCAGGGAAGTGCAAATCAAAACAACTCTGAGATTCCATCTTACACCCAAGTGACAGCACATGCTGGTGAGGATGTGGAGAAAGGGGTACACACTTCCATTCTGGTGGGAGTGCAAACTTCTACAAACACTGTGGAAACCAACCTGAAGGTTTCCCAGAAAACTGGGAATAGATCTACCTCAAGACCCATCTATACCACTCCTGGGCATAGAGCCGAAAGGTGCTACGCCCTACCACAAGGACACTTGTTCAACTATGCTTATAGTAGCTTTATTCGTAATCGCCAGAATCTGGAAACAACCCGGATGTCCCTCAACTGAAGAATGGATAAACTGTGGCACATTTACACAATGGACTACTACTCGGCTATTAAAAACAAAGACATCATGCATTTTTTAGGTAAGTGGATGGAACTAGGAAAGATCATCCTGAGTGAGGTAACTGAGAACCAGAAAGACACACATGGTATGTCCTCACTTATATGTGGATATTAGCCATAAAGTACAGGGTGACTATGCTACAATCCACAGATACCCCCCTCAAAAAAACGCAAGGAGGACTCAAGGGAAGATGCTTGAATCTCAGAGCAGGATATAAAATAGATGGGGGGAAGGAACAGGGTGAGAGTGGCATGAGGAGGGTAAAGAGGGTGGGGATCAGGTGTTCAGAGAGCTGGGGAGGACCAAGAGAGAGAACAGAAATCTGCGAGGGGCACCTATCAGACACGGGGGGCTCCAGGGTGTCTATGGGGTGACCCTAGCTGAGACTCTTAGCAGCGGAGGGTGGGGATATGGAGCCTGAAGTCAACACCTCCTTTAGCCAGGTGGGACTCCCAGTGGAGGGAGGGGGACACCAACCCACCGATAAAACCTTTGACCCCAAAATTGTCTTGCCTACAAGAAGTGTAGAGATTGAGGGAATGGATAATCAATGCCTGATCCAACATGAGACCCAATCCATGTAAAAGAGCCAACCCCCGTCACTATTAGTGATATTCTGCTATACTTGCAGACAGGAGCCTAGCATAACTGTCTTCTGAAAGGCTTCCGCCAAAGACTAGGCCAATCAGGGGGAGTTCTGTGGGAGTGGGAGGAAGGATAGAGGGAGTCAGAAGGGTGAAGGACACCACAAGAAGACCAGACCTACAGAGTCAACTAATGTGGCCCCAGGGGCTCACAGAAACTAAACCTCCAGCCAAAGAGCATTCATGAACTGTTCCTAGATTCACTACACATATGTAGCTTATGTGCAGTATAGTCGATATGTGGGTCCTGACAATGGGAGTAGAGGCTGTCTCTGACTCTGTTGCTTGCCTTTGGATCCCTTTCCCATATCTGGGTTGCATTGTCAGGCCCCAATGGGAGAGGATGTGCTTGGTCTTGCTGGGACCTGAGGTGCCAGGGTGGACTGATACCCCTTAGGGAACGCCTCTGAGAAGGAGAGGGAAGAATGGGAGGAGGGGGGCATGAAGGTAGGAGTGGCAGGAGAGGATTGATGGGGCTGGGATCAGGGTGATTAAACAAACAAATAAATAAATGGAAGAAAGAAAGAAAACTATTTTGTGTCTCTAAGCCTCTCAATTCTCCATCTCTTGTTCAGACCATTTTAAGCCCATATAAACAGGAGAACGTCGCTCAGTGAGTGCTTCAGGTACCAAATGATGGTACCTGAAGTCCATCCAGGAAGTCCACATTACAAGTGGATCAAAGTCCACTATCAACTTTCTGGTTGGTTCTTTGGTTTGCTGCTTATAGGTCAAGTCTTCTAGCTATGCCCTAGAACATTTTCTTAGCCTATGGGGTGGAGAAAGAATTTCTTGGTCCTCTCTACACTGTCACATCTCCTGAACTTTCTCTATCAGGGCTGGGAATAGAATTATATCTCTTCTCTCTTTTCCTCCTCTCCTCCATCCACCTCCCCTCCAAATTCCATCCCTTTTTTCTTGAGCTGAGACATTGGTTTTCCACTGCTTCTGACTGGGACTTACACTGTTAATATGTCTGATGCTTGCCCTGGAATTGATACCATTGGTTTTGGTGTGTTTCTAGCTCAATGTCAGGAGGCAGTGACTGCTTAGCTTCCATGACAGTATGAATTAAATCTTAGGGATATATTGTATACCTTTAGCTTGCTCTCTTCCACCAGAGAACCACAAGCTTAAGCCTAAACACATTCTCTGCCATAATTGGCTCCCGATTTTGCAGGCTGTTGGCGTTGCCTTTCCTAGACTGGATTTAATCAGCCATGCCTCCAAGGGCACTCTCATCCACGCCCTTGGCCTCCTCATTTCTTTGTCCTTCTTCCACAGCTGTGCCTCACTGCCAGCCATAATGTTGTGTCAATCTAATGCCTCATTTCTTCTTCCTTGCCCTGAGACTGCTGGAAGATGCTGGAGAAAAATCACACAACCACACCGAATTGGTTTCATGATCAATTTATGAGCTCCCAGCCTCAGCTGGACTGGCGGCATTGCTCAGCCATCTCTGTCTTACCTCTCATTGCCTTCTCTCCAGTGGCCGCCCCTGACCTAGCTCAATGCACCCAGCTACCATCACCCTTTTTACTTGAGTGCATGCCCAGGTAAAAATCGGAGGAGGATTTTTCCCTGTGTGCTCTGCTAATTGTGCACGTCTAAATTTGGCTACGTCTTTACCTATCTGTACTTCCTTCATGATTACAGCTGAAAGATTCTTACTCATCACCGGCGTGAGCCTGTCCATCATGTGCCGGCTCTGCTTCCTGTTTTTGTAAGTCTGAGAAAAGTTTAATTCTTCCTCTCTACTGCCTTTCTGGGCTTTTCGCTCATAGATTGTGGTGTCCTCACTTCCTCCTCTGCTCATAGCTGCACCTCACCCAGTCCAGCATGGCCACAGGGACAGACCTGGTTTGGGATGACAAGAGAATGAAGAAAAGACCAACAGTCAGACTCAGACAACAGACAGACTGACAGGCTGGCAGACACATGCACAGATAAACTAGGATCAGGTAGTTTGGCCTTTCTCCTGGAGAAGCCACAGCACTCCAGAAGCTGGCTCAGCGTTTATCATATAGAGTTGAATGGAGAGGCAGGGCTTCAGCCTATGGCTGAACAAGGAGGAGGGTCGTTCTGCACATACAGATAAACAAGGAGGCAGGGTTTAGGGTACATTGTCGGGTCAATGAGATAGGTCAGCTGATCTTGGTAGGAACAGACACTGTAGGGGAGCAGTGTTGGGGGTCAGTCTGGCACTTGTCTATTGTTGCCTGGATTTGCCTATCCTTGTTGTGTAAACCTACCTGACTGGCTGATTAAACAGCCTATACCTGGGCAGGGCAGAATGGAGTAGGCGTGGCTAAGGTTTCAGTGCCTTAGAGGGCAGGAAAACAGAGGTCTGGAAAAGAGAAGAAAGGAGGCTGCCATGATGGGCTAGCATGGAGAAGGAACTACATGGGCTGGGAGGAAAAGCTGCAAGGATGGTGTGGATGGAGAAAACACCAAGATGAAAAATATAAGCAAAGATTATGGATGGAAGGTAGACCAGATGAGGATGGTTAAGAAGGGTGGTATTGGATGGGGGCTGGGAGGTGAACGGTGAGGTTACTGAGACAGCATAGGTGAAATATCTTCCCCGCCCAAGGTTAATAAGGCAATTATAAAATCTAATAGGTGACTGTGTCTTATTTGTGATAGCAGGTTAGATAATATTGCCATGATAATTATAGGGATAATAATAATAATGAATATTATATAGCCCAACACTCATTTTAATTTTCTATGACAGAGCAGTCTTTTTAGGCTGTAAATATCCAGAGAGAAATCTGCTATGGAAATTTTCTGCACATACTGCCAGCATTTGCAACCGGGCCCCTAAGGGAGGCTTTGCTGTCCCTCTGCACTTGTGTGGGTTGCTTGACATGGCTGTTTCTATGTCAGCAACACCCCATCACTCAGGACGTACTCACTTAGGGCGTCTTCCTTTCCCCACAGCACCTGGTTGCTGTGTATCGCTTCCTTGCTGTCCCCACAACATTGTGTTGTTTACAAGTGGGAGGTTTGTGACTGCCTCAACTGGAGCTACTTTATTTGGACAGTCCCCCTCTGCCCAATAGCTAATGTGATCGTTAGCATTTTTCTTTAGAGAGAAAATAACTTAACAAACACTTTGTTTTTACATACACAATGGCACGGCACGCTTGACAGAATACAACATAGTATAACATGAATTGGAAAGGAAACAATCATGGGCTTATTTTATTTCGGTATCCGTTTCATCAGAGCATCCAGGAACCAAACCTGGAACATCTCCCAGGCATGCGTGTACCACTTTCCTTTCCACTTTGATCTCTTTTCAAGATCTTTATTTTTTTATCCTTTAGCCCAGTTAATTCAGACTCACCCTTATCCAGTGGTCTTTGACCTCCACTGCCCCATGGAATCATTGACAGAGACTCTAAAAATCCCCATGCTTATCCTTTTTTCCCCAGAACAACTGAACCAGAATCTGTGGATTTGAGATATAGGCCCTGGCACCTCCAAAGTTTCCCAAGGTGCAGTCCTATCTGGGAGCCCTGCTTTATTCCTTGATCTCTACTGCTGATCTCAGCTTGTGGCATTCCAAGTTCCACGTGCTACATGCCTACTGTCGCTGAGCTTCCTTTGGTCATGAGAGATTTCTCCATTCCTGACCTCTGCCACTACCTTCAGGTCTATGGCTACTGGATGTTTATGGACTATGATGTCTATTTGCTCTTTGTGCTCCCATGGTACTACACCTAAAAACACTCAGTTTTCTCTTCTGTTTTCCCATTTGGATTCTGCTCTTCCCTTGGTGTCTCTGCACTCTTCAGCACTACAATCCATTGCCATCTCTCTCTTCTCTCACCTTTTCTGTTCCTTTTACTCAGTGTGGTCCACATGCCTATTCCCACTATGTTGACATTATGGACATGGCCGCCTCCCTCGCTCTTTCATCTAATTGGACAATCATGCTTGTCAATCATACTTTTCTAAGAAAGCCTCTTCTAGGTCTGTTTACAACAAGACAAAGGCTAAGCTCCTCAGCCTGTGTGAGGAGGCCCCTCACAATCTCTGTCTACTTTTTTTTTATTTTGAGACAGTATCTTATATAGCCCAGGCTGGCCTCAAACTCACATGTAGCTGAGTGTCATAATCAAAGTTTCCATTAGAGTGCTAAAACACTAAGATGAAAAGCAACTTGGAGGTTAGGCGGAGGAAGGGGGATCGCTGTGATTTTGAGGCCAGCCTGGTCTACAAAGTAAGTCCAGGACAGCCAGGGCTACACAAAAACAAACAAATGAGAAAGAAAGAAAGAAAGAAAGAAAGAAAGAAAGAAAGAAAGAAAGAAAGAAAGAAAGA
>NW_026596152.1:3695930-3764018 GCF_907164565.1 Psammomys obesus
AAAGAAAGAAAGAAAGAAAGAAAGAAAGAAAGAAAGAAAGAAAGAAAAGCAACTTGGGGGGGAGAAGAAAAGGGTTTATTTCATCTTATAGCTTGTAGCTCATCATCAAAGGAAGTCCGTGCGGGAACCCAAGGCATGAACCTGGCAGTAGGAGCGGATGCAGAGGCTATTGAGGAGTGCTATTTACTGGCTTGCTTGCCAGTGCCTGCTTGGCCTATTTCTTTTCTTCCTTCCTTGGAAAAATTTTTATACAGTATATTCTGAACATGTTTTTCCACTCCCCAAACTCCTTTCAGATCTCCCCCACTTCCCCACTCACCTAACTCCATATTCTTTCTCTCCCTCCTTAAAAACAAACTGGCAAACAAACAAACAAACAACAAAACTCACAACAATCTCTCTCTGTGTGTCTCGCATACATACACAAAATTCACAAAAACATTTAAAATCCATAATGTACAAGGCAAAAAAAAAAAAAACAAAAAAACAAAAAACAAACAAACAAACAAAAAACCCAAAAACACAAACAAAAAATACCCAAACAAGACAATTTGGATAAAAAAAGTGTACACAATACTGTTGAGTTTGCTTTGTTTTGGCTGGCTACTGCTGGGGATGGAGCCTGGCCTGAAACTTGGTTAATAAACCCAGCGAGACTCTCTTGCAGGGGGCAGACACATGTTCTTTTGCAAATGCGTGTCAACTGCAGATAGATTCTTGGTTAGGAGTGGGAGTCTGGGTCTACTTCCTCTTCTCAGGCCCCAGACCCCATCTGGCTTGAATTTGTGCAGGAACTCTGTAGTCAGCCTGCTTTCCAACAATGGGCTGGGCCCTCCCATATCTGTCATTAATTAAGAAAATGACCCCATAGACTTGCCGATAAGCCAGACTAGTGGGCGCATTTTCTTTTAGTTGAGGTTTCCTCTTCCAAAATGCCTCTAGTTTGTGTCAAGCTTACATAAAACTAAGAAGCACACTGAGGGTGACCTTGAGCATCTAAGCCTCCTCTTCCTATCTCTGAAGTGCTAGGGTAATTCCTTGAAGAGCTTTTGGGTCATTCTCATTATTCATGTTCCTTAGTTCCTTGACACTGAAGCATGCTGGTCACAACCAAGTTTTATCCATCAGTATGTATGCATTTGTTTATTTTACTATCTTCTGCATTTTTTTTTGTGTGTGTGCCTTGTTTTGAGACACAGTCTTTCTATGTAGCCCCATGCTGGCCTCAAAGTCTGTCAGCTTGCTTCAGCCTCCCAACTGCTAGGACTATATACTTTCTTTCTTGAACTGCCTTTATATTTTTCTCTTCAGCTGGTGACCTTCAAAGGCAGGTCTTCCCGACACTCATTATTTAACTATATTATTATAGAGCTTAATAACACACCCTGATTACCAAAGTGCCTTATGGTCATTGATTTACTTTCTATGTTCCCTGCTTCAAGATCAAGTCCTTGAGGTTGGAGGCCTTGATGGTTTGAGTGAGAATGCCAACTATTGGCTCATGTACTTGAATGCTGGGATCCCAGCTGGTGGAACCGTTTGTGAAGAATTAGGAGATGTGGCTTTGTTGGAGAAGGTATGCCACTAGGGGCAGGCTTTGAAGTTTAAAAAGGTTTCAAAATTGCCATTGACAATTAACTCTTTGTGTCTCTGAACTGTGCTTATAGATGTAAGCTCTCAGTTACTACTTCACTGCCTTGTCAGACTGCCTGCTGTCATGCTTCCTTCCATGATGGTCACTGACTCTAGCCCCCTGGAACCATATATAAGTTATCTTGGTATAAGTTATCATACCATAGCAACAGAAACGTAATTAGGGCAGAGGCCCTGGCTCATACATCACTGTCTTTGTAGTTTCCAATGATAGTCACTGGCTGGAGGCTGGTGGGTGTGTACAGAGTCGAGCCAGTAGAGATGCCATGCAGATGGTCCAGATGGAAAAGGACAGCAGGATTTGAGGATGCAATGAGCTGTGGGCAGAGGGAGCTACATGTCGTCTGTGTCACGTGGACCAGGCGTTGGCACTCTCCACAGGTTAGCCCTGCTTCCTGTTGTCAGGGTAGAGCCGCATCTGACACATCATGTCCTTTACCACGGCTCTGTGCCTCCATGCTGGGATGGAACAGATCAGATTATCTTCTTGCCCTGGGAAATAGACACAGTAATGGGGTCAATAAGCACTGACTGAATTTTTCACAGCCTCTCCCCACCTCGTAGGGTGGAAGTTTCTTTTAAGAGCTTCTTAGAGAGATGTGTGGGCTGCATCCCTGGGTACAAGGAGACCCTTGTCAAATCAGATGGAGATTCTGGCAGTTTTTAGGACAGGTGGTGATGTGGAACTCTGGGGCTGTCCCACCCTCCCACATGTCTCTCTGAACTAGTGATGCCAAATGAGATTCTTATTTAAGAAGAGTATTAATGGTGTTTTCTTGAGGGCACAGCAAAGCTTCTTTCCTTTATCCTTCAGCTTCCCTTACTCAGTTTTGTATCTGAATGCTTTGCCTATACCACCGCGACTGTGGCTTTCACCCAGGTAATGGAGCAGATCCTTAGCATTGATGATTTAATTCATCAAGCTGTATTTTATGCATTTTATTTTAAAGACTTCTGAAAACTGGTAAATTGTCATCTTGTTAAAGTGTGAATGTGTGTGAATTACTCTGTAGTGGGAGGGCAGGGGTTAGCAAGTGAGTATCCACCTGGCAGTCTTTGCATTTCATGACTACTTTAGTCAATCACTCATAAATGCTGTTTCTGAGTACCTACTAACCTGTGTAACCTCCTTTCTAGAGCTTGAAATACAGTGCCCTGTTTCCACGGACTGCACAGTACTATTGAAGGTAGGTGATTAACAAAGAAAAAGTAATTTAATTTCATGCAAAGGTATTTTTGGAAAAGGGAATGAAACAGTGACGTGATGGGAAGTGGGAGGGGCCGAGTTTTAGAGGAAGTTCTACAGCCCAGTTGCATTATTCACAACAGCTCAAAGGTGGGAATAGCCCAAGTGTCTACTGGCAGGTGAATTAATGAATGAAATACAGTAGAGTCACACAATTGATCTTTACCCTGCCATAAAATGGAACTTCTGACACGCGATGTAATGCTGGTGAACCTTAAAACATGCTAAGTGAATAAAGGACATTTATAGCAAGAAGATGCTTACATAAAATATAGGTATGATACAGCCGATTTATAGAAATAGTATGCTGGAGGGCTAGTGAGGTGATTCAGAAGGTGGACATACTTGCTTGCCAAAGCCCCTAGAATTCACAGTGGAAGGAGAGATCTGATCTCCAAAGGTGTCTTCTAACCTCCACACATATGCTATATGGCCCATGTACCCCCACAGTCACACACATAGATCATACATACGCACACAATAACAATAAAAAAGTTTGTTCAAAAAGAGAGATTAGCAATTACCAGGCACAGTGGGTAAGGGAAGAAGAGCAGAGAGTTATTGCTGAATGGGCTCAGAGGTTTTCTACTTAAGATGATGGAAAGAGTTTTGGAAAGATACAATGGCTCTTATGGTCCTTTCATTTCCTCTTCTGCAATGATCACTAAGCCTTGGGAGAAGGGGACATGATACAGATGTCCTGTTTAGGGCTGAGCATCCCATAGTCTCTTATCCTCTCTACCTTGACCAGTTATGGGTCTCCATTTTAATTTCCATCTACTGAAGAAAGAAGCTTCTCTGATAAGAGTTGAGAGATACAGTGATATATGTGTGTAACAACAAATCATTAGATGTCCACTTAATACTGTGTCCATTTAACTGTGTAAGAGTGACAGGTATACCCCTAGAGCCTATGACCCCCTAGTCATAGAAGTTAGTTTAATACTCTATTCATTTGGCAGAAAAATAGTTGAACAGTCTCCCCTAGGGCCTATTACCTGTTAAGGCACCCTCCAAAATGGTGTCAGATATGGGCTTCACCTTGTGGAGTAGACCTTAGATCCATTTATAAAGTGGTTGGTTGCTCCCATGACATTTCTGCCACTATTGTGCCAGTGGCGTGACTTTACACACTGGCCATTATTGTAGCTGGGTAAAACTGGTAAATACTTTTCTTTTCTGGTAACATGCAAAACAGCTTCCAGAACACTGAAGACTACCTAGTAGGGATGAAGCTTCTGAGTGAGAAACAGCTTGGTTTGTACATGTTTTATGACTCAAATATGTGGTGTCTTCAACTGGGTGTCCCCATCAAGTCTGGAGTGTAACCAAGAACATTGTCAGTAGCCTGTAATGTTTGGAGGACTATGGGACCTATTATAGTTGATTTCAATGTCAATTTGTCACAAATCAGAATCACCTGAAGAGAAAGGCTAACCAGAAGAAATGGTCTGAGTGCCATAACTGATGTGGGAAGCCTTATCCTGATCATGGGTGGCCCTTCGTGGTTGCAGCTCAGATAAAAAGGGAGTGGCAGAAAGAGAACCATTTCTTCTTTTGCTTGATTGGCCTTTACTCTTGCTGTACTCTTGCTTTACTCTTCCAGGCTTGCATCTCTGGACCAGTGGTTCTCCAGTGTCCTTAGCAGTTTTGCCAGATTGAGACTGCTGAGGCACCCAGCCTTATGGATTAAATCAAACTTAATACATTCATGTACAGTGTATGTGTGTGTGTGTAGCTCTTTCATCCCACTGGTTCAGTTTCTCCAGGGAACCCCTGACTGCATTTACCAACAACTCCAAATGAGGCAATCCAGATTAGGAATTATTGGCAATTTATAGCTCTGGATGAGGGAGAGTAAGTTTTCTTCAAGGCTATGGTCCCTGATAGGTCAACTATGTTCAGTGGAAGGCCCTGCCTCCAAGAGTATGTGAGCAGCACAAATTGGCTTGATGGGTTAAAAAAATAAAAATAAAAATGAAATGAAATGAAACGAAGTTGGATGGGTTGGGAATAGGGGGTGGGTTTGAGGGAGTACAGGATGAATATGACCAAAATACACTGTATGGAATTCTTGAAGAATTAATAGAAACCCTTCCGCAAACAGCAATGCTGAGAGTATGTGGTAACAATGGGTTTGTGCCATTTTGTAGTTTTTCTGTTGTTCTGTGCCCAGTAACTCTCATGGAATCTTTAGACTATGTTCCTTTGTCAATAAAAGTGTTCAGAAAGGAAGTTGACTGTGCGGTCAGAAGGAGCTAAGGGGCTGGAAACAGCAGTGACCAGGCTTTGAAAGATTGCAACGAATGGTTCAGAAAGGTCAAGGGTCTTCTGCTGTCTCCTAGCATGTCTGGCTTTGAGCCAGGCTAGCACATCTCAACACCCCATGAGACAGTCTTGTTTCCATCCTGCATCTCCTGAACTTGTCTATCTGGGGGGCAATGAGTTGGGGCTGGCAGTGTTAAACTGTTGAGTCTAACCCTAGATTATATTGTTAGCACACTGTATGTTGATGGGTAGATGCCTAAGCTGAGCTGGGTTTCAGTTTCTTCCTCAAAAGAAAAAAAAAATGTAGAATTTGGATGAGATAAAGGATGAGAATTTATGGCATCTACACTCTCATGTGGCAGCAGGGACAGATGGTGTTGGCACCCCAGGCCTAGTTGGCCATCTCCCAAACCAATATCTTTTACATATTTATTCAATATTTATTTAGGTGGGGATAAAGGAGAGGTTGAAAGTAAATAATTTTTTATTAATGAGCACCTATTTGCTAATTTACTTCAACAGGGCAAAGCAGGATAACAATAATTCTCTAAGACTCTCTCTTTGGCCGGTCTCATCTTAGGTTTGCCAACCCTGTCACACAGGAACTCTAAATGTAAGGTGACCCAGGGGAGGTGTGTTACAAACAAATGCCCAAGTCTCCCTTCCCCCAAATCTGTCCCAAGATTCCTAGTGAATGCCTGTAAGTATCAAATCCCATGGGTACTGTTTTTCTTATGCACGCATACACACCTATGATAAAGCTTGGTTTGGAAAGAAGGCACGGTCTTGATATTAACACCAGTAACTAACAGTAAAGTAGAACAATCCTGACAATATATTGTAATAAAAATTACACAAATGCATTTTTCCCCCTCTCTTTCAACTGCTTTGGTGAGGGTTGTATATACAAGGTAGATACATTGAAAAGTGGGTGATTCATATCCCCAGATGGGACAGTTTGGGATTTCTTCACGCTGACAGGAAAGCAATTTAAAACTCATGAATTATTTATTTCTGGAAACTTTCCATCGATATTTTTCAAATTTTAGTAAATGAGGTCATTGAAAAACTATGGAAAGGAAAACTACAAAAAAACAAGAGGAGAAAGTAAGAACTGTTTTATTATGTCCAAGTATATAGCTGTTTAAGAAATTATACATGCTAAATACAAATTCACTAAACTAAACATATCCTAGTTAAATTTTTCATATGAGCCTTGCTGTTTCAGATTCTCTTCTGAGGATAAAGACTGGGGTTTTAAGCTACTTCCTTTTTCTTCCCAAGTTAAGGACCAGCTTGAATTGTCAACTTGGAAAAGGGAAGATCAGGATGTCAGTGACCTTAATCCTGGTTGGGGAAAGTGGTTTTAGGTCTGTGGCCAAAAGGATTTACTAATCTTCGTCTTTTGAACTTGACCAAATCAGGGACGAAGGCTTGACTATGGCATATATCTCACCTGGGGCCTGGACTGTAGCCACTGAGCAGAAGGTGGGGACTATTTCACACAGCTGATGGGTTTGATTTGAGAAAAGGGGAAAGTGCTGACTCCTGCGGTCAGATCCTTCCCTCCATTGCAAGTACCAGACACAGTGCCCTTCCAACCAGGCAAAGAAATTGCTGGAGGAATAGAAAGGCCAGGAGTGGTAGTCTCACGGAACACTCCTCTGCAGAAGAAAAGGCTAGTTGGCAGGTGTTTCTCTTAATAGTAAGCAACGCTTTGTATCTGGATGGAAGAAATAACCCTCCTTCGGGGTGGGAAAAAAATCACCCTCCTTCTTGGTATCTACTCACAATATGATCAACATAGTTCCTGACCCTGGTTAATCATGAGTTGTGTGCCTACTCGTAAAACCATTTTCACTGCTGACGCCAGTGTTACAGGCTTTGTTTTCTTTCTCCCAGTTCAGCTTTGGTTACCATTTCTGTCCTATTGGTTTTGATCTACTATCTTCTTAAAATTAAAAATTCCTTAAAATTTATTTCTTGACAATTCATACATGTATATAATGCGTGTATGTGTCTGTGGGTGCAAGCACACCGGTTTCTTAATTAGAGTTGGTTCCATGGGTATGAAGGGGAGGGTCATTTATTGGCACATGAACAATTTACATAACAATACACCACTGAAGAAAACATCTTTTCATCTCCCAGGGACCATGATTGCCAATAACTCCCTAGGTAGGAGTAGGCCCCCAGCCACCACCTAGGATATTAATCTCTTATCCTAATTGTTATAATTTCTCTTTAGTTTTTTATAATTTAATTTTGTAGTTTATAATTTCTCCTACAGTTCTCTTTAGTTTTTCAACTAGTTGTTTCGAAAATGCTTTCTTCTTGTTTTGTGACTTATTTTGGAGGAAGTTCGTGTCTGTTCACCCAAGATAGAGAGAGCAATGGCAGCTGGCCTCAGTTAGGTTGCTACTGCTATGATAAAGATCATGACAAAAAGCAATCTGGGAAGGAAAGGGTTTGTCTCACCTCACAGCTTACAGTCTAACATGGAGGAAAGCCAGGCAGGAACGTGGAGGCAAGAACTGGTGCAAAGACCATGGAGCCATGTTACTCATTGGCTTGCTCCTCATGGCTTGCTCAGCCTGCTTCCTTATGCAACCCAAGACCACCAGCCCGGGTGTGGCACCACATACAGTGGGCTGAGCCCTCCCATATCAGTCACTAATTAAGAAAATGCTCGCCTAGTCTTGCCAAAGGACAGTTTCGTGGGGACATGTTCTCAGTGGAGGCTCCCTCTTCCCAAATGACTAGCTCACGTCAAGTTGACAAAAAACTAGCCAGCACACAGATGGAGGGAGTGATTCATCCAAGTCTAGCTGAGTTCATTGGGGTTACTTACAGAAATACAGAGAGGGGTTACAGATCACAGACAATATATGAACAGCCTTATCACCAGGCTCCACCCCCCGCCCCTTTCCGCTCTCTGCAACTGTTAACTATTTATGTACCTTTGGGGAGGGGGCAGCCTCGTGGGCTCCCTCCTCCTTCCACATGAGACTAGGCTCAATCCCTAAAGCCGAGTGCTGGTGCTCTCAGTTGCTGTCACTCAGGATGAGATAATGACGTGCAGTCTTAAGGAAATAGTCCCACAACGCTTCATCCTTTTCTACAACTGTATTTTTGTTCAAGCCCAGATTCCTGTCTTAAACTTTGCATACATATACTCAACTGTTGGTAAGGTCCAGGCATCAAAATTTATTTCTTACCTTCCTCTAGCATTTTTTCCCTGCTGCTGACTTTCTGCTTGATTTTTAGCTCATGTGTTCCTCAAAGCCACACAGACTTTGTGAGATTCATTGGGGCCATGGGGTGAGGTGATTCAGTGGATTGTTAGAAGCCAAGAAAAATAAGGACTGAAGTCTGATTGCAAAACCTCCATCTGCTTTAGGCTGCAGCACCACTGGTACCCTGTGACATCTTCATGATGACTTAGGTCTGTAGTTTTCCTTTTTCTGGGTCGCTAAGAAAGGTTACAAGGCAAGGAAAGGCTTCAGCATTCAGATATATATCTCTAAGCATTTACATTGTTTCTCAGACTCAGTGTATAGGTTAGGAGGGTATAAAAGCTCTGATTAGCAATCAGTTTTCCCTCTGAACTTTGAAAGCTTTATTACTTTCTGGCCTCTGATGTTGTTTGCAAGAGATCTTTCCTGTTTCCCATTTCTTATCCTTATGACATGACCTGTTCTTTTATTCTTCCCTAGACACACATAGATCCTCTTCTTTGTTCTCAGAGGTTCTAACATTTCAAAATGACTTTTTGTTGTTGTTGTTGTTATTCTTTCTGTATTATACTTCGTGATCCCTTTAATCTGCAAGTCTTTTGGCTGTGAAGAACGTTATGCTAGATTTTCTTTATCTACTTTGCTGTTTGAAGGCCAGTTTTTTAGAGAGTTCAATTACTGTCAAATTCAAGTCTGAAAAACATATTCTTTTCTCCAAAGCTTTCTATTTTTCTTTCTTCTTCTGAGACAGGATTCATATACTCTAGGCTGGCTTCAAACTTGCTAGGTAGCTAAGGACAACCTTGAACTCCTGACCCTCCTGCTTCTACCTCCTTAGGATTAAAAAGATTGTTTACCATGCCTAGATTGATTTTTTTTTTTAGTTCATTTCTAGGATATTTCCTCAACTTTTTACTCAGCTGTTTCTATTTCTAAAAGTTTTTTTTTTTCTCCTTGAAAAAACTTTTGTGGCTTGCTGTGCCTTCTGTGATCTCTGCCTTCACATCACTAAAGAAACAGAGGAAGACATGAAGGCAGAGAGTTTCTCTTGGGTCATGTCCGTGTCTTCTAGGTTGCTTATTTACATTTGTGTTTCCCTCTCTCTATTAGAAATCTTTTAATGTATCTGCTTGCTTTCCTCTGCTTATTCCTTTTCTGTGGTAAAATGCACATAATACAGAAATTTTAGCCACATCTAGGCAATGTTTCAGGGCACTTAAATGTCTTCACATTTTTGGGCAATGGTGCACCATCCCTCTTCAGAACTGTTTTCTTATTTCAAACCAAAGCTCTGTACCTATAAAGTCCTAAATTCCCATATTCGTTCTCCCATCCCTTTGATAACTTTAAGCCACTTGCTTCATAGATTCAACTCTTCTCATCATCTTCTCCAAGCAGTATTGTGTATCATTTTACCCTCTCATGCCTGGATGGTTTCACATTACAAAACATCTTTAAAGTTGATCCAATTGTAACATGCAGCATGTAGCAGGTATTTTATTTTACAAAACAGGGTCTCACTACACAGCCCAGGCTTACCTTGAACTCATTCTTCTCCTACCTCAGCCTCCCCATGCTGGGATTACAGGTGTATGACACCATAGTCTGGCTGACTGGTATCTGGTTGCATGTATATAGCCACATTAAAACAAACAAACAAACAAAATCCCTGTGTTTCATCAGTTGACATTGGATTTGCTCCTATCTTTTGATTGGCTATAGCATAGCTATAAAAACAGATGTACAAATGTCTGTTCAAGTCCCTGCCTTTTACTTCTGACTTACTGTCTGAAGTGAGACATAAAAAAACTATGCTAGAGGTGGTGAGTAGATATACTGGTCACTTGCCAGGAGCACACAGCCGCATGCAGCAAGCAGACCCTGGCTTTCTACTCTGTATTTAGCAGCTAGTGTAACATTTACCATATATGGCCCAGCACTTAGGATGGTATCCGGAACATTCTGAAAGCATGGCAAGTGGACAACGTCCACTCTCTGCTTTTCAGAGGCAGTTTCCCCATACTCTGATATTTCACTGGTCATTTTAATTGCAATTTGGGAGGTGGGGAGTGGAGTCGAAATGGAGTCCCATTTGTTCTCAAGATACACTGATTTTAATTTGCCCCCTAATACTTCTCCTTTCTTTAGGTTTGAGAACAGACACTTGAAAAATAAAGATGAAACCATGTATGCATTGCAGAAATAACGAAACAGTTTCTTCCTCCTAAGCAGTATCTTCTAAGCACCATGCAGGAGCATAGGTTGATGCTATAGAACAGGCTCAGATTCTTGCTTGGGGTCTCTCCTCTGCAGATGCTCCGCACTGGCCTTTTACAGAGTGATACCCCTGACTCCGCAGGTTTCCTAAGGCAAAGTTTCACTTTTCATATTTAAAAAGAAATTAATGCACTTTTTGCTTTTTGGATAGTAAGAGTGTTTTCCATTTGTGCCTTCTCAAAGATAGGGTCTTAGTGTCTGTCCATGATCCAGGCTTTCGAGCCAAGCCCAGGCCTGAGGGCAGGGGAGGGAAGGGAAGAGGACGGGAGGGAACGGGAGGGGAGCAGAGTCCCTGCAGCTGCTGGGGCCTCAGCCTCTTGGAGAATTGGAATGAGCCATTGCCATTCCCAGCACGGTGCCGGCTCCGCTGCGATGTGCGGATATGGAGGGCGCTTGCACCGACTTCTAAATCGTGCTCTTCCTTCTAATCTCCCTTTTCTGCTGCAGGGGATTTATGTAAAAATCTATGCGTGTCTACTTAAGTTCCGCTCCCATTGATGCTATTGGTATTCATTTATTTACTTTACAAGTTCCTAGATGGATTATGCAAGATTGGGCAGTTTTGTCCCGTCTCCCCCCCAACTCTCCACTTTTATCAGCAGAATGCCATCTGCCATCATTAGAGAGGTGGCTGTGGGTGTGGCTGATGTCCTGCATACCAGATTTGCAAGACTTTGTAAGCTCTGCTAATGAGTGTGAGCTGGTCCTGTGTCACAGTGATTTCTAGACCCAAGTCTAATGTCCTTGTTGAAAGCAGCGACGCAGACCCCCACGAAAAAAAAACTGACCGTGCCTCCACCTTCATCCTTGGTCACCCTCCCCCACCCCGACCCCGGAAATCTAACCTTTCTTAACTCTATTTTTGTTTTACTAAGATAAAATGTTACTAACGATGGAGGCTCAGATCTTAATCTTGCTGTGTGCTAAATTCTACGTTATTCTTTATGCTCGCGATGCAGGTTTATTCAGAGCAGCTCTTGGCGGGGTTCACCGGTTCCTGCCGAGAACCAGTGAGAGAGAGTGGGAGATGGGAGGGCTGGGGGGGAAGGGGGAGGAGGAAGTGCAGAAAGAGAGAGAGAAGGGAACCGGAATGTCTGGATTATATAGTGAAGAGGGAGGGGCTTCCCCTGCCCCTGGGCCGGAAAGTTTAGGGTAAAGGGTGGGGTATGCCAGCCCAAGGCCTGTAACAGGTAGGGATTGGGGGATGCTGGGAGCACCTGGAGGTCAGGTCCACTTTGGTTGAAAGGGCACCTCAGCTGCTTGCAGGTCCAATGCCTAATAGTAAGTTCTGGCAAAATGTTTCCACTCATGCTAACTACCGACAGCTGTCAAGATCTAGAATGTTCATGCCCCATTCCAACCACTCTCTATACAAAGGACCTCTGCTCTCACGCTGGAAACTAGGTTACATAGCCGTGCACCCTGTGTTCCCTCGTGTCTTGCTTCTGTGGTCCGTTCATCTCATTGCAGTTTGTATTTTTAGCTGTTGGAGAGCCACGCTATAATCCTTTTTATTTAGCCCTCCACCGACCGCCACTTATATTGGTTGGGGCCTGTCATGAATACAGCTGCCATAAATGTGTTTATTCAGATACTTTTAAATCAGTGCATTACCGTGTCTCTTGGGTAAATGTCTGAGACCTGAATGACTGTCAGAAGGCAGGTGCGCCTTCACAGTGCCTGGTACATTGATTTCCAGTTGCTGTACCATTCATAGCACCACAAACAGCATCTCTTTCTTCCCGTTCTATTTTCTGAACATTTAGTTCCAGTTTGAAATAGACAGTCATGACATAAATATTCATGTGATAATTAGTGTCTTTACTTTGAAAAATATATTTTATTATTTACATGTATATATGTGTGTGTGTGTGTCAATGCCTGTGTACATGTATAAGTGTGTGAGTGCAGGTGTCCACAGAGGCCAGAAGAGGACGTCAGATCCCCTGGAGCTGGAATTACAAGCAGTTTTATCCAAGGCATTAATTAACATGAAGGATTCAGACATTAAACAACATGTGACCCCTGCCTTCACCCTGGCTCCCTGCCCCGGGGAATGCTGAGTCTGGAAGTCTGGTGAGCTGCTTTCAGCTCCGTGTGCCGGCACGTCAGTGCTGTGGCTGTGTGTGCAGGGCTTGCGTGCGCAGGAGTTTATATGCTCATATGAAGGAGATATGCGCTCAATGAGCTGTGAATACATACCTCAGGGAGCCACCTGGAGACACGGAGATCTGGGACAGGAAGTTTTAGAAGACGACAGGAAACTATCTTGTTCTAACCAAATAAGGATGTCATAACTTTATGACAGCTAGAAGCCAAATGTCTTGAGAAAGGACAGTTTACTCCAAGATCTTACAGTTAATATTGATCAGACACATGCACAGATGTCTTTTATTAAAATACATCTGTCAGCAAATTAGTGAAATTGTACAATGTTGCCATCTAATGATGAGAAATATATTTTATAGTTATCAATAAACCTTGAATATCCTTGCATGGTAATACATAAACAGTTAGTTCATTAAAAATGTATTTATTTCAGTTAGCATGAAAGTGTTAGGGTTCATGTTGGCGTTTCAAACAAATTAGTTCTCTCTCTCTCTCTCTCTCCCTTCCCTCCACCCCCTCTGTGTTTGTGCTGCTGAACACACATGTGAGAGCACACTCATGTGAAAGCCTGTGGACAACCCCACGAGCCATCTACCTCTCTTCTTTTTTGCAAAACAAGGTCCCTCGTCAGCTCTGTTAGGTTTTCTCTGTCTATGTAATATGCCAGAATTAAAATCACTTTTCTTTGGGGCAGCTGTCAGTGGTTCCACTGGTCTCAGAGGTCGAGACCTGGGAAATCGTTGGTGGGAGGGAGGGGGAGAGAGAGCAGAAGAGGAGGCTGGAGGGTCCTTTTCTCCTGCAGCACACACCTGGGGCACCTGGTGGGACAGGTGATGATGTGAGCACTTGGTGCAGACCAGTGGAAGAGCCTGTAAGTTATCAGTTAGGGGTAGGGGTCCCGGGGTTGAAAGCCAACATTCCAGCCTTTCTGTTGATAATAAACGAATAAGGAGCGACGGAATTGTCTATGAATACTTCCTGCTGACATTGGGACATTGTTTTAGGACACAAAAAGCTGGAATGTTGGCCAAATCCAGGAAGAGCAGGCTGAGTCACTCACTGTCCAGACTCTGCAGGACCATCTGGGGCTAAGGAAGTGAAGGCCCAGTTGGAGCAGTCTGCAGTCTTTAATTGATTGGGAATCTGCTGGAACAGATAAATATTAGGGACAGAACGTAAAGTTAAGGAGTTTGGAGAAATTTTTTGTCTTGTGTACATTTGAAACTTTTAGGTCCATCATCCTGGTACTTGGGGAAGGGGAGTCCCAAAATCAGGGAAAGGGGGAAGGATCCCACCCTCTAAAATGGGCAATAAGGGGGGGGACCTTAGGCTGCTGATTGACAGAGGTATTTATCTGGAGGCCATTTGACCCCTGAGAGGCGGATTCAAGGCGATTCCTTGAAGCTTACAAGAACCTTTTTAAGTTTACAATCAGAGGTAAGTTTCAGACATGTTAGCATCGCCATTGTTTGTAGCCCGTACTGGAACCACATTGTCGAGAAGGTAGTAGACTCACACCTTTGTGTCAGGCTCAAGGTTCTCCAAGTAGGCTAAGCTGGGTGGCCAGCCAGCCAGCCCCAGCGACCTGCCTCCCCCACCCCCCACCTCCCCACCCCGACTCCACTGACGCCAGGGTTACAGGTGCTTGCTAGCCTACCAGACTTCTTCTACGTTTAATTTTTTTTGTGGGTTCTGGAGATGGACTCTGGAGTATAATTTGAGATCAGGTATTGTAACGCCTCAGAAGTGTTCTTTATTTAGGATTGCTTTGGTTAGATGTGGTCTTTTGGCGTAAAAGAAATTTTGGACTTTTCCCTTCTTTTCCTTTTTCCGTTAAGAGCTCCGTCGCTCTGGATGGAGCACCGGACCCACACATTGCCTTTGGTAGTACGCTCATACCCGCAGCATTGATTCGGCAGATCCAGGTGCGGCCCTTCTTAATCGCTGCACGTGTTTTATTACATCTGCACATTAACTTTTATTACATTATTCTCACATTCACAAACCACTTCAAATATTCTTAAGTGTAAAGCTTTTTACACTTAAGAGATATGTGAGTATCTCTTTCATGAGAACAATTCCTAAAAGGGCAATTTCTTTGTCTTTCTGTGAAGCAGCATCTTGCTACAGAACCCAGACTGGCTTTGAAATCCTGACAGTCCTCCTGCTTCACCCTCCCATGTTCTGGGACTATAGGTATTTGCCACCAAATCCTGTTCTAAAGAAAAAAAAAATTTCTTTTAAACATATATACATTTAAGACTGTTTAGATATTATCATTTATGACTCCAGTGAATTTTACCATGGAACGTTTGAAACACATTTCTGTCTGTCACTTAGGATTTTCCTGTGTGGAGAATTTATTTATTTATTTATTTATTTATTTATTTGTTTGTTTGTTTGTTTTGAGAAAGGATATTGCCATGTGGTGCCAGACAATTTCTACCTAAACCTCCTGAGCTTTGGAATTATAAGTTTTCAGCTATCACGTGTGGTTGAGAAATTTTGTTTTTAAGTTATTATTATTATTATTATTTTGTTATGCTAAAGATATTTTGGTCTTGCTTCCAAAGAAGGTTTCTCTGAATCCTACATTATAGGTATAAACATTTTTGTTCCTGTTAGGTTAACTTATAATGTATTTGGTACTTATTTTTGTCAAAGCTGTGAGACAGGGGTTCAACTTTATTTTTCATTATTGGAGATCTAGTTCATGAAAGAGAAACAACCTTCTTGTCTATCTTGTATCCTTGAAGTGATGCTAGTTGCTAAGGAGACAGCAGCAAACACCAAAGACAGGGGTCTTATTCTCATGTGGCTTATTTCCCAACAGATATACACAAATTGTATACTAACATTTAAACAACATACTGATTTGTGTGTGTGTGCTTAGAGAAGGCAAGGTTTTTCATTTGCTAAGATGTAGCTCAGTGGTGAGATACATCCTCAAACAAGATTCTATTTTTTAAAATAAAGTGTTTAGTAGAAAATAGGTCAGTTCTTATGCTGGGGAATGGCTTCTTTTGATTGTTGAGGGAAGTCTTGGAAAACTTGAAATTAGGGAATAAGCCAGAGCTGGCCTTAATGCTAGTTAGGACCATTGAGGAGTTAGGACATAATGAGCTGGCTTCTTAGCTCCTAGTGACATGAAAACAAGGAGAACCATGAACACAGGCTTTCCTCTGTCCAGTTCTGTCTGCTGTGCGCTTGGCCCCTATCATTCCGTAATTGTTTCCTGAGTGATCTACGTTTTCAAACTGTGGGTTTCTATCTTTTGCAGCCTTCATGGGAACAATCTTTAGAAAAATCTTTAAACTTTCAGTTGGCACATAAAAATTGTGCATATGTGTGGAGAATAGGAAGATATTTACAAAACACATACACAGTTCAATCAGATCAGGGTGATGGGTATATCCGTCACTCAGACATTTGAAATTTGTTTGTGTTGGGAACATTCAAAATCCTTTAGAGCAGCTGCTTAGAACTATACAACTAATTGTTGCCATAGTGACCACATAGCCCTACAGAACGGTAGAAGTTATTCCGTTAGCCTGACTGTACCCTTGTACCCATGAGCCATCACCTTATCTGCTCTACCTTTCCAGCCTCTGGAAACCACTGTTTTCCACTTCATCTTCTACACATAAGTGGAAACTTTTGGTATTGACTGAATGATAATCAGCCTGTCTTGCTTATTTTAAATTATAATTTTTTTGTATGTATGCTGTCTTCTCTACATGAACATACCACATGCATGCCTAGTGCCTGCGGAGGTCAGAGAAGTTCCTCTGGAACTCGAATTATGGATGGTTGTGAACTACCATGTCAGTGCTGGGTTCTCTGCAAGAGTAATGATTGTTTTTAACCACTTTATTGTCTCTCCAGCTTCAAAGTTGTTTCTCTCTCTTTCTCTGTCTCTTTCTTTCTTTCTTTCTTTCTTTCTTTCTTTCTTTCTTTCTTTCTCTGTCTCTTTCTTTCTTTCTTTCTTTCTTTCTTTCTTTCTTTCTTTCTTTCTCTCTCTCTCTCTCTCTCTCTCTCTCTTTCTTTCTTTCTTTCTTTCTTCTTTCTTATTATTTATTTATTTTTTGAGATGGCTTCTCACATGGCTCACCCTGGTACCAGACTTACTTTGTAGCTGAGGATGAACTCTTGTCCTGCCTGACTCTGCTTCCCAAATACTAGGATTACAAACGCAAGACTACTGGATGGCAATCATAATGAAGTTGCATTGGAGGCTATTGTAATCTCCCCTTTCCTCCCTCACTCTTCCTATCCCTTCTCCTTTTTCTTCTTCTCTCCTTTCTTCCTTTTTTGAAGTTGGAGCTTGCTATGTAGCCCAGGCTGGCCTTGAAATCATGATCCTCCTCCATCAGCCTCTGGAATTACAGGTGTGTACCATCATCCCTGACCTGATATCATTTTGAACAATCTCCACTGGGCTTTTATTGTATTGAGTGGCAGTGCCTTTCACAGGTGTAGTCCCTGACAAGCACTTATTGTACAGTTATCCTATTTTGCTAATTAAAGACAAAACAATTGGGACTTATTAAATTGTCTTACAGAAGCAGAGCACTCAAGATGAAACACACCTGGATACAGGTTCACACCACCACCGCACACTGCACACTGCAGCATTGTGTAGAGTAAATACTTACTCAATCTTTTCCTTTTCCTCAAGGCCAATGTACTCTTCCAAAAACAGGAGTTGATATCAATATGAATAATTGCAGCCCGAGTTTGTAAACCATGGGCCATAGCTGTAAAAAGTTTATTCTGAAGCCACTTAAAAGTGCAGTCAGAAGCCATGTAAGTAAAACAATGTTATGGGCTAGGCATGGCCAGACACACCTTTAATTTCAGCACCCAGGAGGTCAAGGCAGGAGGATCACTATAGTTTCAAGGCTAGTGAATATCAGGACAGCCAGGGCTACACTGAGAGACCCCATCTCAAAGCAACAAAACAGCACAAAGACAACCACTTACAAACACTTCTAAAATGTCTAATTTTGACAAAATACAAATTCTTGTATAACAAAATAAGCCATTTGTAAAATGCAGCTGTCAGAAGCTCTTGCGCACTGTTTTCTGAGACTTCACAACTTAGCAAAATACATCAAAAAGCAACCAACCTTAGCCAGCCTTTGAGAGGCTCAACAGGAGCCACGAGAAGACTTACCTGGGTGGGTTGAATGACAGAGCTGGGTGAGGGAGAGCTGGGGGTGGGGAAGCCTTTCCAGCTGGCTGAAGAAGCAAGAGTGACAGCATGGAGGTGGGAGAGAAAGCAGCAAAAGCCAAGGGCAGCTGAGAGCTGATCAGAAGGGGGATGAGCCGAAAAGGCAACTCCATTAGATCAGAGCTTTCCTTACGCGGTTTTCTGAGGCTGGGAACTAGGCCTGAGGCTCTGGGCTAAGGCCACATATACTTCATGGGGAAAGTGGCTCTAATAAAAAAGTCTCTGAATAGGTGACATGCACAGTTGAACCCCAAACCAAACGTGTGATGGGTCCAAGATGCTGCAAATGATCGCTGCCAGAAACACATCCGCTCAGGTCTGAGAGGATGTATGTCATAAGTTGAAGTATTTTTAATTAGACATACAAAGTTTTCTGATCGCATAGAAACAAACATTTTAATGATGAAGACAACGTTTTTAATATTTTCTCTATAATTCCTCACTCAGCATGTATGTTTGGATTGTTTTGTGTCAAAATGTCGTAATTTAAAATTGCAGTTTGAATTGCTGATTTGAGTTTTATATATATATACAAAAATTACATGAATTCTGGCTTGGGATTAGGACAGAATTTCTAACAGTTTCTGAAATGACTTTAACTATACTTCTGTCATGCTGTGCTATGTGTTTATATAAAATGACATCTCATCATTGATGATTATAAAATCAAAATATTGATAACTATGAAAACTATGCCATGCTGCATCAACTGTTCAGTAAAAACCAGTCAGGGAAGGGATGGAGAGTGGCTACATAGGAGATCAGATTTCTTCAACTACTCAAGCTAGATAGTAGTGGCAATGCATAACTCTGTGAATGTACCTAATGCTATTAAAATGAAGAACATGGTGACATTGATGAAAAATGTCTCAGGTATGTGAAGATCTGCCCCCGGTCACACAGTCAGAGCTGGACTAGTCAGGTCCGTGGGTACAACACGGGCTTAGACAAGCAGATGTTGAATGTTGAAGGCACTATAGCAAAGAACAGGATTCTTTGTCATTTCACCCACATTAAACCATCTTTCTGTGTCCTCCTGGGCTTTCTCTCTGCTTGGGCTGGGCCAGTAGATGTCCAGAGCACAACAGCTCAAGGCCACACTGTTATTTCTGTTTTCCTGGATGACAGGTTGCAGCTGGCCAACTCCTTTTGTGCTCAGAAATGCAGATTGTTCAGCATCTTGGTCCATTTTTTTTTTCCTGCTCTCCAAGATAGCATCCCTTCTTAGATAGCAAAGGCCTACTTATTAGAATATTGTGCTTAGCTTTTTCCCAAGCTGCCTGGGGATGGGTCCATATGGTGGCATTCTTGATTCCCAGAGTAACTTAAAGGGGAAACTTTCACAATGTCTGGAGCCCTTGATGTCCTGCAGATGAAGGAGGATGTCCTCAAATTCCTCACCACAGGAACCCACTTAGGTGGCACCAACCTTGACTTTCAGGTGGAGCAATGCATCTACAAAAGAACAAGTGATGGCATCTACATCATAAACCTGAAGAGGACCCGGGAGAAGCTGTTGCTTGCTCAGGCTATTGTTGCCAGTGAGAACGCTGCTGATGTCAGCTTCATCTCCTCCAGAAACACTGGCCAGGGTTCCTTGACCACCCTGGCTATCAGCATGGGGGCAAGACTCAAAGCCATGGCCAGTAAGAAGAGTGAAGGTGTGGGGCTGCTATACCCCAGCACAGCTGGACTGCCCTCCTTCTCAAGGTGAGAATCGCACACACAAAAGAAGAAATGGCATCATTCCAGCATAGGAAGATGGCCCTTCCTACCTCTTCCTCTTGACCCACAAGTGGTACTCTACGTACCTCCCAGCCCATTTGCCCCTTTTCACTTTACACTCAATAAAAAAAGTAGATAAATGAATGACCAAAAAAAAATGTGCTTATCCTGGAGATCTGTCTTCATGCGGTCCTGATTGAATTATGAGGACAGAGTGTTATGAAATATAATGCTTCAAGGGGGTACCATGGTGGGCCAATGCCACAATGTGCCCCTGGGAAATCACACCATGCAACAGATCTGGTTAAAGGAGGCTTGTTAGGGTGGGGGTTGGGATAGGGAAGACCTAGAGAAGGTGTAGAGGCAGACAGACTGGAGCAGAGCTATAAGGGCAGAGAAGGGGTGGGGTGCAGAGGAGGACAGAAAGGGAGGGAGACAGAGAGAGTTGGGGTGGCAGGTGTTTGTTTTGTCAGCAGCACACACCTGTCACACCTGGCAGTAGCAGCAGGCCATGATGTAAGCAATTGCTAGGTCCCTGAGAGCAGGCCAGCAAAATTGCCTGAACGCTAACAGAGAGAATTCAACCATAGCATTCTTGCCCACCATTTTGTCAATCACGATTCCTTCTTCAAGCCTGTGCTAACCATTCCTTGATCTTCCATATTTATGTCCCCCAAACTCTTAACTTCTAGAGCTTTGCTGGATGCTAAATAGTTGGGATGAATCCAAAATGGCGTCTTTCCTTCCCTCCCCAGTTCTACCCCATAACATTTCTCTAGGTGAGCCTGTGAATTTTACAGGATGTGCATCATCTCTCTCTCTCTCTCTCTTGAACCTCAGCCTGTGAAAGAGCCTCCCCAAGGGCTGGGTACAGCATGACTAGCGTGGGGTTGGAATTAGCTGTGAATGACCATTTTACATTTGAGAGTCAAGGAGTCTTTGAACTAGAAGGAGGAGCAGGGGCACATAGACGTGTTCTCCTTTATGCTTGGCCCCTTCACTGCTTGTCTTTCACGGAGCATGCTCTGTACACCTGCACACACTGACACTCTGAAAAAGACAGACCTTCCTGAAGCATAGTTTGTATTTCCCAGAAATACAAAAAAAAAAAAAAAAAAAAAAAAAAAAAAAAAAAAAAAAAAAAAAAGAAAGCTGTGAGGGAAGATATGTATATATCTTCTAATATAGGTAGGAGGCCCACAGTAACTGTGGAAGCTGGTCTGGGGCGTATTCTGTGCAGGCAGGCTCAACAAGACAGGTTGGATAAGACATGACGATGTGTTTAAGACACCATACCCGAGGGCTACTATACAAAAGTTTCCAGGGCCGCCTTAGCCTTTAGCTTATACTCAACAATTTTAGTCTTTGCTTTCTTTCTTTTATTTTTTTAATTCTCTCTCTTTCTTGGTAAGTTTATTGATTTTTATCAATGCTAAACAGATAGGCTCTAGATACACTCAATGCAAAATTGTAAGTTATTTCTTCCTGACCCAGAAAGAAAGAATTTCTGGAGCTGGGTAAAGGATTTTATGTATTAGAAGGCTAAGGCGTCCTTCCTGAAGGTGACTTCTTTGCTCTTTCTCCCAAAGCCTGGGCCACATGGCTCTCAGGTTTCTGAGAGGAGAGGCTGAGCCTCCCTAAGTTTAGCCCAGGCACCCCACAAAGTAAGAATTCAATGTATGCAGCAGAGTCGGCCTTGCCTAATGCATTTGGCTCTTTTGTCCACAGGAGCTCATATCCTTTTGGGAAATGCTGTGATTTAAGCTGAAATGTGGAGGAAGGGGAGGGTGGGGAGAAAATGTAGACTCATGCCATATAACCCCCTATCTCCAACCACTTAATAACTTGGCTAAAAGCCACAATCAATACAGAACCATCAGCCAGGCTCCAGCCCCTTGATGCCTCCCCGATCAATCAGCAAGATTTAGTAAGCCACCAGTTGGAATCTATGTCACTTAAAAAGTGTGGATTCCTGGGCCAGTCCTATAGAAACTGATTAATTCCTCCTGGGCACTTTGATTAGCTTCCATTTGGAGAGCAGTCGCCTGTTGACAGAAGGCCAGCTGGTAGACCTTCCAATGTATGCCGAGGATGTGCAGGCGCTTAGCACAGGAACCACTCACCCCACATCGCTCTTCCATCAATTAATAGGACATTTTCCCTGTGGAACCACAGTTAGGGAGAACTGTCAGATGCGCTAAGCTTATTGCCCTCATCCCTTCTGCATTTATCATCTAACAGCTCATTATTGTTTTAAATGTTATAAGTAGTTGTGATTGGGCCTCAGTTTTCATGAGGAAACTGAGGTAAGGTAAGGCTGACATTTCCTCTCAGTCAGAGCTGAGGAATCCCTGTGCTGTGGGTCTCAGATCTCACCTTCCCAGGAAACTATCTACAGTGACAAGGGTCAGGAAGGAGCATGTGGGTTCCAGTGAGGGGAGCCAGAAGGAGCTACAGATATCCACTGCTAATGCCTCAACACGTTCAGCTCTACCATTGATGCTTGCCTAGAGTCTCTCACAGCTGCTCTGACTTCTTCCTCTATCCTCATTATGTTCGCTATCAGAATCCCGTATTCACTGGTTATGGTGAGTCTGGCCTACAAGGTGCTTCGTGGTGCCTCTCACCACTCACCCCCAACTCAAGACAGTCCATCTGCTGTGACCTCTAGATTCCCGGACTCTTCGCTTACAAAAACTTCTCTGTTCTCGGCCTTCTCTCTGAACACCCGGTTTCTTCCTGCACTGAAGAGGATCTGGCCTTTCCCAGCTGCTTCCTCCAAGTCGCTAAGTGAAGCCCAGGGCTCCACCTCACCCTGCCTCTTCACATCAGGTCGCCCCACTCCTGTCCATACCTGCTTCTATTTTCCTTTCATTTTTCCCTCATGTTATCAGTCTGTGTCTGGGCTCACCTTTTAGGGCTGTTTCTCTTGGCCAGCCTGCAGATCTCTCATTCTTCCAAGCATGGCTCTACCTCATTTTTATTTATTTCACAGTGTCTCCAGGGGACTATCCAACATCACTCTTCCATCAATTAATAGCACATTTTCCCTGTGGAGCCACAGTGAGAAGATCCATCAGATGTGCTCAGTTCTTGAATTCCTCTGCTCTGCTCTTCTGTTTTGCTTTAGCCATTCATGGCCACAGCTAATGACATTTCCAGCAACTGTGTTTCACAGAGCTCTGACCACCACCTCTACCTTCCAATTCTGCATCTTACAGGCAAACCTGGTGATCCCTCAGAGCGACAGGAGAACGATCCAGTATGCCGGTGTGGTCCTGTCCTGCCCGTAGCACCTCAGTGTAGCTTCCAGTGGAAGCCAGTTGGGGCAAGGCAGGTAAAACAACTGAGCCTTGTGTTTGACTTTCGGCTTCACATAGAATGCTGCCAGCAGCACACTGATTTGTTCGCCTTGTTTCCTGCCAGGTGACTATTTGATACCTTCTCCTGTCACCCCCCAATCTGCTGAACATCCTCACCCAGCTAGGAACTGAGATGAAACCTCACTTCTTGCATCGCCGGGGGAAATCGAGCCATCTGAAGAGATGGTTTCTTCAGACCCCACTACCGCCTTTATCAATGTAGCTGCACCGTATGCTCTGCCTTCTGCTCTGTTTCTCTGTGTGCACCATCAGTGCTCCCCCACCGTAGGAAAAGCCCACCTTGCCTGGCATGCCAGGCTAGCCCTTCTCCCTGCTGTGTTTTATACTATCACTCCCCTTCCCATAACATGCTGTCATTAGTTCCACCTGGAAGAACAAAGCCTTCAGCTGGCCCTGTTTTCTCACTGTCTGCTGACTCTTCCTCCCTTTGGATTCAGCAAGGGTCCTGACAAGAACTTTTCAGTGGGATGACTGGAACAAACACCGAACTAAAACTGGTTAAAGAGAAGCTGGCAGCATCGAGTGTAGCCACCCTTTCAAGGTGTTTGCTTCAGGGGGCTGAGCAGACCCTGCACATTGACAGGTCAGAAAGTTTAAATTTTTTAATGAGTCAAGGGCACAGGAAAGGAATCTGGAGAAAGCAGGTTTCCATTTATTGGATGCTCATTAGAAGCTTTGCATGCTCGACAGCCCCAGAGGACAGATACAGTAAGACAGAGAAGCTGTTTCTACCAAGAAACAACTGAGAAAGAGGTACATGGAATGGGATGAGCAGTCTGAGGGCTTAATTAGTCACTGACAAGCAGACAGAGGCTTTGACCTGTCTTCTCCTGCCCCGGCCAAGGAACTGCTAAATCCAAATCACAGATACTCACAACTTTGCTTTCACAGCTCCTTTTACTAGACATGAAAGTATCCTTAGGACTGTAATGATTTGAGAACATGTATCTGTCTTTCAGGAGCAGAAGATCACTTTCCTCCAAGCCACTGATATAGTCCATGGTCTACATATTATCTACCTTGTGTGTCTTCTAGGGAAACATGATTTTTAAGATACTGATAAGTTAAAGTCTTTTAAAAACGCTGCATAGCACCAGAATCAACTGTCAACTGAGTTTGGTTCATGGGCAGTCATTCTCCAATCTCTGCTGTCATCCTCAAGCCAGAGGATTCCCAGGATGACACCATCCAGTCTCTTCAGCTCTGCATGTCTACCTAGGATTCCCCAGAACCCCAGAGCGGTATTATGTATGGTGGCATACACCTTTACTCCACTGCTTGGGAGGCAGCTCTCTGTGTGCTCCTTAGTCTGCAAAGGCATTTCCAGGACAACCAGAGCTGCATAGCAAGGCCCCGTGTCACAAAACAAAACACAAAGCTCCTCCAGGAAACTCAAGTTTCTGACAAACTATACCTGCATTTGACCCAATGTGTATGACTAGGCACACACATGTACACATAGCCCTGAACATACATGTGTTTGTACACAGAAAACAGAAGACGTGTTGCTTTCAATAATTAACAAACAGCTTGAGATCACTCACTTATGGAAGAGGAAGCAGATTTATAGTGATGTTTCCAGAGCACAGAGACTTGGGCTCCTAAGAGCCTCACCCTGGGTCTCGTGAGCTTTGGGGTGTCTTGGAGCAGGGACAACGAAAAGGGGAGGTTGTATGGTGTTGATGACCTTGTGGAGAAGAAGGTGACTCTCTAAATGGAACTTCCATTTAGTTGGGGCCTTTGGGACTTCACCTGGCCCTGCTCAGTGCTGGGCACATCACGGAGATCCAAAAGATACCGTATGACTAGAAGACAGGACAGAGGGAAGGAAAGGAGAAAAGATGAAGGTGGGAAGGAGCGTGGTAGATAGAGAGGTGTTTGTGGGGGCTCGTCCTGCATGAGGAGCCCAGCCAGGACTATGATAAAATGTATTGCTTTTCAGGACAAGAAGGGGTGATTGTGGCGGTAGAAACTAGGTCAGGCTCTTTGTAACATTTATAAAAGAAAATTGGAATAGAATTATTATTACTTTTTTTTTAAACTGGCAGACAATTACACAGGTTCTTTTTGTTAACATCCAAAGCTTTTCCTCCTATCTGGAGAGAAACAGTTTCCCCTCTGTGGCCATTTTAGCTATGAGCCAAAGAAGTCATTCAAGAGAAACATGAAACATTTCTTTGAGAATGACCATATAATTTAAAGTCTGAAATGACTACATTAAGATTCTGTTTAATATTGTGCCTGCTCAGGAAGAGGGAAAGGGGCAGAGTGGCTGACGTGTGGCCACACTGAATAGCACAACAGTAGAGTCAACTCTCCTTTCATTGCATTAAACATTGACTCTTAAGAGTTGCCTCAGCTCCCTCGATTTGATGTGACTGGGCTAAATGAATAGTGGGTATATGTTTCCCTGGCTTGTCTACTTGAAGCACAGTGGAGGGTGGGCATTCCCTTTTCATCTCACCATGAGTACCAGCCAGAAGCTGGTAATTGGGTGATGTATGAGCCCATCAGCTTCATCCCCTCCACCTGGAGAAGGAGATTGCCATCATGCTCTAGGAAGGTGTACACTTAGGTTTTTTTCCTTTTGCTGTGTGAACTCTGTAACAGGCTTGATTTATCGTATATCCAGTGAGTCTCGGGGGACACCCTCCATGGTCCCTCTATTATGTGACAGACTTTTTTTCTGGAGAGACGCAATTCACACCCGTTTACTCACACCAGGAAGGGGACCCAAGACAGACCAATGTATCAGTTGTTTCAATTTCCAATCTGGTGAACCAATGAACTTTTAACTTTTTTAAATTTAATTTTATTTTTATTGATTACAATTTATTCATTTTGTATCCCAGCTGTAGCTCCCTTGTCCACCTCTCCCAATCCCACTCTCCCTCTTTCTTCTTCTCCTATGCCCCTTTAATTTTTTTAATAGAAGTATGAGTGAGGGGTTATTTATGAGGAGCAGCGATGAATCAAAGGCAGTTACATCCCCCCAAAGCCCAACCCAACACGGGTAAGGACAAAGCCTGCAACTCTGCAGTCCTCCATGCAGCTTGAAGGCAGCTTGAAAATCCAAATCTCTCTCTCATTTTATTCTGGCCAGGGGCCTTCAGGAATCTTTTAAGTTTCCATCTCCCTGACATATGACTTTCTGTTTTAACCTCCCCAGGCTCCCCAGCCTCTTCTTCCTTCCTGGAGAGAACTTTTCACTTTGGAGGGAAACTTGCAGTTCATAGGAATGCCATGTAACACCCACAGAGTGGCCTTTCTCTGGGTCCGTGTTCAGTCCTTCTGCACTCCCATATGTTCACCACAGTGAACATAACGCTTGCTGTAGGAGATGGCTTTCTTCTCGCAGGCAGAAAGTGTCCACCCTCTGCTCCCACATCCCTGCTGCTTCCTGTCCAGAGGAAGTGAGTCTGGCCTGTTCATCTGTTCAAGTGGTAACTTGGCCTGTGTGCTCGGGTCCCTGCTTGCCTTTCTTTTGGTTTTCTCTTGTGTGCCCTCTTATTTCTTGCATGTATGTAATGCCTGTCCTCTGTCCACCCACAGTGCGTGAGGTCAGGTGAGCGGTGACAGGTCTTCAAGTTGAGCTGGGGGGCCATTTCCAGAGAATGTGGGGTGATCATTTGAAGGTAAGCATTAAGCCGTTTTTCTGCACAGAATTCACCACTGATAAACTGAGTGTTGTGGATTCCAACTTGAGTTTTGTTTCAGTTGTTTCTGGCCTTGAAAGAAATGTGGGAATAATCATTGGCACATTGAAAGTCTAGAGTCAGTCTTCAGGGTGCTCATAGTCTGGGAAGATAGATAGGTAGAAATTACCTATAACAAGGGGGGGGGGTGTTAGCATTTAGTGCATGGCTGTCATATTAGCTAACCAGAATGTAGAATATACGATGCAAGGTCACAAATCTCAGGGGGAAGTGAAAAACACACACACACACACACACACACACACGTCTTTCTTCATATGAATCTATCAAATAATATACATGCATATGTGTATATGTAAACAAATACACACATGGGTAACACTATAACATGAAGAAAAAAGAAAGACTAAATATAAGGGAATACAGAAGGACTGAACACGGGTAATGCATATGAGTTATGAAAGAAGACATAAGGCTAATTGTTTCTCCAATCCTAGTTCTGTCATAGAGTTTTCATTTTGGTGGTAGATATGTGTAGAAAAATGCATTGAGTAGTGAAAGTGTAAAATCCAATGTGAATTACAATTGGAACAGAGAGAAAACCAGGGAGATAGTTCAATCTACAAGGAACATACAGATTCATGGGAAGATTATTGGGAAATATTGAGGAGATATTTTCATTTTGAGGCAGCCAGGGGATTAGTTATAAATCTACTTACTGAATCATCTCAACTCAAAGTCACCACCTGTCAGGTACAACATGGTTGTGGAAGCAGCTGCTTGACACAGTTCCGGCTAGTGGAGCACTGTTGCCCTGGAGAAAACATCTCTGGATTACCAGTCCAAAAATGACGTGGTTTCTCCTGTATGTCTGCCTGCTTTGTTTCTTACTGTGACTCCATCTTTTTCCTCTAATTCAACCCCAGTCAATGCAACTGACTTTTTAAAGGGGATTAGGAGATAAGGAAATTGCTCAGAAACAACCGCTATGAAGGAAGCATTCCTCTTGGCTGTAAAGACAGTGAACCCTGAATTATCTGAACAAGAAATTGAATCCATAAAGGCCTTTTGTGCTAATTGTTTCCTGAAAAACCTTAGTAGGCTCATGGATATCAAACAATATCAGGAATTGGTGGAATTTCCACACTCGTCCCCCAGATTACTGCAGTCAGAAAGGAATTAGACCCTAGAGAAACTACTGGACTCATACGAACTTCCTTTTCTAGAAAGACTTGGTCCCGTGGACGTGGCTCCTTGGAATAAGATAGGGAGATTACAGGAGTTGTGTATAGTTTGTAGGTAGGGGCTAGAGACCCTCTAAACGGTCACTCTTATTACAAAAGATGTTTAGAAAGAGCTCAGAAAGAACTCACCCAGCTGCAGACAGCTAAGAATTAAGAATAGTTTGTTTAGCACCTCTTTGTTCTTATGCCACTTATTGTAACTGCAAGATTTTACCCAGACGACCTACTATGTAGAGGTTTGTCTGAGAAAAGTACTGAGTTAATGATTGAATATGCTTGATTGCTTGCAATATAACCACTGCACGGTGTATGTAGAGTACAACTTACTATGTTTTGTTCTATGAGTTCTTGGGTACAATCACTGTCTCATGTATGTAGAGTTCAGCTTGCTATATTCTGTTCATTCCCATCTGTGGGCCTTTGGGGGGGAAAGACAGTATTCTGGGGAAAGACCAACAGGTTTTTGATCATGCAGAAAAAAATGTGTAAGGAAATGATTTAACAAAAAAAGACTGGGATTGACTCTACTTGATGAAAGAAAAAAAGGGAAAAAAAATGAGCAGACACCCGAGAGATGGATGGCCTCACAAGAACAGTCTCTTGGAATGAGTCATCTGTCAGCTTGTACCTGACCCCGTGTGATATGTGATTTTCTCTCATGCATATCCATTCCTCCCAATCTTAAGACCCACAATTGGCTGAGACTGGTCCCTGCAACCGCCACTCCTTCCTCCATTCCTTCCTGCATATTCAGCCTTAGCGTGAGCAGTATTCTTAGAGTAGGACTCATTGGCACTGGGTAGGTGGGGACCTTCAGAGCCTGTGTGCTAGTTTTCTTTTTGTCAGCTTGACACAGGCTGGAGTCATTTGGGAAGAGGAAACTTTAATTGAGGGATTGCCTCCATTATTCCGGTCATCAGCCAAGCCTGTGGGGGCGTTATCTTAACTAATGACATGGAAGGGCACAGCCCACAGGACCATGCTAAGCAGGTGGTCCTGGGTAGTATAAAAACACAAGTTAAACAAGCCCTGACGAGCAAGCCAGTAAACAACACACCTCCATGGCTTCTGCATCAGCTCCTGCCTCCAGGTTTCTGCTTTGAGTTCCTGTCCTTACATCCCTCAGTGTTGGACTCTGCTGTGAAACTGTAAGCCAAAGGAACCCTTTCCTTCTCCATTTTCTTTTTTGATTATGGTGTTTATCACATAGGAACAGAGATGTTAACTATGACAACCTCTAAGTAAAAAGTTAGCTCACCATGTCTCTGTTTATACCCGTGGTAAGCAATGCTTCCTTCTCTCTCCACTCAAGACAGTCCATTTCCTTCTGTGCTTTCTCTAGCCAGTGCTCATCAGAGGCAGCCAGGGAGATTTCAGACACTACAGTAGCTCTGTGCCCCATCAGCCTCTGTAGGAGAGTCTCTGTGGTGGAGCATTGACATTTTTTAAAAGCTCCCCCAGGAGTTTCTAATGGATGGTCAGAATTGTAAACTACTGATCCAGGCGGACGCAAACCCCATGAGTCATTATCCTTTACCAAGTCAAACAACTGACCTTCTGCCAAGGGAAAATCCTCTTAATTTGGAAAGGTTGTCAATAATGTTATAGGAAGTGATTTTTTTTTTTCAACGTGGAGTCTTTCAGCTTTGAGATAAATCAAAGGCTTCTCTGTGGCTCGGATAAACTCAGAGAGTGCCAGGACAATGCCCAGGCTTGTCTACATGTCAGGTGTTTCCCCTAAGAAGGACAGTACATATATGCAAAGAGCCACGGTGGAGATTCCAGTACCCATTGGGAGCTTAAGTCCGAGGAGATTAGAACTAGTGCACAGCACTCTGGAGAGCCCACTGGGATAGTGTTCCAGGCAGCCTGGTTCAGGATCCATTGTTTTTAGACATGTTTTCGTCTGGGCAGATGTTTGTGGCATAATGCTTGGGGCTTGGAATCTAGTGCTATCTTGGGAGGTGATTTTGAGGTTCATTATGCAGAACAGCTTAAGTAGTTTGAAGCGCCTACAAACCACAGAACTGTGCTCTGTAAATGGGCTGGGCCCCACCTGTACCCTGTGGTTGCTGAAAACTGGAGAATCAGACATGATTCCCTACTCCTGCTCACACAAGACTCTGCAGTCCTGTGGAGACCTGTCCAGGTAGGCACTGGACCCCTTGGCAGCGTCCTGAAGGCTCCACAGGCAAGAAGACAGATGCACCATTTTCCTGGCTACACTGGCTTTTCTCACCCACTGGAGCCACCAATTTTCTGCCTTTTCAACAACTAAATGAGCTTTGTCCGTGCTCAACCCAGGTTGTAATTCATTACCTCCAATCACGATCCTTCCCCTTTGCTTTTTACCCAAAGAATGCAGCAGGGAGGTCATTAAGCCCTTTTCTAAGGGTGAAACACACAGAAAAGCTGTGTGCAGCAGTAATGCACTCTAAGAATTTAAGGGCATTCTCTATGCTTGATTTCACTGCTATGAAGCCAAATGTGCCACTCTTTACAAAATAATGCACAAAAATTATTTTCCGCATCCACAGCCTCTAATAGGCCCCACTGCTCCCAACAATGGGAACTGAGCTTTCTGCTTTAGCTCATGTTTTTCTCAATAAGAGGGAATGTATGGACAATTTTCTGTCCCTTTCCCTTGTTTTTGGAATCTCAACCTCATCACCATAAGGTGCTCTTGTGGTTGCCTCCATGGTTCCCTGTTTCAGTCCATTGTCATATGTATTATTGGTATAAGAAGGATTACATAGATAAATAATGGAAAACGGTGTCCGATGAGTGGTTGGCATATCAGGGAGCTTGGGATTCCCTTGTGTATGATAATGCAAGCAAGCAAATGTGTGCGTATATACACACGTATACATGTATGAGTACGTATATGTGTATACTTGTACATGTGTGTGCATGCATATGCATGTGAGCGCATGTGGGTATGCATATGTCTGTAGAAGTGTGTGTGTTTGCAGGTATGTGTTTTCACCTGTGTGGTCATGTGTTTCTGAGTGTGTGCTTCTGTGGGTGTGCATTTCTATGTGATCACATGTGTGTGTACGTGATTGAGAGTGTGCATGCATATTTATGTATGCCTTTGTGCGCATGTGTGCCTGTATATATAAGTAAGCATATGCACCAATTTCTGTAAATGTACACACACATGTCAGTGTGTATTTGTGTATACATGAATGTTGGTGTGATTGTGTATATGTTTGTGTGTCTGCATCAGAATATGCTTGTATGTGGGTTCATATGTATGTCTTCTGTGTACATGTATCGGCACACATAGTAATTGGTGTGTGTTTATACATGTGTGTATTTAAATGTATATACGTATACATGTGAATGCATACTTGTTCTTTTAATTGTGTGTATGTTCCTATGTGTATATGTAAGTGTACATGCTTTCTTACTTGAGTTTGTGTGTTTAAATATGTATATACATGTATACATGTTGTATATGTTTGATTACGTTTGTATGAGACTTCTGCAGAGGCATGATACAGTCATCTAGACAGGGAGCCAACAACAGACTAAAGTAATTATACCAAAGTCCACCTTGGTGAACTAATGAATGTACTGGGTTTACTCATAGGCACAGGGATGGCTCAAAGGCAGCTGCATCACCAAAACCTCCCCCATCCCCAGCATTGGTGACAACTCATAAAAGCTGCAACTCTGGGGCTCCCTGCTGATAGCTTGACATGTTGGAGAGTCTCCTCTGGGGAGGAAGATCCTTGTGCATTTGGTCAGTTTTGGGGATTTCCTAAGACTTGTGGGTTATTTTACCTTTTTAGACTTTTGAGCCTATTTTTTAGAATTTCCAGCGTCTGCATGAGCCTTCTTCCAGAATGCAATGTTTCAGCTCAGAGGTAACTGTGTCACAATGCAAGCATGTGCATGAGTCAGCGCATATGTATGTTATTATGTAAGCATGTATACACATGCTTGTATGTATGCAAACACACGCATGCATGACCTTGAGAACATGTCTGTAGTGTGGTATGTGGCTGCCTGTGCATTTCCAAGTGGCTATGTGCATACATACATGCACTGATGTGTATGTAAGTTGTTGTGACACTATTCCTATGAAGATGTGAACAAGCACCTAGTCATCCCGGAGCAGGAACTAATGACAGACCAAAGTAAGGGTACCACCAATGTCCAGCTAGGTGAACCAATTAATTGAGACTTACTACAGGACTATGCATCAGGAGTTACTTAGGAAGCAGAAACAACTCAAAGACAGCTGCTTCGTTAAACTAACTCAGCATTGGTGACAGCTCATAAAATCTGAAACCCTGGAGCTCTCTGCATGACTTTCAGGAAGATTAATAGATCATAAAGTGCCTCTTCCAGGTTGCTCAGATGGGCTCTTTGAGTTTCAGACAACTTGGCTGGCTTGGGCCTGTTATACAGTTTAGCTTCTCTGAGAGTGTTTCTTAGCAGTCTTTATTACTAACATAAGCTTGAAAAGAACATAACATAGTACATCTGATTAGTTTCAGGAACTTCCTAAAGCTTCTGTGTTGTTTACTTCCTTAGTCTTAAGGAGTCTCCCTTTAGAACATCTGGAAATCTACCAAGCTTTCCTGAAGGATGGGATGTTTTATCTTAGAGGATATGACTACATTCAACTCCACCCATTCTACTAGCTCTTACATTCTTTCCACCCCATATTCCACATTCCATAATTCCCTGCATCTTGGAGGGACTGACATAAAAGTTTGACTATTTTCCTCTGACTCTAGTGAGGCATGAAGCCCTGTGGCCTGGCATTTATCCCTTTATTTCTAGAATATGGCATATTGGGGGTGGGAGACCAAACCTAGCACTTTGGAGCTTTTAGAATCTAGGCTGTGGGTCTAAAATCACTAGCTACAGCACCATTGACAACCAAGAACTGGGCAGTGTATTACGAGGCCAGGGAGATTTGAACGTAAATGTGTCTAGATAATCTGCTCTTTTCCTCCAGATGGTGTAGGTCAGGGGCTGCCATCCAGTAACAATTGTGCTCCTCCCACTAGAGAATAGTTGGTATTGGCTGGACACCTTTTCTTTGTGATGTTTGGTTGAAATCTCTGTTCAACCCCCACTGGGAAACCCAGTCTGTTCTCCTTCCCTGAACCCTGTCTGCAGGGAGAAAACTATGGGCCATGTTTCCAGCCACCTAGCCAAGGGGCTCAGCTTTTGACTATATGTGGGCACAATCCCAGCTCCTAGCTGACATACTTTGCCCAAGATCTAGAAAACCCCCTTGCTTTAGCCCAGGTGCGTGATTCCCCATTCCTTGGGACTTATGAACCTCCCTGAGAGCAACATCTTATAAACCTGCCTTTATAAACTTTTATTCTGGTCTAATCTGGCATATATTGTGTTGGCAGAAGACACATTATGTGACAGCTAGGAAATGGGTGATATAGGCATGTGGGAGATGGAAGCTAATGATGTTGACAACCATTTCCCATGTATAGGATGGTCCCCACTCAGATGAAGAATTTGGTCCTAAATGTCAACAGATCAATGCCCAGATATTGTGCAAAAAGAGGGGTGATACAGAAAGTAAAAAAAGAAAAATTGTGATAAAAGAGATGGAGGAAATAAGAACAGAAAGAACGACATTGTCCTTTGCTTTACAGAAGCTTTTCAGTTTCATGAGGTCCCATTTATTGATTGTTGCTCTTAGAGCCTGTGCTGTTGGTGTTCTGTTCAGGAAGTTGTCTCCTGTGCCAATGAATTCTATGTTCTTCGCCACTTTTTCTTCTAACCGATTTAGTGTATCTGGTTTTATGTTGAGGTCTTTGATCCGCTTGGACTTTAGTTTTGTGCAGGGTGATAAATATGGATCTATTTTCATTTTTCTGCATGTAGACATCCAGTTAGACCAGCACCATTTGTTGAAGATCTTTTTTCCATTGAATGGTTTTGGCTTCTTTGTCAAAAATCAAGTATTCATAGGTATGTGGGTTTATTTCTGGGTCTTCTATTTGATTCCATTGATCCACCTTTCTGCTTCTGTGCCAATACCATGCAGTTTTTATTACTATTGCTCTCTAGTACAGCTTGAGATCAGGGATGGAGCTACTTCCAGGTGATCTGTTGTTGTATAGGATCATTTTGGAAATTCTGGCCAAGGACCTTGTATAGATATAACCTAGAACCCCTGCTCGGATGTAGCCCATGGTAGCTCAGTATCCAAGTGGGTGCTCTAGTAAGGGGAACAGGGACTATTTCTGACATGAACTCAATGGCTGGCTCTTGGACACCCCCTCCCCCAAGGGAGGAAGAGCCCTGCTTGGACACAGAGGAGGACTTTGCAGACAGGCCTAAAGATACCTGATAAGCTAGGGTCAGATGAAAGGGGAGGAGGTCCTCTCCTATCAGTGTACTTGGAAAGGGGCAGGGAGGACATGAGGGAGAGAGGGTGGGACTAGGAGGGATTGAGGGAGGGGGGAGGGGGCTATGGCTGGGATACAAAGTAAATAACCTATGATTAATATAAAAAAATAAAAATTATATATATATATATATATATATATATAAAGTATAGTATTTAAGCAAAAGAGTTTTAGTGCAACCAAAACATATGACCTCATCTTTAATGAATATTGGTCTCTTATAATATTAAGAAAACAAAACCAAAAACAATGCTTTACTCTATTTAATCATTCACTTATTGCCTAATTATTTTCAAGTGAGGAGCTTGAGAGAATTCTCTAAAAAATGTCTATTGCACAAGCAAAACACACAGACACTGATATGAATATAATGTAATTGAGGTTTTTACTTAAATCTAGTTATCACTAGAACAACTCCTGTTAATGCAACCAGTATGATCTGAAGATTCTTATGTGTGTCTTTGATTAAGAGATATCTACAAAAGTAACTTAACTCTATGGGACGTCCATAAAGTTTAAAATAAAATGACAAATTGAAAATAAAAAAAAAGAAAACGCAGTAGGAAGCAGGTGAAGAACCAAGGCCCAGGAGTTGGGGCAACTTTCAAATAAAGAATGCGTGCTTCTAACAGATGATTGTTCCTTTAGTCTGATCCTGTATGGTGAGCTGGCATTTGTCTTGGTGAAATCATATATGACAAACCTTATCCATACAAAGCTACTGTGTCTAAGGGATGGGAAGAATGATTACAGAGTAGCATCTTGCTTTGACCATCTCAAATCTAGCTTTTATTGCATTGACCTTTTGCATTCCTCTGCTGAGTGTTGTAAGCCATGTTTACAGGTGACAGTGCTCTAGCTCTGCACCATGTTGTACAATTCAAGACATTGCGTTTGGCATAAAGGAGAAGACTTCCTGGAAGCCATTCCTGTGTCAAGAGAGTCAGCAGTATCTTTGTTATGCATGGAGGTGATCGCGAATAATATAAACGTGTCCCACTAACTCCCAGCTGTGTTTCTAACTCATCTTCAGCTGCATCCCCTCAATGTTCCTGTCATTCCATTACCACCAGATGTGAGAGGATGTTTGGTGGAGAGGGGAAGTCAGGTTAGAAAGAAATGGCAGTTTTAAGCAGTATGATAAAGATATTGTATTTGAAAATTTGTGACAAGTGCTAGATCTTTCATGGGAGCAGCCAGCTCTGAGAGGTATATTGGAGCTTAAGTTTTACTAGCTTCACAGTAAATAGCAAACTGTAGGTCAACATCTTTACCCTTTTTGTTTTCTGCCTTCCAGGGTTCTATATGATAGAAAAAGGTATCTGTCAATCAAGGAGGGAGGTGGCTTGCTTGTTGGCCCTAAGACCCCAGGCACCATGGAGTATGCAAACAGAATCCAAGCATAGGCCCCTCGTATACTCCATATTTGTCAAAGATGAAAGAACAAGGGTTCTAGAATTTCTCTCTGACTGAGCTGAGGAACATGTCTGTGTGAATGGAGTTGATCAAGACTGTCAGTGGTTGATGACTTGGTCCCTGATCTAGTAGATAAGGTTTTCAAAGTGGTTACGGTTAGAGTCAGATGTAAAGAATGAAAAGTGCCCAGAATCCACTGGGTGAAGAGGGTCTGGTCTGGATAAAGACCATGACACTAATTTTTCTCAGGAGAACGGGTTAGCTTCCAGTGACCAGAACTAATGTCCTAGCCAGCACTGAGAACAGAATATAGACAGAGGGCTCAGGTGACATGCCAATACAGGATTGGCTCATGGGAGATCAAGGTGGTCTCAGCCCTACCAGGGTTGGGCCATTCACAAATGTGATCCCTCCCTCAGTGCCCTCAGATAAATCCATATGACCACTCACTGCCTCAGGAAGTTGAAGTTGGCTGGGGAAAAAGAAGGCCGTCCAGAGAGGAATAAAATGTTAAACAGCTACAATTAAACTTGAAAGGAGTTATGGATTCTGTTTTTAATTTTAGAACTCAAACTGGGAGCTGGGGATTCACCTGGTTGTCAAATGCTGGGCTCTGGGTTTGATCCCTAGCACCAAAAGAAGGGAAAATTGCATTTTAAAATGAGTCAGGGTGTTTTCCACAGGCTCTTTTCCACTAAAGGATGGGGCTCAAACCTCTTGCTCTGCCTTTGGGAGTGGATGTAGCCCCTCCCCCCCAAGCAAAGTGAAGATTATCTGGGCCCAGATTCTCCGTTCTAAGGAGGAATGAAGCATGCACACTACACCGATTCATGTTTCCACCGATCTGTATGAAATATTTCCTACTCCGTTTTTATGGAAGCATTAGACACCTGTCTACTTGCGCCTATGAAAAATGCCAATGATATTGTTATCTCTCACCCCCTGAGAGTGAAGTTTTCTTCAGCCTGGTTCAGACACACCCAGTTGCATGGTCTTGCAAGAGAGGAGTGTTCAAGGCTGAGTGGGAATGGCTCAAGGATCCTGGATCTCACCAAAAGGAGACACTGTGGTTTCAAAAACAGAACAATCAAACACATTGTTTAGTTGGGGATGTGTGTAACTCTTGAACTACAAGCAGCGTCTCCCATCCAACACCAGCTTCAATTCCGCTTTCCACTTGGAGATCTGAGCCCAAAGGAAGGAGGGGGGATGGTGTTATTTCATGGAACGGATGTGCTTTCTAATTTCCTGTTGCCCCGAGGCTCCCAAAGAACATTATGAACATTATGAACAGCCTGGGGGAGTCCTATGGAGTTTGGAAGTGTTATAAACTTCATGATAGAGTGGAACAGCCCCTGGCGGCCCTTCCTCTGCTAGGAGTGGTGCGAAGCAGCTGAGCTCTGGTTCACATCTACCGAGAGGGGTGAGAACACTCGTGCTTTTCGAGTGGATCCCGAGACAGTGGAGGGGAACAGAAATTGGTGGGTATGCCTCAAGACTGCCAGGAATTTGTAAGAAGATGGGGTGGAAGCTCCTGAGAAAGGAGTGAACTGGGTGGCGTGGGAGCAACAAAGGAGGGGGAAACGAAACTCAGCAAGGTCCTCCTTTGTTCCTGAGTGGAGGTGAATGGCCACACCTCTCCTGACGCAGTGTTCTTGTCTGCATATTTCGTCCATTCAAACCATGTTTGTGGAGCCACGCTTTGTGGTAGTCCTCTTCCCTTTAAGGTATATGTCACTCTGGCGGTTTAGAGGCCTTAGTCTTGATGGCCTTTTGAGGCAGATGACGGCGTTTGCTTTGTTCTCTTTAAAACTTTTCCCAAGATTTTCATTTGAATCTGTTCTACTTTGGTCTCCTTTGTTGAAGTACCTAACAAAAGCTGTGTTTCGTCCTCATCCCTTATTGTTCCTCCTCATGAAGCCGCACCACACCCCTGCCAGCTTTCCAGGGACCATGGCTCTTTCTGTTGTCCACCTGGTGAGTTCCTTTTGTGCCACTGCAGAGTCTGTAGGGGCAGACGGAAGGTAACACTCAAGCCAAAGTATCTGGTTTTGATTTTCGTGCTTACACGTTGAATCTGCTACTCCTTTCAGGTAACATTTGCCTATTAACAGCAATTTCCAGAACATTGATCTGAACATCTATCTTAAGAAGGATTTGATAGTGCTTGAAAACTCATTGATTAGAGAAAAAGAGAGGGGAAGGCAGTGTCAGGGACTAATTAGTCAAGCAGAATGACTGTATTGGTAGATAAGAGATGGAGTGGGAGGATCATGTCCTTTCAAATACATATTTATTATTCAAACATTGGTTATTTTGGATTGCCTCCCAATAAACCCAGTTCCTTTCTTTGAGACAGACATGTTATTTTGCTGTGTGATTTCAGTCCCCTTTCTCTGCTCACTTTTTAGAAAATGCGAATGGCCTCCCTTGAGCTCATGAGTGTCAGCATTTGGTCCCTAGCTGGCAGTGCCGTTTTGGGACGCTGTGGAGACTTTATGCACTGGGCTGTCATTTAGGCACCCACAGGTACTAGACCAGGTTCATTCAGTATTCTCTCCCTGAAATTATCTGGAAGTACTAGTGAGTCCAGGCTTCTGTGTGTACATACCACCTGATCATGGTGCCTTTGCCACCTCGTGGGAGCTGTGCTGCTGCTGATGTTGGAAGGCCAGCTTTCCAGATTGATCTCCTCCTGTGACTGGCAATTTTGTGATACATTCACTCTTGCCATAAGATGGCCTAGGTGGAGGAAGTAGGCCACCTGAAGGTGAGTCTCGAGGTTTTATAGCTTGGCCGTACCTGTAGCCTGCCTCTGTTGTCTAATCTTCCCAAGTATGGGCAAACTCTGGCAGCTACAATGTCTAGCCTCGTCTGTTGTCCCGCCTTCCCTGTGATGATGCATGGTGCCCTTTTGAACCATAAGACAAAATAGAGATTTCCTCCTTTCATTTGGATCTTCTAGGTATTTTGTCAGAACAATGGGAAAAGTAACTAATATCATGCCTGGGAGCTTCTGATCAGTTCCCCACATAAGGAGTTAGGTTTTAACAGTTCCTCTTCACGGCTGATTAGGAGTCTACAGTAGGGATCTAGCAAAGTTCCTTTACACGTTGGCTCCCATGAATATACTACTAAGTACTTTTCTTAATTTCACCATTGCAAATAATGCTCCAAGGGGTGTCCTTTTTGCTTGCTTGCGTCACACATGTGGAAGTCTTTCTTCAGGTTAAATGTGGCATCTCAGTATTTATTATCAATCCTCTTAGGTATGTTGTCTCCAAAGTGACAGCAGGCTTCTACACAGGACATTGGTGCTTGTGAGGTGCATAGTTTAAAGACTGGAGGTTTGGAATTCTGTGTATTCCTCCATAAGCTCTCAGAGAAGACAGGGTAAAAGGGTAAAAGTAGATGTTCAGAACAAAACACTTAAGGGATTGGTTGAGGTAGGAAAAATTATAATCACAGGAGGGAAGGTGGGAGGCCAGCTCTATTAATGTCATCATTTTTCGCTTTTCTATTGCTATAATAAAACCACTGATTCAAGGAGAGGCTTGATTAGCTCTTAGATGCAGAGGTTAGAGGTCCAGGTAGTTTAGATATTATGGTTTGAATCTGAAATAGCACTGTTTTAGGAGGAGGCAGGCCATTTGAGATATAGGACTTTGATGGCAGTTAAGTTACAAGTGGCCTTGAGAACTATTCCTGGCTGTAGTTCTGCTCTACAGTGCTTGTTTCCTGTGTGAGGAGTTGGCCACAGGCATCTGTCACCATGCACAGAGTCTCCAATACTGCTGTGCGATCTCTGCTGTGATGGATTGAACTTACTCTGAAACTGTAAGCAAAAATAACTCTCCCTCCCTCCCTCCCTGTTTCTGCCAGATACTTTATCACAGCAATACAGACAGTAAAATAAATAGAGCCACCCTATTTGTTTGGCTTTTGGCAAAAGCCTCATGGCAGACAGAATCACACACAGAAAGGAAGCCAGAGAGAGAGAGATTCAGAGGCTGGACTGGCTCTTATTCATCACTCACTTCTGTAGATCAGGGGCAATACGCACAATGACCTAGCTACCTCCCACAAAGCCTCACCTTTTAAAGGCTCCATCATCTCCTCATGCTGTCTTATTGGGGACCAAGCCTTAAGCACATGAACTTTTGAAAGACAGTCACATTCAAACTGTACCACTTGTCGAGTCAGTTTACTGAGGGTGAGGGAGTTGCCAGGATCTGGAGCTTAAGTATCTAAAAGTGGGTAAGTGGCAGGCAAACCTAGATGAATTAGTTCCTGTAGTGAGTGGATCAAATTAAAAGATGAGGGGTACTGTCACAAATAAAAGGACGTGGAGGCGGCTAGAAAATGTGCAGCTACGAGGGGGGAACAAAGCTTGGTTAGCCTCTTAGGTAGAGGTTTTAAAGGCCTCCTGTAAAGTCTGAATGTCTATAGTAGACCCTATGCTAAGTTAATTATAAGCAACAGTGAATGACTGGAGCTACCTTAGGCAACAGTGAGTGTGTGGTAAAATGGTTAGTCACAGAAGGGGACCAAGCTGGAAAGCTGGCCTTCCAACACCAGATTTGGAGCAGAAGCTTTCCTGCCACAGCTTTCATGACGTGGCGTGAATACCATGGTCACGTGGTGCACACAGAAACCTGGAATCACCAGCATTTAGATGACTTCATGGAGAGAGAACACTGAAGGCGGCCGTTCAATACTTATCCGTGGGACAATGGATACCCAAGTCACATCACAATGTGGTGAGTGCAGGAAGATGGTGGGGGGGATTCTCTGAGCTGAAACTGAGGCACCAAGTAGACGTTGGTAATGATAGCAAATGCAGCTGAATTTCCTCATCAGCTATTTCCAAAGGCTGGTGTTCATGCCAGTTGCAAAGGCATATATATGCCTCACATATGTGTTTGGCCATGCTGGATAAGGCTGAAGTTGGTCATCTCCAGATAGCCAATTATTTGTGCTTGGTCTCTGATGATAGACCCCCTTTCCTCAGTGGGGTTTTAAAAGTCTCCCCTGATCTGGGCAATCCCAGGTCCTATAAAGAGGTCACATGCCCTCAGGGCAGATTACAGGCCAGACCCGTCCCTCATGAGAAAACTGCTCTAGCAAGCATCTAGGAATTCCTAGAAATGACCCACCCTGCTAAGGATCTTTGTCCAGCAGTGACCTTCAATAGTATTTGGCGATCTTGCTCCCCACCCCTCCCTATAGGATAAGTAAGTACTGTATTTTCCGTCTGTCATAGGACCACTTAAGTATCCCTGACTCCCTGACCCCATTGAATCAAACACACTTACCCTCAAAATCCCTCCCTCTGCCCATGGTTTACATTGCTCTTGATTTCACATGAATAAAGGTATGTATTTTCTCACTTCAAGACGGACAAAGATTCCTCATTTATTCTCTACCAGGTCGAGTCTCACCAGGGCTGCCCTCCGGCCCACTGGGCCTGGGCCTTGCCAGGCCTGGGCTTCACCAGGCCTATGTCTTGACTGCAAGCTGACCAGGCATGGGCCTTGGCCCACACCTCTGCAGTGCTCAACACAGAAGCCTAACCAAGAGCTGTAACGCTTTGGTGTCACCATGCTTTGGAACGCCCGAGCTTCCACTGTGTTTGTGACCTCATGCTAAAAGAGCTAGACTGTAACACTCTGTGGAAAACCTTTTCCACACCCTGGCTTAGTCCCCAAGAGGAACAGAACCCCGTTCTCTGTCCAGAAGCCGAGTTTCAGGACCCCAGCCAGAATCCAGGCCCCCACAGAACAGGGAACAAATGGAGAATGGCGTATGTGTTCATGTGGGCATAGTTGGTGCATGGGGGGTGCTTACAGATAAGGGTCATTTTATGTAACTAAATTCTTCAAGATTGTCCTTAAGACTGTTTTTGAAAAAAAAAAGGGGGGGGGGATGACAAATTTAGGTTCAGTAAAGAACTTTCTCTTAATGGAAATATGGTAGTAAATTTTTGTGTATGTTGTGTTGCGTATGGCATATGGCTTGTTAGAGTGGACGTGAGTACAGGTGACCATGTGTGCAGACTCATGTGCAGGCCATAGGTTATGTGGGCTATCTTTACCTGATTGGTTTCCATTTAGTTACTTATTTGGAGACAAGGTTTCTTTGTGTAGCCCTGGCTGTCTTAAAACTGTTATAGACCAAGTTGACATTGAATTCACAGGTGTGTCTGCCCCTGCCTTTTGAGTGTTTGGATCAAAGGTGTGCACTCCAAGCCTGGCTTTTCTACCTTTAGTTTCTGAGACAAGGACTCTTACTGATTTTTCTAGAATGCCTGGCTGCTTGCGATCCTGGGTTCTATGCGTCTTCACCCTCCCCCAGGTTTGGGGTTACAGGAGTGTGTCACGATGCTTGACTTTTTATCTCAGCTCTGGGGTTGGAACTTGGGTCCTAGAGCTTGTCCAACAAGTGCTTTATCATGTGAGCCATCTTGTAAGCCCAGAAAACATCTTCATAGCCTGTAATTTACTTTATAAGCCTAGGTTTACATCATAGATTTTACCTGTTTAAAGCAGAATAAACTCTCCCTTTGGAAGGAGGGTCAGCGAGTCTGTTACTATTTCACAAAGCCGTTCCTTTGATATATGTGATTTTTTTTCAGATGCCTGCATCACCACTAGTTGCTGACAAGGTGTTCTGGCTGAGAGGCCCTAGAAGACTGTTTTAGAACCTCTCTGAGACTGACTGTAATTGGATATATCCATCTTTATTCCAGGAGCCGATGTGCTGAAATCCTTGAAGTCAGTCTGTCCTCCTAACTCCCTTAAATATGATTCATGCAGTCGGTTGTCCCTAACAAATCCCTCTGGGTTGGGACACGAAACCATGAGCTTCACTCCCAGCACAGAGGGCTGAAAACCTCGCACAGGTGTTCTTTCAAATAGCAATATCTGATTGCTTCTCATGCTGTAGCCACAGGCTGGATACATCTCCGTGCAAGTTGTATGTGGCCCCAAAGGCCTGTAAAAGAAGGGCTCAGGCTATAAAGCCCAGCCTCTGTGTCTGCTGTCTGCTTCTTTTTGCATCTCTTCACACAGGAGAGCTTTGAGGTCTAGCCTGAATTCCTCCTGACATCACAGTTTGTATGGTCACCCCCAGTCCATGGGGCTGATGTCGTTTGGCATCTGTTGTGTTTGGGGAATCATACATGGATCTAGGAAATCATCTCAACACCACGATCCTGGGTCCAAGCCAACATGGTGGAACAGGCCAGTAACCTCATCACATCTAAGGCGGAGGCAGGAGGATCAGAGTTCAAAGTCAGTCTTTGGTTACACAGTTATGTGTATACAGAGGCTATCATGGGCTACTACAACAACAAACCCAGCCAAACCAACCCAGGCAGAAACCAATAAAACAAACAAAAATCCTGACATCCTTAAGACATTTAGTAAAGCTTGTATTTGGGAACTTCCATATAGCCCAAAGAATTTTTTAAAAATTATTACCTATGATCCATCTGTTTTCAGGTTTCTGAGAAACTTTCAGTGATTTCTGTGATAGCTGCACCAGTTTGCACCATCACCAACAGGAAATAAAGTGTTCTCTCTTCCAGCATCCCCAGCAGCATTCCTTCCTTTGTTTGTTTCTTCCTCTGCTAGCTTACTTGTTTTGACTGGGGTAATATAAAATCTAAAAGTAGTTTTAATTTTCATTCCCCTGATGGCTAAGACGACAAAAACCAACCAAATAAATAAACAGAAAAAAATCACCAAATTTCTTAGCCTTCTTAGCCATTTGTACTTCTTCTGATGGTTGCTGGGGGAAGGAGTTAGTTTTCTTCAAGCATGCAGGCCCTGAGAATCTACCTATGCTTCCAGAATATGGGAGCAAGGTCCCACACCTGTGCGCATACAGGCAGCACTAAGTGGACTCAGCAGTTAAAAAACAAACAAAACAAAACAGAAAACAGAGCACATGAAGTTTGAAGGGAAAGTGATGGTGAACACAGGGGAGGAATTGGAGAGGAGGGAATGGGGTGAATTTGATGAAAACGTCTCTCTCTCTCTCTCTCTGTGTGTGTGTGTGTGTGTGTGTGTGTACACGACACTCTCAAACAATTTAAAAACTATTTAAAAAATACTACAATAAGTAATATTTTTACAAGGCATTTTCCAAGGGAAAAAAAAAATCTTCAGATTTGGGAGTTGCAGATCCAACAGAAACCTTTGTCAAAAAATTATTTTTTGTGACTTGAGCTATGGTGTCTCATTACCCACACACACGTCGCTGGCCAGGGGACCAATAAAGCCTTAACAAGTTCCATTCAGCCTGGTTTCTACCTGTCGTATGTCATCCCAGAGGTGACAGGGCCAGGCCCATTTAGTAGAAAGAGATCTCATTACTGGCAGCTTTGCTGACGGCTGGATGCAGGCGGTAAATACCTGCGGAACACTGCTGGAGGGCCTGCCCGAGCCTTTGTCAGCTGTCACCCAGCATACTTTCCCCACGAACTCAAGTGTGATGTTCCCAACTTTAAGCTAAGGCATGCCATGCTCTTTACGGATAGACTTATAGACTGAAATCTACTAGAGTCCTAGTTATGGCCACAGAGTGCAGGGAAAGGATTCTGACGTCTGGCAACATGACCTTGGATGTTTTCAACACTAGGGACCTAAGATTCTGTAGCTGGGCAACAACATTAGTGTGCTACTAAACACACACACACACACACACACACACACACACACACACACACACACAGTCTATAGCATCGCTAGCATTGAGGTGGAGATGTGCAGGGACAGGGTGGCCTTGTACAAGTTGGCTCTTATGTATCAGGGGCCCCATCTAGAAACCCATCTGCTGCTTACCGTAGCTGTCACTCAGAGCAGGCTCCCCACATGATCAAAGCCCTGCTCTTTCTGAGCATGAAATGAAGGCTGAACAACAAGGCTATGTTTCTGACACCTTTCGGGCAAAGCCTTTTATGAAGGGGGAAATGTCACACTGGTGGGTCCCACTTTCATATCTTGCCTGAGTCCTGGCAGCCCAGCTGGCAGCTGGCAGCAGCTGAGAGGCACCAGGAGAGTGGAGAATCAAAGCGCCCTCTTGACACCAGAGAGCTCAGTCCCTGAGGGTTTGTACTGAGTGATTACTTGGAATGCTGCAAGGGGCTTTTTATTCTCTTTCAGGTCAGCTTTGCTGCTGTCCGGGGGCTAAGTAGAACTGTAAGCATGCGCATTTCAATAAATATGTTTCTTTCAATTACCCAGCTGGACAGTTTAGTTCACCAGAGCCTGCAATCATACAAAAGCTGCTAGGGAATTGTTGTGATTTAGATAATTTCTAATCTCCTCTCCGCTTAACCTGCAGGGGCTATGGGCAGCATCAAAGACCAGGATGATGGGCATACACAGAGAGGGGGAGGTGGGAAGAGCCTGCTCTTGAATCAACCAGGGACACAGCCCGTGGCTCAGTCTCAAGGATGCGGCTGAAAACAGAGAGGATGTCAAGTTAAGGAGAAAGGTGAAGGTGTATTTGTGGAGGGCTGGGAATATGGAGGCATGGTGGAATGGGAGCTCAGCTGTCCCGGGGTGTCAAGACAGAACTGTCTAGCTTTGGTGTGAAAAAACAGGCACTTCCACTGGGAAATCCAATTTACCCCTTGACCTTACACCCAGTACTCCTTTGGCTAATTCCCCAAATGCTGTCCCTAGCCCAAAGTGGTCACTCTCTTAACGCTGTTTGGTAGAACGTCTCACACCAGAGTGTTGCGTGATCGATTAAGCTCTTCGCATGATGAGATTCTACTCAAGTCCTTGGTGGGAGTGGCGAGGGTTAATTGCCAGGGATCTCTTAGTCATCATGGAAAACTGTAGAGGATAGCGGAGTACCAGCTGGTGTGAGAACAATTGCAGCAGGGCTGAGTCAACTGTGGTGGCCTTGGCACCGTCTGTAGGTGCACATGTGGTCTGCGGTGGCCTTGGCACTGTCTGTGGCTACACACGTGGTCCTGGCCTGTTGGGATTTTAGGCTTGTGGTGGAAGCTACGATGGCGGCATCTTGTCTTTGCTCTTTCATTAATTCTTTTTTTTTTTTTCCTGCTTTCATCCCGAAAGGCCTTACAGTTTCCTTTGAGGCACGTTTCGCCCCTTGCTCCTGCCCCACCCACCACCCCCTGCCCCTTGTTAGACATAGTCTCATGGAAACTTTGAGGGTCCAGCCATCTATGACCCAGTGTGAGTCAAGTGGTTATCTTTTCTTGTCAGAGATAAGGCCTCTTATGTGAATCTTCACGCATCCTGCTATGGGAAACATGTACACGGCGGTGCATTGGTTGGGAAGAAGGGGGTACGATGGAGCTGGGCCAGCTACAACCATAACATGGCAGAACCCTCTCCAGCCATGTAACTGCTGCGAGTCTCAGAGTGTTGTCCCACTCCCACGCTCCCTCCGGATCGGCTTTGGTTCCTGCCCATCCCTAGCCCATCCCGCATTCCAAACTTTTCAGTCTTGTATGACCCTGATGTTCCTTGTCTTCTACTTAGTCAGAGCTGTAGCCTGAGAACTCAAGGACACATGTGATCTGTCCCTGTTGGTGGGGGCTTTTGTTTCTATTCTTCTCCTAATCTTTGTTTTAATTTAAAAAAAAAAAAACTTTATTTGTCCCTTGAGAATTTTGTACAGCCTATTTTTATCATATCTGCCCAACTTCATACAGATCTACCCGTTTTCTCTACCCACTCAATTTTGTGTCTTTTTTTGCCCTTTAATACCAGCCTGTGCTGCCCGGTGGTTCTTTGTTGTGTGGTCCTCCCCTGGAGAGTGCTCAGCCCACTCTTAGAGGAAATTGTCTTTCCCTTTCGCAACAGCTAATGACTGCTGATAGCCCTCAGCTAGGGGTGGGCTTGCATTGCCCAGTTCCCCTGTCTGTGCTGGGATTCTTGTCTGGCTTGGTTTTGCACAGTTTTTGTGTATGCTGTCAAAGGGTTATTGTTTCTTATTAATTTTTTAATTAAGACCATGGCAGAGACTTCATCACTAATAAGCTCTGTCATGTTTCTGTTTTTATTTTTAACAGGTAATGAAATGAAGGGCTGGGTGGGCTGCTGTGCCTGAGTCCCCAGCATGTGACTTAAACTCGGAACTTCTGCAAAGTCTGATGCACTTTCTGCTGTGACTCAGCACTTTCTCAGTGTGGACATCTTGTCATTTTGGCCAGATCAGGCCAGGACTTTTTGTGTGATGGAGCAATAAGAGTATCCACGAAGGGCATTCATTTAGACTCATCTTCTGCAGTGTGCGTGTGTATGCATGTGGAGAGACCAGAGACAAAAATGTAGAGTGAGGTCGAAGTGGGGAGAGTTGAAAGGGCTCTGAAGGACAGGACAGAAGAGAAGTACATTTTAGAAAGCACCTTCATCTGCCCTTTTGCTTGGTTGGAAGACCCCTGTCTGTCACGGTTAGAAGTTGCCCATAATAAGTGCACATTAATATAAATGGGAAATAAATAGGCAATAACCACAACGTGCACATTTCACAATCACCTTGCAAGAAAGTCCTTATGCTCTCCCAGGGGGCCGTGGGGTGTGGGAGCGCTGGAGTCTGCCCCAGCTGTGCTTTCTCCCTCTGCCTGATCACTCAGATTGGTAAGTACCCCAGCCTCACTTCTAGGCACTGCAGCTCTTCTCTCTGACACTCATTTCTGGTTCCTTGCAGGAGCCTGCCCTCTGACACTCACCAAGACCAGGGGTTGGCCCTTCTTCCTGTGAATAGCTGTGTTAATGAGGGTGACATTTCCATTTCCTTCTTGTTAGCTTTGTCTTCCTGCAGTATCCTGGGTCTGATCTCCTGGGATATCTAATTAAAAAGATGGCAACACTTTCTTAATGGCCATGTTTGGAGTTGAGATCTGTGTCACTTAATAATAACGAAGAAGAAATAGCAGAAGAAGAAGGAGGAGGAGGAGGAGGAGGAGGAGGAGGAGGAGGAGGAGAAGAAGAAGAGGAGGAGCATCTTAGATTTGTCCCAGAGGTCCATATGCCATATGGTAACATCATTAACATCCAGTGGACCGTGGGTGTTGTGTGTTATTAACCAGTATCATATACCTGTCATCTGAAGACATCATGAATTAATTAAGGCATGAGGTGTCGCTGAACAATTTTAATAACTCTAACTGCAGTAATTTGTTCAAATGAGCAACTTATTAAACTGAACTCCCTTCTGCATTCTTGCTGTGATAGTCACACTAAATATCAACCTTTTAACCAACAACAGTCTACCTACACAACATCAGTCTCATGCAGTGATAATAGAGCTGAAAATTGTCATCAGCCAGTGACGTTGTAACCATCGCAATACCATAGGCCAAAGCATTCTCCATGTATTTGTGGTGGTGCCATTGGAAAGAGTCCTACTACATTGTCAATCATAGACTAGCACAGTGTGCACACTTGTTCATGATAATAAATCATGTTACTGTTTTCTGTGTTTACTTACTACATTTTTACTATTTTATATTAATAGTTTTGGAGTATACTCTAATTGTAAAAAGAGCTTACTATAAAATACAATGCTATGTTATGCCTTTGTGCCTCTCGGCTACAAGAAGCCATGCTGAGCAACTGTCCTCCACCATCTAGTCTTGTGTTCATACAATGATTGAGTTAATTACTGATGCCTTTCTTAGAATGTGGCTGTGCTGTTAACCCACATGCGGCTGTACTGCCAGGCAAGAGATGGACATATGGGCAATAAAAAAGAGGTTCCTGCTCTCAAGGGGACCAGTATTGGTCTTTGCTGGTGGTAATTGGCATAGTATCTGTCTCTCCCTATTTTGATAACTTCAAGTTAGTCATCTCTTGAGGAACACTCTCTTTCACATTTTGTTTTTACCTGAATTTGGAAGAATGGCACTCCTGGCTCAGGAGCTAGGCAAGTAAATGTGATCCAGCCAATTAAAGCATATTTTGATTTTTCTAGCTACAATGATTATTTTATGGAGGGAACATGACAATGGTGTGTTGGGGACAGATTCTTCTCTATTCATGTCTAGGTAAAGTTCTAAATGTCTCTTGTGTTTGGATGTTGATTTCCTGCTGTAGGCTTGGGAAGTGTGCCGCTCGAATTTCATTAAAGAGTTTATTTGTTCCTTTTGATTTATCTCAGCTTTCTTCTACTCTGTAGATTTTCACATTTTTTTTTTCAGTTGTATCCCAAACTTCTTGGAAGTATTGGTCATGTTCAGTAATTTTTTTTTTCTTTATGTGTGTCTGAATGTGTAATTTTCTCAACTTTGTTCTGCATGAAACTCATTCTTCATGGGCTTCTCTGTTGGTGTTGTTTTCTGATGTGGTTGTTATTTGATCAATTATTTCTGTGATTCCTACGATTTTTGTTTAGCTATTTTTCAGTGTTTCAATTTCCTTGCTGAATCTTTTTTTCATATTTTGGACCTTCTCTTCAATGTACCAACTGTTCTGTTCATTTTGGAGACTGTCTTGTTGAGGTCTTGACTAGATTTCCTTAGTTTGTGTAGTTTTATTTAATTCTGTTATATGGTCATTGATTCTTTTTTTAAAGCAGGAATATGCATTTTTTTCTAAGCCACTTCACCTATCTTGGGTTGCTGGGAAGTTGGGAGTAAACTGTGATGGGTTATAAACCCATATCTTTGTGTTTCTTCATTATATTTTATGTCATCTACTGGAATGAATGTGTCTCCTAGTTTTAACTTTTCATTATTACTTTATTTCTTTTTACTAACTCTATTTATTAGTTTGCTTTATTTCCTGTAAGACCTCCTAGAGAGTTAGCTTCACTAGAACTTCATTTTCTGCATCTATTTAGGTAGAAGACACAATAATAATATACCCCTGTTATTTATCAGCACTCTTGTTTTTGCCTAGATGTAGGGAACCCTTTTTCTATGTACTTGTGTGCCTGTTATGGTTCTCTAACCATCAGGGTGTGGTTAGAGAAGTATGGTTCAAAGAGAGGTGTGTGTGTGTGTGTGTGTGTGTGTGTGTGTGTGCGCGCGCGCGCGTGTGTGTGTGTGCATGTGTGTTTTTTTGTTTTTTGTTTTGTTTTAAGAACAAGGTATCAGTATTGAAGAAGGAATGGGGAAAGAAGGAAAGAGGGGTACAGGATGAATGAGAAGGAAGGGGTGTAAGGTAGAGGTATGAGAGGTGGCAAGGTGACTACATGCATAAATGTAGAAGACCTTTTCATAGGTTTTCATAGGTGTACTAAAGTGAGGGGAGGAAAGGAAGACCTTTTCTGGTAATACAGAGGTTAAAACACCGCAGCTTAACAATGTTGAAAATTGAAAGTAGGTATAAGAGTAATTAATTAGAAAAAGAAACTTAAACATTAAAATTTAGAAAAAAAGCATAATAAATATAAAAAATAGGACTAAAACATACACATTGAACAGCCAAGCAACCACCACCACCACCACCACCACCACCACCACAAAGGGCAATGAGTCTGTTCCCCTCGGCATTCTGGGTTGTTTGCTTTTGAGCTGCACCTGTGTGAAATTCGGATGGGTAGATTGTTGGTGCAAACAACGGTCAGGACTGATGCCACAGCACAGGTGCTGAGCTACTAGGAAGACTGGTGAGACTGAAGTCTCAGCAAGCGCATGTTGTGCTCATAGGGAAGATGGCCAGGCATGATGAAGTCTTGGTTAGGACATTGGTCATAGTGGGCAGAACTGAAGTCTTGACTTGCCTGCTATGCTCATGAGGTGATTCATTGGGTCTTGGCATGCTCACTCTGTTAGTGTTTTTGCCTCTGTATGACCAAATGTCTGATGGAAGACCCTAAGGGAGGAAAGACTGATTTTGATGGCAAAGGGTTCAGTCCGTGGTGGCTTGGCCACAGGTGCTTGTGCAGGCCACAGTGATTGGAGTGTGTGCTGGCAGCTATTTTTCACTTCTTTGTGCACAGGAAGTGGAAAGAGGCAACAAGAAGCAACTGTGGCAGAGTAGAGCAGCGGAGAACATGTCCAGTGAACTTTCTCCAAAAAGGCCTCCCCTACTTTTAACCATTTCCCAATAATTGCATCATATTGTGTTCTATTATGAATCCATCAGAGGCTTAATCCTTTCACTACATCAAAGCACTCATGACATAAGTATCTCTGGAAATGCCATCGCACCCAGAGCTGGGCTTTACTAACCTCCAATCAATCAATCAATCAATCAATCAATCAATCTATCTATCTATCAATCAATCCAATCAAGTTGACAGCCAAGATTAATCATCACAGCGGGGCTCCATCTTTTGAAACCAAAACATCTCTTACTAATAACGCCAGAGGAAAATTGAAGAGGGCGATGAGGCAATTACTCATCCCAACACATTGTGAGAATGGATGACACACAGCAGCTTGAGATCTAGATGGGGGGCCTCATCCCACCTGTGTGATTTGTGGGAAGATGTGTTTTATGGAAAAATAATGACCATGGGGTGGCTCACTCCTTCACAATGACACATAGTTTCTGTAGTCACAGATATCCTTCTGGTTCCTTAAGATTTCCAGAAATTGTGAGGCTGAAGACATGGCTCAGCAGTGAAGAGCGTCCGCTGTTCTTCCAGAGGACCAGAGTTGGGATCCCAGCATCCACACTGGGTGGCTCACAACCACCTGTAACTGTAGCTCCAGGGGATCATGCACTTCTGGCCTCAGCAACCACACACTCACATTCTCCCTCTCCTCCACCTCACACATACACATCTTTAAAAGTTGAAGCATTGCTCTGACCAAAAAAGAAATAGATGGCGATCTTTAAGAAAGGTCATGAAAATAAAAGGGTGAGGTGTATGTGCAGGAGTTATGTGTAGCCGCAAAGTAAGAGCAAAGAGCAAGGAAATCAAGAGTGTGAGGGTTGGTTGTACATTACATAGTGACATTAAAATGACATGATGGTTTACCTGAGGATTTGAGGGAAAGAAGGTAATTCATTATGGCTAGAGCTCTACAAGCAGAGGGATGGGATACTCCGTTTCAGAGAGAGGAGTCAAGAATGAGTTACATTTTGTGTTTTAATTCCTCTGGTGTCCTTGTTTGGGTCACCTACTATCTGTGATTCTCTAAGGACTCCTCGTAAAATGAGAGTCTAGAGCTTACAGCACTTTTAGCTGTAATACATTATGTTACTGAGTTCTGATTATGTAGTAAAGCTGGTGCAAGGGGAAGCTTCAGATCATCTCTCAGTAAAACTCTAGTTGCTAGGACTTGTGTCTCAGGGCTGTGGCCTGGATGGGTGTTTTCAGGCTTTTAAAAACATTTCCTTTTGGATAATAGAGGAAGAGTATAGGGGATGGAACTGGAGATATGGCCTTCCCCGGGAGAGGTGGGAATGATGCTCTGGGATGGACTTATGTTATAGGATGGCTCTGGGTGTTTCACTGCGGCTGCTCTTCTCACCGCAATGGAGAGGCAGGAGGCCCATTATCACTTTTCACTGAGAACCTGGGGAAGGTCTTACAGGTAAAATTAGGAAATTGTGCTTCATCCTATAGAAACTCCCAGGAGTTTTTTGTTTTTGCTTTTTTAAACATTATTTTAACATATATTAATTCTATATGGTAATGGGTTTGTTGTGACATTTTCATACATGTGAATAATGTATCTCAATCAAGTTCAACCTCTCTTGAGACTCAGTGAGTCATTAGGGTTGTTGACAGGGCCATGGGTGAGAGAATATTTAGGGGTGCATGGACGCTTAACTGGTAGCTGTATCACTGCAGATGTCCCTCCCTCACCAAGCATAGATGCATCCATATCCTTAGGATATTGTGGGGACCCACGAGCTCCTTCCATGCAATGGATATTAATAGGATTAATCTTGTATAGACAGTCACAGTGTGTTGGGGGTTGGTCTGATGCTTGTATTTTCATGCTAATTACTGGCCTTCAAGATCTGGTTACTGCCTGGATAAACCTAATGTTGTTGTGTAAACCTGCCTAAAACATTATATGTGATTGGTTGATTAAAGGCCTAAAACCTGGGTAGGGCAGAATGGGGTAGGTGTGGCTAAGGTTCCTGGGCCTTGGGTTCAAGAGAATTAGGAAACAGACAGACAAGAAGAGAGGAAGGAGGACACCACGATGGGTTAGCATAGAAAACAAACCATGTGGGCCAGAGGAAGGACTTCAATAATGGCATGGAAAGTCCCAGGTGAAGAATACAAGCATGTATTTATAAGGTTATAGAGAGAAGATAGCCCAGATGAGGATGGCTAAGGAGGATGGCATTGGATGGGGGCTGGGAGGTGGATGGTGAGGTTATTGAAATAGTGTAGGTGGAATTATCTTCCCAGCCCAAGGTGTTTTAAGGCAATTATAAAACTAACAGGTGTCTATGCCTTATTGATTGTGATGGCAGGTTAAATAATACTGCCGTAGTAATTATAGGCTAATAAACATTTATTAGGCCATACTATTTATTTGCTACAAAACAGTTGCTTTCTGCTCAAGGGTACAACAGTCATGTCATGCCCAAAAGTCAGCATTCTATACACCCCCCCCCCCAACACACACACTTCCTCTGACTCACAGATTTTTTTTTCCTACACTTTCAGTGATGTTGTCTGAAACTTGGAGAGTCCCCAACAATTTCCTGCTCTGAAATTTTCTCCATACCCTCTGGCAATTCATGCAAGTGACTGTATAAGTGTCCTTACTAGTTTAGGCTCCTCAGATCTCTGCTCTAGGTAAGCAGGTCTCAGCTCTGACTTTCACGATGCCCCTGTCACTTACTATTCTACGATGGTGGATCTCAGTGCACTCTCTAGGAAATGTCCTTGAATCATTCACCTCGTATTTTTGCAAGGAGGAGTAGTGAGCATGTCTAAGCATTTTCTGACATTAGAGCTGAAACGAAAGTTACCTCATTTATACTTTAAAATATACATTTATAGACAGACCCCATGATGTAGTCACGATGCTTAAAATTTAGTCCTGAACTTCAGATGGTAACTGACTTGCCAACTGTCCAATGGCTGGTAGGCTCTGACAGCTTGCTCCAGCTTAGTTACTCTCAATCTCTATTCTATCACACTGGCCGCCATATTTTTGTGTTTTCTCCCTGCACATCTTCACATATAAATGGGGAATTTTTTCATGTAATTCAGCTTATTATACAGAGAATGGTAATGTGGGGATTATTTCTGCCTCTGTGATTGGCAGGCAAAATGACAAGGAGAAGAAAAAGATGGGGAGGAAATAGAGCAGAAGGAGGAAGAAAAAGAGGAGAAGGAAGGGGGCAGAAACAGAAGAAGAAGAAGGCAACCTCAACTTCAGCTCTAAAAACGTGCTACCCTTGAACTTGCGATTCTAATTTCTATCCTTTCCAATTTACAAAATCCTCTGATGCTTAAGAGAGATTTTCAGCTTCTCAGCACCGGGAGGTGGGGAGGGGTGGGAGAGGAGATGATGGAGTTTTTATTCTGGCTCCACTTTTGTTTTTCTTTTTTCTTTTTGTTTTCTTTTCTTTTTTTTTAACACAGGATTTCTGCATAGCCCTAGCTGTCCTGGACTGGCTTTGTAGACCAGTCAGGGCTCAAATTCACAGTGATCCACCTGCCTCTGCCTCCCTGAGTGCTGGGATTCCAGGTGTGTGCCCCCACACCCAGCCTGACTCCACTTCTTATCAGTGACCTCTGACCTTAAGCAAGTAGCTGAACATCTCTGAGACTCATCTTCTTTCCTTTAAAAAAAAATATTTGTTAATAATTTATTTTTATGTTACATTCATTGGTGTTTTGCCTACATGTATGTCTGTGTGAGGCTGTTAGATCCCCTGGAATTGTTACAGACAGTTGTGAGCTGCCATGTAGGTGCTGGGAATATGCTCTTCTGGAAGAGCAACCAGTGCTCTTAACCACTGAGCTATCACTCCAGCTCATATTTATTATTTATTTAGTTATTATTTATTGGTGTGTGTGTCTCTGTGACTATGTGAATTGCACACACATGTGCAAGAAGGAGAGAAGAGGGTGTTCAGTGCCCTTTGGGATCCCTACCTCCTCCTTTGAGTCAGGGTCTCTTCCAGGGCCTTATGTTTTCTTTTTTCTCTCTTTTTTTCTCCAGCTAGGTTAGAAGCCAGCAAGCCCACTGACTGGCCACTCTCTGTTTCACTCAGAGCTGGGGTTACAGGTGTGCACTGGATATCTGGATTTTTGTGCTGGTGCTGGCATCTAAACGCTGGTTCTCATGATTATTCAGCAACTGCTCTCGACCACTGGTTAGTCTCTACAGTCCCTGACACTCATATTCTTATCAGTAAAGTATTTGAATTTATTTGTACGGCTAAAGTGACATGTTTTCTCTGGAATACATGGTGCTATGGCCAGTGTGTTAAGAACTATTGCTTATTATTAGCCAATGTAATCATCTCTGGACTCAACCTTGGGAAGTTTTTGATGAATACACTTTTACCAAAATAACTTACTTCATACAAATATGAGCCTATGGACACCTCTTTTCCCTCCTCCATCCAAACACAATCACCCTTTCCCTTTATTTTTGTACTTTCCGACAACTGAGTTGTTGTTTTGGTTGTTGTTGAGGTTACTTCTATTTGCTTCCTGGCCTGCCCAAACAAAGGATAACGAACCAGTGCTTTTGCTGAAGTTTCAGAAGCAAGAAGTCTGTGATCAAGTTCATGAGAAAACAGGAGACTGGTTCCCTTTTGAGGGCGACGAGATGGATTTCGGTCCAGATCCCTGTCTCGGGCTTCTGTTCGTCTTCACATGGCATCTTCTTCTGTGTAGATCTTGTTTTTAACTTCTCCTTGCTGAAAGGGCATGAGTTTTATTGGATAGAAGCCCATTCTAATGATCCCATCTTAAGTACTTTGTGAAGACCCTGTCTCCAAATAGTCTCATTCTGACATATGCAGCCTTACAACTTCAAATCATGTATTTTCTAAGGGGGAAAAATTCATTCTGTAGTAATCCCTCTCTGCTGCTGTCCTCTCTGTCAGGGCTTCTTGGCCTGAGAGTGCTTCAAATTCCCTGTAAAAGTCCGCCACTGGCTACACATACAATTTCTAGTTTCAAACATGTTGCTCAGTTTAGTCCGTGCTCTTGACCTGTCATTCCACTTCCTGATCCGCCGAGAGGAAATGTTGTTACTAGTTGGCTGTTCTCCTGTAGTGACTGTGTTTGTCTTGGTTTTTGAAAGAATTCCAGAAAATTTCCCCAGTACCCTGTAATTTTATCTTCATGTTGTCTTTTGTTGAGCTTTACACTGTGGGAGCCAAGACAGGAGATGCTCAGCATTATGTCCAATCAGCATGTATTCATGACATCTGTAAAGGTTATTGTCTCTTTAGGTAGACACATCTGTAACTTTGCATGTCTCAGAACTGCTGGCTCTCAGCTTTAGAGATAAAGCAACTTTTGGACATGACATAGAATTCATGTATGAAATTGCCTTTTGGATACAGAGAATCTAAGCATGCTTAGATAATGTACATAATTCATTTCAATTCATTGAATATATCCTGTGTGCCAACTGTGCTCTGAATATAGGTCACAACATAATTCATAAGCTGTGGCTCCTGATCTTTAGAAGTTTTTGTTCCAGAAGAGGGCACAGGCTCAGGTACTGTGTGGAGGCATAGAATGGCATGGATCTCATGATGGGAACCTCTGGATTTTGTTTAATTTTAGAAAATGTCCTGGACTGACTCTCTCGTTCTCTCTCTTTCTCTCTTTCTCTCCACTGTTTCATTCTCTCTCATGCTCTATCATGGCTGTAGGCACTTTACTTTATACCTTTCCAGTGTTCCTAGAAAGGGTAGTGGGTTATTTGGGCTATGTGACCTGGCCCTGCCAAGGCCACTGATTGAACCTCAGACACCCTGCTCTTCGAGGATGCTGTTTTCTTACAGCAAGGGTGACCTTTCAGTGGGCAAGGTTGGATATTTCTCTTATTCCAGAGGCTGGGCAGGAGGCTTGTCTAATGCACCTGGCCAACACCTCACTTTCTCTGGCCTTCTGGAAAAAAAAATACCACTTCTTCCAAAGGGATCCACTGGGAATCCCCTGAGGTCTCCTCAGCTCTTTGCAAATCTTTATTCTCTTACTCCACCCTGTGCTTATATGTATTTGTGTGTGTGTGTGTGTGTGTGTTTATTTAATGTCAATTTTTTTCCCCCAGTGGATTATGATCAACAGGGCCAGGCACTTTTCTTCTTTTGATTAGTATTTTATGCCCGCACCAAGTCTGCAGGAAATGAGATCTGTTGTGAGTTATGCCTTTAATCTTTCCTGTCCGTCATGTTCTCCACACACAGTGATTCAGAGCTCTAGGAGTAGCAAACCAGGTCTACTGGTCCCCGATTTCCTGTTCTGTTATTCCGTTCCTGTTTTGAGGTGGCCTTTAATACTCATCTTCTCATCAACCATAGCTAGATCCTGAGATGGCTTGTTTGTCTACTTGTATGGCTCAAAACATACTTGCTGGAAAGTGTTGACTGGGAATAGGTTGCAAAATAAGAGCCTGTACTGGTATTTATACATCCCCTACTTTAAATACATACATATTGTGCTGGGACAAATAAGACAGTGGAAGGTGAAGCAACCTGTGTCATCACTGTCTATTCTTAGACCAGGGAAACTAAATAAATAAAGGGCCTGTCTGAGTTGACCTGTATCTCACTTATAAAATGGGTCTAACATCACGCCAGTTCCAAAACACCCCTAGTGGCTGCCCAGAGCGCTCTGTTGAAGGTCCTTCTTGAGGCTCTGCCTGCCTTAAAGGGAAACACAGTGTTGTGGTTGTTTGGCAGCATCTGTTTTGGGCACGGCGAGCTACAGCAGTGTGTGGCCTGTTGTGCTTCAGAGGTAGGTTCCCTCACTAGCTAAGGTAAGGTGGAAAGTCTCCATGTTTTCAGTAAGTGCTGAGTGACTCTTTCATTTTTTTTTTCTACTGTTTTGTAACACACACACCATTTCCCAAAAGTAAGATCTGCATTTGTTTAGAGTTCTGCACTTTGACAAATGTAACTGCCCCACAACCAAGGCTTAGAAGTTCTCCTGTGTCATTTTGTAGATGTCTTCTTCCTTCATCCCCAGCTAACTTGTTATCTGTCCTGATAGTTCTGCTTTCCCAAGAACCAAAAGTATGCTTCAAGCCCCCCTTCTTCCATTCAGTGTATCTGACAATCGTATATACTAGTCTGTGAGAACAGTTTTAACACAAAGTTGATCAAGAAAATAATCAAAGCAAAAGACTTTGACTTACGAAGTGGCTATGGTTGGGATCAGAAATGTCTCCTAAAGTCTGTGTGTTGTTAGACTTCTTTTCTGGGACTGTTGTTGGGAGGTCATAGGACCTCTAGAAGGTGGGCTCTACCACGAGGTCCTTAGGTCAATGGGAATATGGCCTTAAAAGGGATTGTGTTTTCTTCATTGTTTTTCTATTTTGGCCTGGGATAATTTTGTACTACTATTTATTTCTGTTATATACACATCACAGGCCCAAAGCAATGGACTCAGCTGGTCATGGACTAAAATGTCCCCAAACTGGGAGATTTTTCTCTTTATAAACTGATGATCTCAGGTATTTGTCATAGAAATAGAAAGCTTAAAACACAATGCTTAACATTTTTTAATAGGTGAAGAGAGTCAGTGTTCTTCAGGGAGGAGGACCCTGGTAAGATGCCTGCACTTCTCCTGTAGACAACCCTGTGCTCACTGAAGAGTTGGATCATGTGGGCTATGATAAACGGGCATGAGGGGATGAAGCAGGGGGTGGTTGAGAGGAAGTTGAAGGGTGATGGAGTGTATGTAATCAAAATGTATTGTATACATGCATGAAATTCTAAAGAAACGAGTAAAAATATTTATTGAGCCTATTAAAATATGATTTTTAATATGCTTTTGAACACTAAGAAATATATATAAGAATAGGTTCTCCTGATTCCAGATCTTTCTCTCTAACCTATCTTTGTATTTGTATTTCAAATGTATTAGCATAAGACAAATTGTGAATGAGTTGATTGTACATGGAGAGACATTTGATTATAATCAGGAATTTTCATGAAGAAGGCAGATAATATTTGAGTGGGATTAAATCTGTAATCCTAGCACAGAGCCAGGAGGATTAGAAATTCAAGGTCATCTTTGGCTATCCTTCTACACACTGAGTTCAAAGGCCACCCAGGGCTACTTGAGACGTCTCAAAACAGAAACACACACGCAGGTAAACATGCATGCACACACGTATACATGCACACATAGCTTACAGACATATAGAGAGAATTTAACTTTAGAAAACTAAAATATTACTGTTTGCAAATTGTTGATTTTTCAAAAATGAATTTATTTATTTATTTAACATCCCAATTGTAGCCTCCTCTCTCCTCTCCTTCCAGTACCATTCTCCTAGTTTCATTCTCCCTCCCTCTTCCCCCATGGCTTTTCACCCCACCCCTCAGAAAAGGGCCCCCCCAACCCATTGAGCACATGAAGTAGCATAAGAACTGAGTGCATCCATTCCCCCTGTGGCCTGGCGAGGCAGCTCTGCCAGGGGGAAGTGATCGAAAATGAGGCAACAGAATCTATGAAATTGTTGATTATTAATCAAAGTATCAAATTATTTATTCACTTTTGCTTTTCAGTGCCTTTTTGGAACTTTCTCATTTGCAGCTCTGCCTTAAGGCCATGAACAAGCAGCACATACAATGGTTTCAGACTGAGGCATTCATTTTTTTCTTCTTCATTGTAACAAATGTTGACTAGCCATGGACTACTTATAAAGCTGAGTGCAAGCAAGGTGCTTTGGGTGATAAAAAGGGAACAAGGTGTAGTTTTATTGACTTAATTCGTTATATGCTATGCCTGTTTTTGTTTTATCCTCACGTTCCCATTTCTTTCTATTTTCTCTCATAAAAGATTTGAGTCAGTTTCCAAAGTTATGTCGGGGATGAATTACTGAAAACCTCACAGTGAAGAGATAACACAAGTAAGATATCATTTCGGGAGTCACTATACCTGCCCCTCAGGAACATGTGCCGAACTGTCTTAGAGAGGCACTGGAGATGGGCACAGACCACGGTGTGCATTTTTCTGGAGACTAAAGCAAGTAGGAAAGTGTGCTCAGTGGTCCTCTTGCAAGGACAACCCAGTTGTTTAAAGTTTCTATCTTGCTGAGCTGAGAAAAATGTCTATCATGGATCTTCATTAAAAAAAAAAAACAAAAAAAAAAACAAAAAAAAAACAACCAGAACAATTTTTGATTCAGCGAATAGCATCCCAGACGCTATCTCGGTAATAAATTCAAGAGCAAAATTTGCTCAGCTGCTTCCTTCAGCGTCCCTCAAAGCAAGCCAATACAGAACAGCAAGTTCAATTCTGTCAAGTAAATACGACAACAATCAGAATGATGCCATCCAGACACTCAGCAGCTGTCCGATGGAGTGAGTAGATCCAGTGGTAAAATTTATGATTTCCAGAATAATAGATGAACATCATTCTTTCAGATAATCCTCTTTGCGAATGTCTAGTCTCAAAGAAGGGGAGGGGATTTTAGTAGGATATGGACAGCAGAGCTATCTGAAGTGGTGAGAACACATTATCCCCTGTTTCTATGAGGGTCTGATACACACATGTTGACAGCTGATAAGACAGGTGACCGGATAAGACTGTTTATTAAAAGAAGCATGAAGACTATCTGAGGTGTGTGTTTGAACAGAGGCCATTTTCCCATTGACAACAAGATGTGATAAGATCTTTAAATGCATCCTGTCACTCCTGCCTCCCAGCTTCTATTTTCATCACTATTTTACAGGAAGCAAAATAACACGGAGAGGCATCAGTGGCCTGAAAGCTTCTAGGTAATAGGAACACTTTTCTAAACCAGGTGTCTCTGGACTCTGAAACTGTACACTTCCTTGGTTTTGTCTGTTTTAAATGCCTTAGCTCAAAACGAATAAGGTGTGATATACTGAGTGCATTCTTGTTGCCTAGCGTGTACCTTGAAGTATTAGGGGTGAAGGTTATAGTGCTTCTCACTTCCTTGCTTTCATTCTTTTCTTGCCCTTCTCTACCCAGAGGTGGCTTTTCTTCTTGATTGGTACTGTTCCTGTTAGTTTTATGTTACTAAAACAAAAGACCTGAGGTAAGTTGTATATAAAAGGAAACAGATTTATTTGGGCTCACAGTTTTGGAGGCTCCAGTCTATGGTAAGGATGTGTATCTTCCTAGAGGGAGTACGTGGAGGAGTTTTAGCTAGGAAGAAAAAAGAGAACAAAGAATAGTGCAGAACCCCCTAATTCCCTTTACGTATCTCACCTAATGGCCTCTCATTAGTACCCCCAGGGACTAAGCCTTTAACACAAAGACCTTTGGAAGACATTCTAGATCCAAACTAGAGCGATTCCTATCAGTGGTTTTATATTTACAACTTTTTGTATTATATAACACAAAGTAAATGCAATGTTGAGGCTGGTGAGACGGTGCAGTGGTTAAAAGCACTTGCTGATTGTGTAGAGGACCTGGGTTTGGTTCTCAGCACCCAGATTGGATGGGTCCCAACTGCCTGTAACTTCAGCTCCGAGGGAATCTAACCCGCTCCTCTGGTCTCTGTAGGCACCTGCATTTATAGATACTCTCACTCACGGATGTACACACATACACATAAGTGAAATTAAAAAAATAAACTAAATTTTATATAGGATATTGTTTTGGCTACTTCAATATGTTAAATAACTAATATTGCATTATCTGCAGTTTTCTGCTCCCTGTTTTTGTTGCTCAATTGTTTTCACTTTAGAGTTCACATCTGGATATAATTTATATACACTCATTCTCACTGTTGGGTAGCATTTCATTATGGGGCTTGAATTTATTCTTCATGTAGTGGCTGTTTTGGTGGTTTTCTTTTTATTTATTTCATTTAATGACATTATTTTTTGAGATTATACTATAATTACATCATTTTTTTCTTTTCTTTTTACGAAAACCTTTTTATTAGCTCTTTGAGAATTCAATAGAATGTTTTTGATAATAGTTATCTCCTCCCAAATCTATTACTTCTTTTCTACATATCCAACTCTCTCTCTTTCTCTCTCTCTGCCAGTGGTTTTTCAAGACAGGGTTTCTCTGTGTAGCATTGTCTGTCCTAGACTCACTTTGTAGACCAGGATGGCCTTGAACTCACAGAGATCCACCTGCCTCTGCCTCCCAGAGTGCTGGGATTACAGGTGTGCACCACTGCACCTGGCTTTTTTTTGTTCTCTTGTTATACCTGTTCAGGCCAATTTGTGCTTTTCATATGTTTTTGGATGTGTGGCCTTCCACTGGATTGTGGTTGATTTTCCAGGACTAGACTCTTAAAGAAAACTATCTTCCAGCTGCTATCAGTTGCCAATGGCTCATGGGCTCCGGAGGGATTTTATGTTCATCTCATGTCTCAGTGTTGTGATTTGGTATGGCTTGATCTTGCACAGGTCTTGTGCAGGCTGTCACAAACACTGAGTTGACCTGTTGTCAATGGTGTTAACTTGTCGCCACTCACCACCTTTGCTCCTTATACTCTTTCTGTTTCTTTTTTGGCTATGATCCTTGATCCTTGGGAGGAGGCAGTGTGATGGAGATGTCTTATTTATTGCTGTTCATTCTGTACCTCGTCTTTTAATCTCTGCACCTTGACCAGTTGTAGGTCTCTGCAGTTACCACCTTCTACTGCAAATGGAAGCACTCTGATGCGTGCTGAGAGATACATCAATCTATGAGTATGACTATAAATAACTAGGAGTCAGTTTAATACCACAATACTTTGTCCATCAGCAGAATAGTAGTAGACATTCCCCTGTTGTGATCTACTACTTTAGTTATTTTAAATATTTTGCTGTTGCAACAATGCCACTATGAAAATTGTGGTGGGAATGTTTAGGAACAGACTATTACAGAATAGAATTTTAATAGTCTAAAATAGTGAGATGCTTTAGAAAACACTGGTGTGTTATTTCATTTGTATGATGTTACTGATTATGACATAAAGAACAAGAAAAGCCAGTGTCCTGTGCGGTGTGAGACTCTCACATAAAAGATGTATCCTGAGATCTCATGAGACTTTGAAGCATTATGCCAGGTATTCAGATGAAAAATTAATTAATAATTAATGTTATCTATAAAATAGCTGCTATAGACTGTCAAAGCAGATGCTGAGCCTGATGGCTAACTGATGGGCAGAGTGAATGGAATTCTATGTAAGAAGTGGGAAATAGTAAGACCTGGAGGGGACAGGAACTCCACAAGGAGAGCAACAGAACAAGATAATTTGAACACAGGGAACTTCCCAGAGACTCATACTCCAACCAAGGACTATTCGTGGAGATGACCTAGAACCCCTGCACAGATGTAGCCCATGGCAGTTCAGTGTCCAAGTGGGTTCCATAGCAATGGGAAGAAGGACTGCCTCTGACATAATCTGATTGGCCTGCTCGTTGATCACTTCCCCTTGAGGGGGGAGCAGCCTTATCAGGCCACAGTAGAGGACAATGCAGCCACTTTTGATGAGAACTGATAGACTAAGATCAGAAAGAAGGAGAGGAGGACCTCCCCTATCAGTGGACTTGGGGAGTGGCATGCATGCAGAAAGGGGAGGGAGGGTGGGATCGGGAGGGGAGGAGGGAGGGGCTTATGGGGGGATACAAAATGAATAAATTGTAATTAATAAAAAAAGAAAAGAATACAAAAAAATAGCTGCTATAAATTAAAGCTTAAAACATTCATTATAACTTTGATAGGCATAAGTTTTAAAAAAAAACTACAACCTCCATAGAATTCCCTTAAAGTGTTTTTTTTTTTTTTTTTTTTTTTTTTTTTTTATATATAATCTAAGATTTTTGTCAAGAAGCCTGCTTCTCCAGCAGCTCTTCTGCTGGGCAGTTGAATTGTTCATGTCACATGGCCTACATAATAACATTGTGTGATTCTGCATCAAGGTGTGTTCTATATCACTTAAACAATCTTATTTTTTTATGGAATGGAATAGAAGAAAATGTTTACAAATCACCTGTCAAACAAAGGACTAATAATAGCCAGAATATATACAGGACTCCTATAACTGAAGAACAGTAAGGAGGAAAAGTAAACAAAAAGTTCTATTTGAAGGCAGGTGAAAAACGTGAATAGACAGACATTTCTCCAAAAGAAGGTGCACAGAAAGCTGGCAAGCATGGGAAAGGGTGCAGACTGCCAGTCCACAGAGAGAGATGGCAGCAAGGTGCCACTCCACAGCCGGTGCACGCCCTGTGGAATAGTGGCTTCTCAGCAGGACATATGGTTTCCATATGATCCAGAAATTCTACCTCAGATTTCCTACCCCTACAATGAAAACTAGGAATTGCAGAGACATTTATACAGCCATATTCAAGGCATGCTCACCGTAGCCAAAAGACGAGAATATGACCTAACTGTTCACTGGCATATGGAAGGCTGAATGAAACTTAAGATTCACACACAAAGAGCATTAGCTAGTATTCAAAAAGAAGGGAATCCTGACATATACTACCACATAAATAAACTTTAAAGATACAATGCTAAATAAGTCTCAGATGGGTACATATCATATAATTTCACTTATATTAGAGTAGTCAGGTTCATAGGGATGAAAAGTAGACTGTCTGTTGCCAGGTGCTGAGGGGAGGAAGGGGGGAGAATTTAGTGGGTACAGTATTTCATCTGGGGAAGATTAGAAAGTTTGAGACAAGGATGGTGAGATAGTGACAGTCTCCAAGAATCTTAACTGTCTTCAAGTTCATGGAATTGTACGTTTTAAAATGATAGAACGCCACATTTCTGCCAAAATAGTTTATCACAATAAAACACATTCTCTTCAAAAAGACACAGGCATACTGAAACATTTTATCATATAACCTGTTTCTTTTTAACACACAGTCTGGGCACCGTAGCTCAGTCAGTAAAGTGCTCGCCATGAGAGCATGAGGACGTGAGTTCAAGCCCGAGAATTAATGTAGAAAAGGTGGGTGGAGTGGCGCGCCTCTGTGATCCCTGTACTGGGGAGGCAGAGACAGGAATCTCGGGGCTCACTGGCCAGCTAGTCTGCCTGAAGAGGAGACGTCTGAGTTCTGTGAGAGACCCTGGCTCAAATAAAGTGAGAGCAAGTGAGGACAACACCTGATAAGGATCTCTGGCTTCCACACACATGTGCATGCCTCTCCCCCCCATTGACACCTATCCTCACATACATAAGAAATAGAATCAAAATGTAGTTTGGCGTCATATGACTTGCTATGAGTTGGAACTCTCTGTCCCCTCTTCCCCTGACCTCCTCTTTCATTTTGCTAGGTAGTTCAGGCTGGTCTGGAACTTTCTATGTAGCCCAGGCTGGCCTCACACTCATGATCCTTAGCTTTCCTGGAGCTAGAATTGCAGACATGTGCCAGCATACCTGGCCTAGAGAGCTCTCTAATTGATGAACTGTGTTTCAGAAGCCCCTTTCTTTTCACAGGTCCAACATCCTCAAAAGGACAATGTTCTTTTCTACAAGGCATAGGGGCCAGGCAACGTAATACCAGCCGATAAGTAAGATAAAATTGCAAATGCAATTCTCTGGGTTTTTATCAAGTAATCCACAGATATTTCAGCAGTTTTAGAGGAAAAATTGGTAAGACATAAGTTCTTCATTTGAGAGAAACAAATTTTCCAACAAGAAAGTGTGTGCACCAACATTTTTTTTTTCTTGGAAGTGTCATCACTTTTTAAGCATGCACCTTGAAGACAGCAAGGGTCCCCAGAAGGTTTTCATCAGTCTTTTGTAGCTAACAAACCATTTATAGGATACAATTATCCTGTCACTAATGAATCATGGTGTTTGTTATTGTTATTGTTCACTGGGTTTGCCTTTCAGTGGTCATTGTATTGAGTTATGCCTCCAATACACAGAAATGAACCAGTGTATCATACTGATTCATTGAGGTCTGAAAGTAGTACAAAGGGAGTATTTCCAATATCAAGAATGGACACATCACTGCCATGTTTAAAATAAGAAAAGACTAGACAGTGAAAAAAATAAATTACTTTATTTTAATACATGAGAAGATTAAATCACAGGAGTAATTGTCAAACATGGGCAACTGTAGATCCCAGAGCAGCAAGTGCATTTAGGGAACTCATGTACTTGAGACTTGTTGGTCTGTATCAGAAGCCCCTGGTCATAGAAATGAGCACAAACATGCAAGTAATGAATTGCCTCATCAGTCTGTAGAGGCTGAATGTAGTTTAGTCTGAAGGTGATGATCTTTCCTTCAGGTGCTCCACCAAGCTTCCCAAGGTGAAAATTCAACAAGGATTACCTGCTGATCCTGCCTGATAGGTGACCACATTAGTCATTTTATTTTATTGTATTTTCCCAATGACCTTCTCCCCTATACACACACACACATCTGGGTCCCTCTAAACACAGTAGAAATCCTCTCAGTGGCAAAAGTCTTCTTCACTCCACGGAGCGAGAACTTTGCCTCTTCATAGCTCTGAAAACTTTTCCTACTTTGAGACAGCTATTCATCCTCTTTCTAGTCTCCTAAGAGAAAAATAGTCATCAAGGGACAGGGCTCCAAAGAAACCAGCTTAAAATGTCACAAGGAAAGAGGTGGAAGCAGGAGTTAGGTGAGAACAGAGGAGCACTAGGAGAAAAAAATGTCATTAACACTGGAGGGTGAACAGAAAAATCTGCGAAAAAAGCAGAGTCTTACATAGAAAAATCATAAAATGTCATTTTTCTGTTTTCCAACACAGTTACAAGACATGAAATCTCTGCACAATGAGTACTGTGCTTGGGAAATAAATCCAAAGAGATAGTAATAAGGACACCAGAGGAATTTGATTCCTTGAATATATCCCTAACCTCTAGTGAAATTAACATTAAAGATCCACTTGCCTTGTTTATTATTGTCCAATAGAGTACAGCTAGCTTTCAGGGAAGCTGAAGGGCAGCCAGACATGGTGGCATGAATTTGTAGACCCAGGCACTTGGGAGTCTGTGTCATAAAGATTACTTATCTTAGATTTTTGAGGCAACCAAGGTAAAACACCGTCTCCAAAACAACCCACCAAAACTAACAACAATAAAAAATACAATAGAACAGAAAACGAGATATGATAATATTAGAGATGAAGAAGTGTCATCCTTACTGACCCTAAGAATGTAAGATAATAAGGGACCTGGTATGGTGGCACATGCTTGTAATCCCAGTGGCTTGGGAGTCTGAGGAAGTGAGATTTTAACTTGAGCTGACTTTGAGTCATAGAGTGAGTTCTAAGATAGCCTGGGCTACAAAATGACATCTTGTTTCATAAAATAAGACAACAACAAAAACAGAAATATAGGAAAATTACAAACAACTGTCTGATCAGAAATGTGGTACTCAGATGAAATGATAACTCCATAAAAGATACAGACCACAAAATCTCATTTTAAAAATGGATACTCCAAGTAGCCATATCTCTACTAAAGGAATGAAATAAATAGTTTAAAATCTTCCATTGGAAAAGAAAATGCACTCATAGTAGTCCCAGAGTTCTGTCAAACACTGGAAGAAAAAAAAAAAAAAAGCAACTCCTTCCATAGAGATCATTCTATGAGGTCATCATTGCACTAACATCAAACCCTATTATCCATCTGAACCCCAAGTAGCTTAAACTGCATTAAGTCAACTCTAGCAATGTATGCAAAGGATGACAAATTATGAGGAGCTGTGGTCGGCCACAGGGAGGCAAGGCTACTTTGCTATTTGCTATTTGTATGTAAGTAAAAACAATTCATTCCATAAAACCAAAAACAAGACATAAAAACCAACGGAAAAAAGAAAATTATGAACACATGAGTAAATGCAGAACAGCCTTTTCACAGAACTTAACAGCAATTTCTGACAAAAACTCATATGAAGCTAGAAATGAACTGAATTTAGTGAATAGAGGAAGCATAGAACACATACACAGGTAGAGTTAACAGAGGATTAACTCTGAGAGCCTTCATGATTTCCCTTATTTCCCTTATGGTCAGGAATAAGCAAAAGGTGTTCTTTTCAACACTCCTACTCAGTATCTTCCTGGATGTCCTACCTAGTACAATAAGATATAATAAAAAAGAAATTAAAGGTGTATAGACTATAAAGAAAACAATAAAACTGTCTTTATTTTCAGTAACCTAACTGCCTGTATAGAACACACACACACACACACACACACACACACACACACACACACACACACACA